>NC_135688.1:24651297-25004297 GCF_964276395.1 Gasterosteus aculeatus | reverse complement strand
GATCATTTAAGAATGTAAATGGTTCCTTTGGGTAACGAATCAAGCCATCTCAAACAGAAGATCCACTTCACTTGAATCTGTTCAAGTAGATTCAAGTTAAGTTTGACGGCGAGAACGTCTTCTCGGGCAATAGAGGCTTCCAATCCAAGGGGAGCTCTCAATTCACTGAAGAACTCTTGAATAATTTAGCGTGGATATTGCTTTGATTTTGAGATCCAACCACAAAGCCAACAACAAGGAGTCACCATTGACGCATAAATGCACAGCAAGTTGTTTTTGGAGTTTTATCAGTGGCGACATCAATCACATTTAGAATTGATGTCGGCTATAAGAGTCCCCGCTGTTCTTTTTCCCAATCAACATATTGCAGAATGCGCGGCCTTGCTGCGGGGAAGGTGGCGGAGGGGACAGCGAGGCTTTGAGCGGAGGCGGAAGAGAAGTGAAAGATCTTCAAAGCATCTGATTTACAAGTCTGATGTATTCTCGCTAGCTGGGTTAAAATCCTTTGTGTCTCATTAGGCGGCAATTTTGGGACGGTGCCTTTTGTGCACTGGACAAATTCTGTTTGAAATGCCAGGGAGGGGGGGGGGGGGATCTGCTTTTGGTAAACCCGTGGGCTCAGGCTCTGTTAGTGCAAAGAAGAAGGTCACTTATCTCGATCAGTAAACAGCTGATTTAGCCATACTTTAAGATGAATGGTAAATATTCATTATGGAAATGATTTAGGTGGAACTCCCATCTGTGTGTGAAACTGCAAGCGGCGTCGTGTTCAGTCGCTGCTCAGAATGCACTTGAGATTCCAGATACTTTGGATGGCAGTCAATGATTGATGGACTTTTTTTTTGATGCAATTGCATTGCTAGGCAACAGTTTGGGTGCATGTATGCTGCCTGTCAATCAAATGCACACGTGAAAGTGTGACTTTGCGTTCAGTCACGCGACTGGTGTTATGAGAAGGGAGCATTCACTGCTGCCGCCGTCTGCAGGGATTGACGACAAACAAGCTCACACAACATTGAAGGAGAAATGAGTGTACTTTTCTTTTTTTCTTTCCTTTTTTGCTCGTAAACTAAATCTTCTAGCTGTGTCAGCAGGAGTAGTCAAGCTTGAAAGGAAAATGCAAGTTGAGAATAGAGCAGAAGAACGGTCGTGACGGTGTGAGCACCATGAACACGATGTTTAGAGAAAGTGCATTTTTGAATTGCCACTACTGGCAGTAGACTTTACAAAGTCAAATAATTGAGGGGATACATAACAAAAGTGAAAGAGCCTCAAAACGGCTGTAAACACCTCATTGTGACATTACTCCCTCCAGAAGAGGACAAAGTATACAATAAAGATGTCCTCAATAGAGACGACAACTTTGGAGGTTGAGAGTCCCTTGAATGTTTCAACGGTGCGCTTTAGAGCGATTGTCTAATAAAGTTTAAGTGGCGCTCTCATTCACATCGGTTGTGGAAGCAGGACTTTTCAACAATTCGTATAAAACACTGGAATATCCGGATGAAGGCAAAGCTCCCGGATCAGCTGCCCACTCTTAATGCCTGAATGACGTTAATGGCTCGTGGCACGTTGGGCGAGTCGGCGCGGAACAGCAGAAGCGCAGTGGGGGTGCTGGCCTTTACACGGCGGCGGCTCCTCCAGATTTGGCCTTTTTTTAATTTCACTGTGATCTCTGCGGCCATTTTATTAGATGGCCACTTCCTGCTCGCCACTCCCCCCTTTTATTTTTTTCAAACCATTTTTAATTTGCACTGATCGATGTTAAATATGATATAGAAATATAGGTCTCTGCTCCAATTAGGTTGTGTAGAAAATGCTCTTTACAGCTCCTCACTGTTGATTGGCCCCTTGTCTTCTCTTATTGCACAAAGGCAGGCTGGTAATTTATTCGCAATAAGGGTTAGAGTTGAGCTAAAAAAAGACAACTCTTTTGTAGAGCTTTTGTTTAGCCTGTTGCACAAATGCACACCTACAAATCTGATTCCGATCAAATGTGCGACGTAAAATATGCTTTGTCGTTGCGAGGAATGTTTTAGAGAGAGTTTGTTTCGAGGGTTATCGACAGCAGTAAGTCCTGTACAGGCCCGAATCGAGTAAATCAAATAAAGGAAGAGGTGAATCATCATCATCATCATCATTATTATCGCCGTCCCTCTAAATCCAACAGCTTACGAGACATTGCTGCTTCTTTGAATGTATTCAGAGTCAAAGGAAACTCACTCGGAGGGGGGGCGGGGGGGGATTAAATATTCTCCTGGAATCTGGACAGCAGTCCATGATAGAAATCATCAAAAAGCAGCTTCATAGTTAACCTGTCCAATATCACACGTTTTCATGAGCCAAAGCCTTGATTTATGGATAAGAATTTCCATATTGAACCTTATGTGCATGATGGCCTTGCATTGTTTGTGAAGAACAGGAATTATGGGCTAGTGCGGTACATTAATTCTGCGCTTATTTGTAGGGTTTCATGCAGAAGATTTACACAACTTTGGGGGACTATTTTATCCCGCTCCAGTGCTTTGACCTGACTTTGACTTTTGCGGGCCCTTGCATTGACCTTTTTAGCTTTGCAACTTGGCCAAGTGAACACAGCAGCGCCTGGAGTGACTGACTTCACACTGCCTAAGACCCAAAAGACCTGCCGAGAGGTTAAAATCCCCCCAAAATACAAAACAAATCATGAAACACGGACGGACAGCAGAATTTATACATTCTGCTTCGTGCAACCGGCAACAGGAAGGGACGACTGACCATGTTGATGAACAATGAAAATTGGACAGAAATTGCAACGCTATGTTATTAATAGCATCCCGCCATTGCTTTTAGTGTGCAAATTACAAGTCAAAGAGTGTTCCTTTGGACAGAAAGGTTCCGCTCTTTTCGGGGTGGACAATTGCCTTTTTAAAGGACAGTGTCCTCAGTTTGTGTGGGTGACACGTCAATGATCTTCTCTGGAGGAGGAAAGAGAACCTGGACTATTTGCCTGCTTTTCGAGCCGAGTCTTCTCTCGCCTTTGATTTATCTTTGATGTGCTAAGTTCATTAGCGGCAATCACTGAGGCTTGTCAGAACCGCGCTGAAGTGATTTTGTTAATGACTCTGGAGATGGATCATCCTGATGTATGTAGGCGTCTCGCAAGGAAAACAGAATAATGTGGCTGCACTCGGTACTCCGGCTTCCATAGGTTCATTGAATGCACGCCTGGAACAGTCGATACCTTCTCATTAGCAAGGGAAACATGAGAGGAAGAAACAAACCAAAAACCGGCGTTGAAAGTACTCTGCCGCACTCGGCAGCTCGGTTGTAAAGGTTGAATCGCTCAGAAGTGCACCTAAAGGAAATCAACGCACAAAGAGGAGGGAGATCATTCTTTGAGCTCTCTTTTCAGTGTGCAAGGCCAGTATCCGTGATTGTAATATAAGCAACTTTGGAGAGCCGTTTCATATATTTCTACAGTTCAAGATTGAGTTTGCTCCGATCGAATAACAGCCTGTGTTTTTCATTTTATTTTCATGAGCCATTTAAAACGGTTTGACTGGAATAGCTCGGTCCAAATAAATAATACATCAAAATATATCCCATATGCCATGTTGCATGACTTCAGCGCTGCATGTTATGATCCATGTGGTATTAATGGACTCTCATCGCGCTGTTGTTATCGATCAAAACGTCAGAAAGAATAAGTGTCTGAAGCTGATGCTACTTGGTTAACCATACACCAGCGCACACACGAGGCACCCAAGGGTCCAGCAGCAGAGCGTTTAGCCTTCCCAGAGAGACTCTGGACGCCCTTTCGTTGGAGGATGAATGGCGATACCATGACAAAGAAAATATGTTGTAACGTCCTTTCTTTTGTTTAACCCTAAAGCAGGGGGGGGCCGGATAGGTCGATCGCGATGGCCCGGTCAATTGCCAAGGGAGTGCCGGTAGAGCGCCTGCTGTAGGGAAAGAAAAGAAAAATCACGTCATGCATGCAAATATACAGGCCACCGTCGGGTTTCCTCCAGCCATCAAAACAGCTGCCGCATCACATCAACTGGTAGCTTATCCAACAGCAAAAAAGGACACAGCAGCATGAATCCTCCGGCGTACACACACACACTCATACATGCCACCGGCTCCCAGGGGCCTCCTCCACAATAGCACAACTGGGAGGCTTTGGCATTGATCTGCGCTCCTCACATGATGTGGCAGCAACGCGGACACAATGCGAGCAGCTCGCCTAAGAAGCTTAGCTCCGCTGCAGCCACTGTTGATGCAATTAATGTGTTATTTAGCAGAATCAGTGACTAGAACGTGCACAATTTGACTTTCAGCGCAGCACAATATGGGGCGCTGTCTCTTCCCCCAACGGCTGGCGCCAAGGCAGATTACACGGGGAAAAAAAAAACACAATTGTGAGAACACACCCGGAGCACTCTCTAAATATGGTTCTGCCAAATAATTCCCCCGCGGGGAAAGAAATAAGCAAGTCTGGGAATAATTACATGAATCCAGGCAGTTATATTTTCTCTTTGATTGTATTTTTGACAACTGTGATAAAAGAAGACCCGCAGTGTTTTGATTGGACGTCAGGCAATATGTGTTGTGTCCAAGAGGAAAGGGCAGCGAATAGATTTTACCACTCCTCAGTCGACTGTTTAATTTTCACCACAGGCCCGTGAAAGGCTCCTTGTTACGGTATTGATTCCGACTTGGCAGGTCATCAACGCGTTTACGACAACTGCTTCTTAGCAGCGGCTCGTTAGTTATGGTCACAAGGTGTGAAGCGGCGATGTGGGCGGGTACCGCGCATTGTTTTCGGCCGCCAATAATAAAAGCGCTGTGTGTAAATGTGCAGTACAGTAGAGTACAGTACACCGACCGAAAGCACTGGCCAGAGGCGTTACGATGTCAAAAAACGACCATCCGTCCCATTTCCACAAACGCGATGATGACATTTTTATTTTTTTTTATTTTTGTCAAAACAGTGACGACAACGTCAGTGTGACCTCATTTATTAATATTTGTCATGATTTGGGATATAGTGCAGAGGGGGCTCTGAATGACAGATGGGCCGGCCTGAAAGGCTCTCCAGGGACTGAATGACGGAGCACCCGCCTGCAAATTAGTTTTTTACACTCTCGAATGCCAGCGACGTTATTCGAAGGGTTGTAAAAACAGCGTGATTATCATATTGAAAAGGCTCCTATAGGTCGTTGTGCTGGTTACTGAACTGTTGACTGTGAAGCTTATAGCAAATCATATCATATCTATATCTATATATCAATATCATATCTATTTGACTCCCATGGAAGCCCTTGCATTTGTTGAATTCCACCACATTCATTTAGGCTTCCTAAAAACGCCCCCCCCCCTCACACCCGCTGCTATCCGTCAGACAGGAAATTGTTCCGTTTGAAGACTCTCACTTAAGCTGGTTCCCGTCAAACCGGCGTCGGACACGACGGATGCTCACCTGTCTCGGAGAGGGAACACCTGCCAGGGACGGCGAGGCGCTCGCGCCAGACATGCCTGAATGCCGTTGCAGTTGAGCCCAAAGGCGACGCGGCGGCTCCGGCTGTAAAGCTCCGACAGTCGTTCACGCGACTGTAATTCGCAATCAGCTGCACAACAGCAGCTCAATGGCGCTTGATTAAAGCCCTTTACTTAAATGTGTTCACCTACCCGTTAAAGCCACCAATCAAAGTGACACGTATAGTTTTTTTTTTTTCTTGAATCGATTCACAGTTATGATCTGATCTTTTCAGCATATCCGATTCTTTGTCTGGGTGAGAAACCTGCCACATACAGAGTGCCATGTACGCAGTAAAGGGGTGGCTGACGCAGATTGAAAGCCCCTTCGCCTTCACGTTTGCACCCAAAACGCAGGGAACGAGATTAATTGCTGAGCTTTATCCCAGCTCCTCTTTCTTTCCCTGTAGACTTTACTGAGCTGAATGACCCCGGCTGTGATTTTAGAGGATGGAGGCTGTTGTAATAGGAGTGAGAATGTGTTGCGCTTGCATCAGAATGTAGCTCAGGCCACGGTCACATGACATTGGAAACGGCACGACTACTTCCCCAAACTAAGGAACTATGAGCGAGAAGTTTCAAGGATCAAGATGAAGGTGAAAAACTGGGAGTAGTTGGCTTCACATGCCCCGGAGCCTCTTCTCTTTGTATGCTAACAAATGCACAGCCTCGGGGGCCCAAATTCTCCCGGAAGATGGCGGGAATACGTAACAAGTCACGTTACTGCCACCCGACACACTTCGGCTCACACACACAGTAGCAGGGCTCCAACCTGCGACCCGAGGCGACACTTTTCTTCTTTTGAGCGTGCGTGTACAAATTTAAAGCGCAGGGTGATCTTTGTCCTCGGCGCCCCCCCGGCCCGGGACTTTTGCGTGGCGTGTGATATGACGGCATCATGGCTGCCGCTGTTGTTCTAGTTACTTTTCAAGTTTTTGCTAATGTTTTTTTTCTTTTTTAGTTATTGGAGAAGGTGGAATTTGGTGCGCTGTACCCGAAATCTACTTCGGTTTAGAAAAGAAACTTTTTAGATTTGGGAAGAATAAAATGAAGCCTCTGTTAGAAAGGCCCGTTGGGCCTCTCCCAAGGCTGCTGACTGATCCTGCATTCCTCCCTCCCCACTACCGGGCAGACTGCTCGGCATGCTTAGCAGAGTAATGCTGGCGGAAACAGCAACGATCCCCTTCATATTAAACTCCACCTAAAAAAGAATTAATCATCGACCTCTCTTGAAAATGTCTGCGCTCCAGTGTCTTTTGGGTTTAGAGGGACTCTTTGTTTTTTAGCATCAGACACTGAGCGCACAGCTTGTTTGTTTGCTTTGTCAAATGTGAAAAATAAATAAATAGATGGAGTCGTGCACAATAAATCTACACGGGCCATGAAAATATAAACTGTAAAGGATTTCAGGAAATGTTGGACCGGATCTACATACTAAATACTTTTGTTTTTGCAGTGGTCAATTATGGCATTGATTAGTCAGAATTCTTATTGTTTATCATTGACAATCCCAGTTTGCTTTCATGGTGTTTTTTTAATTGCAAAAACAGCTTTAGTTATGTTAATCTTACAAAAGTCTGTTACTCATTCAACTGCGTTTCATGATTTTTAAAAATCCTCAGGATTTGTCAGTTTTCAGACATTAGCCAAACAGATGCCTTAAGCTCTCTAGCTTTTGGAAAAAAAACACATTCCAATTGCTTCATCAAGAATATTGGCAATTTAGGGCTCATTCACCCAATCGACTGCTTGGAACTGTTTCAATCCAATAATTATATCATCCAAGGTAAGGCCGACCCCTTAACAAATTGAAGCTCTTTAGATTTCAAGTTTATACTCAGTTTTGGTTTTCTGGTTGACTTCTGGTGAAACAAACTTTGCCAGTTTAGGTAAATATTTGAAATCCTGGCACAAAAATCTAACTTCATCGTAATGAGGTCTAGTTTTGGGGAGAGCCAAAAAGAGGAAGCTGTAACATGTAAAATATATACAAGAGTAAATTACTCTTTCAAAATGATATTGTATATTGGGAAGAATTCCTCCTACGGGAGGCGAGTACAATGGCACACTTTTTCTTTTCTTCAGGGTGTCATCTCGTTATAGTGTCAATAACACATACTTTCCATTAGAGGAACGCCAATGGCTGTCACTTGTGTCAGAACGAGTGACAGCCTGCTGGGAAGTGCAGCGAGACCTTTATTTTGGTGGGTTTAAAGCGCGTTGCATCAGACCAAAAATCACCACAAATAACTTTTAAAATGACGTCCGGTGCATCTTCCCCTTTTGAGTGCAACAATAACAGTTGCATTGAGACATCTGGATTAGCTGCCTGGCAAAAAAGCTCTTCCGGGGCCGTAGATCGCCGACGGGTGTTTTTCCTTTTGCTCCTGCCGTTATTGATTTTAAATTGAAATTCAAGAGAAATGCTCTTTACCCATCACAACAATGTACCTCAAAAGGTAGTACTGGCATAATTACAATCTTTTGTGCCGATTGGCCTATTGATGTTTTTGTAATAAAAAAAAGGCAATATATATTGCTCTCCTTTTTACAATTTCCTCATCACAGAAAACCCTGCTGTTTAATGTTAAGCCATGGGGATGTTGCATCATTAAATCAGGCGTCGCAGTCAAGTTAAGCTTATTCCGTTTAGTTATTTTAAAGGCAATTGTAGTGAAGCGTGGAGTTTATCTTCAAGGGAACACGTCTCTTAAAATGTTCTGGGCGATGCTTAGAGATCGTGAGGGCAATAACAAAGAGCCATTTTCAGCCCGGTCACCCGGTGTGTTAACAGATTATTTACACTGATTCCTAAGTAGTAAATTGCCGGCGTGGGTTGGGTCTTTTGTGGCGATACCGCTGCAATACTTCCTTCCATAACACCGGGCCATCGGAGCGTTTCGTCCTTATCTGTCCCGAGTCCTGGCTTGAGTTTCCTTTTTTCTTTTTTTTCCAAAAGATGTTCCCTTTTCCTCCGTCAAGTTTCTTGCTCATCCATGAAGATAACCTCCCCTGCGCCTAGCACCCCGCTGACATATAATCACAACCCTGACTGAAGTGTGTATCTCTGAGAGCAGATGCCCGTGCTTATAATAGGAGGGCAAAGTGCACACGAAGGCCGATGTGTGCGCTCCTGTTGAGCGCGTCCCGGGCGGCTGCCAAAGGGCCTCAGCGGAACTCGCCCGGTATCCACACCTGGCGGCGTGAAGACAGAACACGCCGTCGCCGACGCCGTTGGATATAGTGTAACTAGCGTTTGAAAATGCGTTACTGTTCATATGTAAATTAAATAAGTTGTAACATTTTCCCTGTTTAAGGAAAAGAGTTAATCTTTTCCTTAATAGTCAATCTTTGTCATTCCGTGCACGGAGATTTATTTAAGAGTGAGTGATGATTTATCGAAAAATGAACAACTTTAATTTGAATATTGAAGCATGAGCCACTCAACGTCGGGAGTTTCGGGGATGATGATAAAACCTTTTGAACATTTGATATCCTGGCTGTTTTTTTCGGATAGCTCCATCACCGCAACCAGAAGTACTGTCCGGCCTGCCACCACATCTTCGTCATCTTCATCCATCCACCACCAAGAGAACCCTCACATCGGACGTCACAGTGCGACTGGAGTCCATTTGACTTGACTTTGGTTGTGCACAGAAGGGTGGAAGGACATTTGTTCCTACTTTTATATGTTTTTCCCGATCAAACTCATTTCTGAGATCTCAGAGGTTTTCTTTATTCTATACAATATTTTTGACGTGTGGAATCGTGAATTTGCTGCAGGAATGATTGTCTAATTGTGTTATAAATGAATCTGTTGTGTTAAGCGTAATTTGTGGTGGACATTTCCTGTTTCCAATTGAATACTCACCAGTCTCCTCATCTAACCTGGATTGAATTTGAATATCCCCCTATATTCTATATATTCTGCACTCTAAGCGACAGTTGCAGGGGAGGGGTTAGAATACCAAGACGGCCCGAATCTGCTGGGAGGGGACCAGATGCTGCTTTACGCGAAGCATTTGGTGGACATTTTCTTTTTGACTCCCTGGTTGTGCGGACGGTACACGTGGTGGTGGGGGGACAGGACAGACGTACCTCAAGGTGATTCCTGAACATCAAGATGAAAAGGTCAAACAATGAGCAGCAAGGATTGCCATATTGGCCTGGGTCACACGTGGGAACCGGGGGGGAATGAAAAAAGAAAAAGTCCCGTTGGAGCGTAGAGGCTGTTAGAGAGACATAAACTGGGGATTAATTCCACCATATTAATTCCGATGTTGAAGAGCAGATGCGAGATCCGTCCTTTTTAAAAGGATCAACTGAGATTACTTTCAACTCATGAGATCTAAATACAGCAGGTGAGCGTCGGCTAAACAGGCCCGGGAGAACTACAGCCTGGAGTGTGGGAGGCGGGCAGTCAGGCCCCGCTGCAGTTTAAATGAGAGGAAATCATTTGGTCAAAACCTGCAGTTTAACTTTTTGGATTCAACACCTTGGCTCGTAAAGTCAATCCTTATTTTTTTAGAACTAATTAAACATTCACCTCTAGCCGTCAGAAAAAATAGAATTTGAATGAAGTGGCACTTCCCATCCCATAACACGCGCTGTTTTAAGAGACTGTCCTTAATCTCCACTCCAAGTTCAGTTGCATAGGCAATTAAAAGTTAATAAATATCACATGTCCACGGGTGACTCACTGCCACCTCCAGGCACTCATTTCGCACCGAGGAGATGCCGCCAGTAGAAGGGGGAAAAAAGTGACCCGTGGCATTTAAAACGTGTCTCTTGGCTGAACTCCGTCTCGACCCCAGGGGGACGGATGGGAGAGGCGGTGTGAGTGAGCGACTCGGACAGTCGCATGACCGGCCCCCGCGCCTCTTCAATGACATCACATTTACACGGCGGCCAAAATTAGTACCCGTCACTCTGGCTTTGAGTTCAAAATCCGAACCAATCAAAAAAACAAATTGATACGAGACAAGAAGGGGATTTGTCAGATCCCACTTAATCCACTGGCTCCGTTCAGCATCGTAACAGCGGTGCTGTGCAGCGCACTGAGGCTTTCTGCATGGGTAGCTTCGTGGGTTAGATGTTGGAAAGGGCACCGCATCCAGGTTCGCGCTTGTGGCGAGGGAGGAGGCGGAGATATTGATTCCTCTCTGTAAGCCGCCCACCATCGGGATCCAGAAGCTGTGGACTTTTTTCTTTATTTCTGCCGCCCTGTGTTTGTGAAAAGATTTAGATTAATTCAGTATTTGCTTAAACCATTTACACATGAGCATCGCCCCGAGTCACCGTTCTATACAAGCAATTAGCTGTGCATTAGCAATTCAGCTCTTGTTTCAGTCGGTGCAGATGTGCGCAGACCTTTTATGATCTAAAAAGAATCTCAAAAGCTATTCCTCACTTAATCATCCTTTAGGTCAGAGTCCTTCTTGTATACACACCACGGCAGACGAGATGCAGATAGTTTGCTAGTTTGTGAAAGTGCTCCGACCTCAAAATGTCAACCGGCAGTTAGGCTGTAGCGGTTCAGAATGGCATTTATCAAGCAGCGTAGGTAGGAGGACTGATCTAGGAACAGTTTGCGGCAGCGTAAACCAAGCAGAGATTGATGGAGGCCCGGCAGCCATAAATATTTGGCCATGAATAAGTGTTAGTTGTTCAAATCTCAAATCTCATCGGAGCCTGCAGCATGTCTCAGTCAAACCGATTAACAGTGATTTACGTTGCTTGAATGGTACAAATGTGCTCCGGAAAGGAGCTGAATGGTTCATCTTTGGGTCATTTTGGGTCGGGGTCAATTCGCTTTCTTTTCAATGGGTCGCCGTTTTTTTTCTTTGATATCAAGTACAGAACCAGATGTCTTGTTGAGGCAATTCTTGGCCCTCTTACAAGAACCTCCAGTTTCATTCTTATTTTTTTCCTTCCCATCTGGTGTAAATTTAAACTAAATAAAACCAACAAACAACTAATTCATTCAGTATGAAAATGCATTGTGGTGATACGAACAGGAATCCAAAATAATCTCTGCGAAAACCTTATATAATAACCTTATATAATATTACTAGCCTCTGGAGACGTACGCAATTGTTTCACATATTCAATCAAATAATGCCACAGATTTGCAAATTTAAACATATTTTCAGATGAATGAATATTTAATATAAGCAATCAACTGGGAAAGCTTCATGATGATAGATATTGGTTAGTTATTTTAAATATATTATAGTAAATATTCCAAGAGGGCAGGATAAATGTCAATTATGCAAATTCACCAAAGGGGAACTCTAATAATTAATTCACATCAGCAAAAAATACTATAGATACTTTTTTTGAGTGCCATATCACTGTGTACCATTTTAAGGCTCTGGGACTCGTTCACTCCTCACAGACATGTTTTCTCAAAGTTCTAAAACAAAACAAAAAGCAGAGAAGTACATAACCTGGGGGTAACCATCCCTTGGGCCCATCAGTCAACGCTAGCGGCTTGAGTGTACTCCAGGATGACCTCAATACAGCGCGCCCCCCCCCCCGCGACCCCTCCTCGGCCCCTGCAGTGAGGGATGGGAAATCCTGCACACCCCATGCGATGTTACAAGCGCGCCCGTCTGGTGGTCGGTGTGAATCCAGCCCTAGACTCTCCCCTATTTTCCAAATGTTCAATTCCCCCGGGAGATGCGCCAGAGGGGAACACGTACCTGCTGTCATGACGCGGTAAGTAGAGCCGGGCCGTGACGGTCCAGAATTCAAAGAACTGCCCCGTATTTACAGAATTGAAGGCCGGGTGGTTGTGGAAAGACAAAGCTGACTCTTTGGCTGAAAGTAAATCTGTCACTCAGTTATCAGCTCAATCTCCAGTTCATCAGTTGGCTCATTTAGTCATTCAGAATTCCATCTATTCTCCCTTCAATATTTCATTCATTTGATCTGCCAGAAATACATTTATGCATTTATTCCTCCAAATGCATTCAAATAGAAAATGCTGGATTATAATTCTGTCAAATGTAAATCTGCTTCAATGATTGTTCCAGGGGTGGAAGAAGTGTTAAATCTATGAATATATCTGACTATCAGCTGCGGGATGTAAAGGGAAGGCAAGGCAAGTTTATTTATCCTCCCAAGAATGCAGGGATTCAATGTGCTTTACACAAGACATAAAGGCCTTCGGCATGCGAGCCGTCATCCACAGAAACATCATTACAAGCGTTGGCAGCTACTGGCAGGGCCTCCGCCAGGGATCTCGGGCCATGAGGCAAGGCCAACCCAGTACGAGTACTGTAACAACGCCACAGGAATGCAATTGATGCAAGGCTTATAAATAAGCCTAATACTTATTGTGTGAGCTGGGATGATATCTACTGTGGTGACATGATTCTATAGGAAAATATTTTTGTTTCATTGTAAAATGATTGGATGAAAAATTGTTATCTTAAAATCTTTAAACTGCGGTTCAATAATATAATTTATAGAATGTTAAAAACAAACAATAGTCGTGGCGCAGGGAGTAGAGTGGGTGTGCTGGGAAAGCGCAAGGTTGGAGGTTCAAGTCCCGGCTGCCCCATGTCTCAAGTCAAAGTGTCCCTGAGTAAGACACCTAACCCCTAATTGCTCCCCGGGCAAAATGTAAAAAAAGTCATGGGTTTAAAGTGTAATGTAAGTCGCTTTGGATAAAAGCGTCAGCTAAATGACCTGTAATGTAATAGAATCCCATCATAATAACATTACAACCAAAATTGTACTGACAAAAGAGCAGTAAATGCTTAGGAGTATCATTTATGCAATGAATGATGTGAACATTTTTCTTTTCCTTTTTGAGGCCCTTGTCAGTTTCAGACTCCAGGTGCCCTTGTTGAGAAGAAATGAGACATCCCCTCATTATTTGACCCATGACCTGATTATATCACAGGATTCCACACGGTCTGTTGAGCCTTATTAAGACGCGTCAAATCCCATTCCCAAAAGGGTCACTTCTCCAAGTATGGTGTACGAGGTAGAGAAACATGGCCTTTGCATTGAGGCTCACACATTTCACACGGTTTCATCACTGTGTCCATTTGCGTCACTTTTGTTCCAAAGATGAAAACCTGTTTTTTTGCCTTTTTGGGGGAATTAATTACGGTATCTCCTCATAGGAGTGTTTGTTGCAATAATGTGCATGGTATTTTTTATTTCCCTCTGTATCTGACCCACTCAACATGGAATCTTGCTGTTTCTGATTGGTTACATGGTTACATACTGAAAGACATTTTGTTGTATTGGTACTTTCTGTTTTCAGTGCCCAATTAATACATTAGCGTGGTTAGTCATCACCTTCCAAAAGGCCTAACAAAAGACCTAAAAAATACAAAGGTTAGGGCACAAGAAATTCTTGTATAGAGTTTTCTACTGAGGGACAAAATGTGGTAACAGCCGAAAAATACAAATATTGACTGCAAATGTATTCAGTGCCCGTGAAAACTCACAATAATTTCTCAAGTATCGCAGGTTTCTCTCTTTTTTTGAAGGTCACCGGAAAAACACAAACGAAATGCAAAAGTCAAATCATTGTGTAACGTCGTTAGTGGTCGCCCCCCTCGTCTGTTCATCAAATGTCGTGTGGTTTCAACTGTACGTCTGTGAATAGGTGATCAGTGAAATAATCAAAGACAAACTGGGGAATTAATGACTGATTGTGAAATTTCTGCTTGTCAAACTTCTGCCTTCCAGTTGGATGGTGAGGACCTATTTACAGCGGCCAAAACGACAACAGCAACAAAATGGCAAGAACTTTGAAAATAAGTGCCCACAGAACAGACTCTTACATTAATTGATTTTCTTGTTTGACAGCCAGGTTAGAACCCCTATCAAACAATATTGCATGTTGACTGCATCATAATCAAAGTGGTAGCAGTAGAAAATATATATATTTTTTCCTCTGTCACAATTTGCACTTGGCAGTGTTTCAAGGTAGGATTCTGGCATTTATGACAACAAAAGCACACGGAACAACAAATACAACGGCGTGCCGAGATTCCGTCGGCTATTGGAGTGCAGATTTAACAGCGCGCACACACATGCTCACTTGAATACAGAACGAAGGGCAGAAGCCAAACTGTATTTGCAGCGGTGTGAGGACTTGAGAGACAAGCCCATTATGCAGTTCTGGACATACTGTATCATCGATTAACATTCATCATGCTCAATCTACCTCAAACTCGCTCAACCTGCGCTGTAGATGCAAAGCAGCCCCCCCCCTCCCAACCACGGCCACAGACATATTTGTAGACAGAGGTTAATGGGACTGGAGCGCCGTGTCACTGCATTGCCATGTATTTTGAAGACCTGCAGCTGGAAAGTTCAAGACAAGCGATATTTACCCAGCCACACCGTAACAACATGTCGGAGTGATTCGCCGCTGCCCGGGTCAGGCGGCGGGGGAGCTGTGTTGTGTGCCGCTCCCTGGAGTGAAGGCATAGCAATAAGCACGCAGCAGAAGTGAAGCGCTGCGATGTGAAATGCAATTGTTGGATGAGTTGTACCGGCATACCTTGCTTGGACTGGCGGTCACCGTGCATTTCACAGCATGGGGTTTGGTTGATTGTGTATCCAGAGTTGCACCTATGACCGCATACAGAAGTGGACTTGGATCATTGGATCAGTTTTGAAGCATTATGTCTTGTTTTATGACCTGTTACAGTCATTTTCCTTTTTTGCAACCAGAAACCCTGAATAGGACAATTACAACTGGTTACAAGAAAACTTTCCTGAACTAAACACAACACACTGTGAAAGGGTTGAAACGTGGAGAACCGGCCAAAATAAAGAGAGGCTCATTCGACTTTAGATTTTGATAATAGAGGGGAAACCTGGTCATCAAGTGTTGTAAGGCCAATACGTACATCACTTGATTGCTTTACTTTCATAGAGTAAGCAACTAACCTCTTCAATGACATTTTCTTTAATTCAGCCTGAACACCAGCTTGGGCGAGCTACTGGAAGAGTAAAACAGACTGGAAGTTTAATTTTTTTTTCAGAGTTGACCTGACCTTTTGCTTTGCCGTTTCCCCCCCAAATAGCGACGTGAACAAAACTACCCATGTCTGTAAGAGCATCAGCGGCTTGAAAGAGAAATACTGAGATCTACACTCATTTTGCTGATCAGTTGAACAATCCTCAAAACAGGGGAGATCAAGCTTGCAGCACAGAGGTTTGGAAAAGGTCACACAAAGCCGATATACTGTACTGTGGGAAAAGTTCAACAGAAGACTAAAACGTTGTTTACATTGATGCCATCCAACAGTCCATTGTGTGATAATGCTGCAGAACAAAGTTAAATCTCTCTGCGTGTCATAGTTTTCAGTGAGCAATCCATTAAAGATCTCACCGTCATTCTTCTGGATGGAGACTTGCAGTAGTGCATTTGAGCCAATTCTATTGGAATATGTTTGAGGGCCTGAGTGAGAACACATTACCTCATGCAGACACACGGCGGCTTTTTTTTTTTTTTTCCTCCATAGTGGTTCCAACAAGAAGTTAAGCTAGGTCAAATGGGCCCTACAGACCGCCTGACTGATTTAAAACTCAAAGGCCACCTGCTTGGCACCCTGGGGCCTGTAATTGCCGTCGCTGCACTGACAGCTAGAGAATCACACGAGAGGGATTATCTTGTGGCTGAGGTTCTGACATGCCACAGAAGCGCCACAGTTGATTGCGCCGAGGTACCCACTGGGCCCACCGCTGTGGAGGAATTAAATAAAGAAGCTGTGGAGGATCTGCATTGTGTTTTAAGGTTAGAGACTGTCGTTAATCAATACAGAATGGATGGAAGTGCTTTATATGATGGATGCAGAGTTAAGCGTGCGTGTGCAATTGATTTCAAAAAGACTTCACTGTGGGGGGGAAAGAACTGCAGACATTGATTATGAGGAAATTGCATTGCATATGCAGTTGTATGATATTTTCTGTGTTTTTAATGTATCATGTAGATAAAACGTTAAACTACATTACCAAAGAGGAAGGTTTTGTTTATTTTCCCACCTCAATATATATATATATATATATATATATATATATATGCATCTATTATTAGCGTTGTATTTGATACGTTGTATTTGTAGGGATGAGGAATCTTGGAATCACTAGATGGAAGTTGTAACTGCATGTCCAAGAGTTCTTTGTTATACCCAGGATGCAGCCAGGAAATTGAAACATCGCTGTGCCAATGTTATGGTTTGCACGGCTTTATTTTGCAAGCAGTCTTTCGACATAAAATTGTTTTTATACAAGAACCCAAACAAATGCCAGAAATGTCAGAATTCCTGAATTATAGCTAATTTGCATCTACAACAATAAAGGGATGATGAATGACTAGATAATGCAGGAAGGAATGAAAAGCTCCATTGCGTGAGCAGCGGCAGAGGGTCATTTTCCTCACTGCATGAGCAAAATTATTAGTGTAAACATGATTACGATGGTAAGTTAGGGTTTCCTATAAGGATAGAGACGTCAGATGAGTTGAGCAGAATATCTGATAATGGAGCATGCTCCTTTGTGCAGACCCAGCAACCACAGACACATCAGTTTGTGGTATAACACCATGGCAGATGGAAAAGATTGCAACAATATAAATTAGTGAAAATGAAAAAGCAGAATCTTTTTTTTTTTCTCAAGGTGGCCACATATGTTGCCTTTTCAGAACGGATTTCTGTGATTTTCTTTTGCAGCCAAATGAAGCTTATTTTGCTAAGATCTCGTGTATCTACTTAGCGCTGTGTAGTGGCGGCAGTGTGGTTCCCATTCAATATGCCTAACATGGATTTGTTTGCATCGGTCATTGACCTCCAAAGACTACAGTATGTTTAATCTATGATGTTGACTAGGCTTCAACGTTCATTCCCAATTTCAGCAGGATAGCGGGGCTCAAAAAGCATGTTTAACATTGTTTGAATGGCTGACCAATCTACCAGTCACTTTGTAAACTAAGAGCAGCAAAATCTATTGAATAATGTAATGTATATAATATTCCAAAGGTCCAGTGCACGTCATGATTCCTCATTAGCCATTTGCAATTATTAATGGATATCATTTATATAACTTTTTATCAAACCGATAATGCATAAAAATAGTCTGGATATTGATGTCAAGAAAAAAATGCACTATTTCTTGAGATCA
The DNA here is from genome assembly GCF_964276395.1 of Gasterosteus aculeatus. Classification (NCBI taxonomy): domain Eukaryota; kingdom Metazoa; phylum Chordata; class Actinopteri; order Perciformes; family Gasterosteidae; genus Gasterosteus; species Gasterosteus aculeatus. Next base: position 24,986,621 of record NC_135688.1, on the reverse strand, counting down.
GTGAGGAGGAAAAATCCCCAAAAGCAACATCCGATACCAACGGGTCAATAAGGTGAAAAAGTCACTGTAGCCGTGCTAGCGCTACCACCGACGGGTTCTGTACAGACGCACGGACACACGGATGGGAGTAACCAGTTTTTATTGTCCAAAAAGGGGGAATGGCAGTGAGCAGGAATAAGCCCGTTGTTCGCACTCGGCTCCGCTCTGTCCAGCTTCGCTCAGCCCTCGCGTGCTGCTCCCGTGCTCCGCTCAGCTCTGCTCGGCTCATGTTCTTCTCCCGACCTGGATCCTGCTCACTGCTTTTGAAGAAGGCAATTAGTGCAGATTCCACACACCTGCTTACTCTTCACCTACCAGCACCGTCCCCTGAACCACTCCCCCGCTCTCCCCCCTGCAGCTGAGCTAACCACGCCCCTCCACCACATACCCCCACCGCCCGACTTAGGCCGGGGAGCCATCCGGCCGAACCGACTCCCCCCCCCCTCCCTCCTGAGGGCGGGAAAGGAAGTCCGCCACGACCATCTGCGCCCCCGGCCTATGGATCACCTTGAAGTTAAAAGGCTGTAGAGCCAGATACCACCGAGTGATCCGGGCGTTGGCATCCTTCATGCGGTGGAGCCACTGCAGCGGGGCGTGGTCCGAACAGAGAGTGAACTGGCGTCCCAGGAGGTAATACCGCAGGGAGTCGACCGCCCACCGGATGGCCAGGCACTCTTTTTCGACCGTACTGTACCTGGCCTCTCTTTCCGACAGCTTCCGGCTGATGTAGAGGACCGGGCGGTCCACCCCCTGCACCTGCTGGGACAAAACGGCCCCCAGCCCTCTGTTCGACGCATCAGTCTGCAAGACAAAAGGGAGAGAGAAGTCAGGTGTATGGAGCAATGGTTCCCCACAGAGGGCTCGTTTCACCCCCTCAACCGCCCACTGGCACCGCTCCGTCCACTGGACCGGATCTGAGGCACCTTTCCGGGTCAGGTCAGTTAAGGGGCTGGTCAGCTCCGCAAAGCCCGGGATGAACCTCCTGTAGTAGCCTGCCAGCCCCAAAAACCGCCTCACCTCTTTTTTCGTCTTGGGCCGTGGGCAGGCTGCAATGGCCGCGGTCTTGTCCACCTGCGGGCGCACCCGCCCGCCGCCCAAGTGGTACCCCAGATACCGTACCTCCCGGTGTGAATTGTCTCAGCTTGGCCCCTCTGTTGTACAGCCGCTGTTGCCGTTCCTGGGCCTGGAGCAAATTCTCACGTGACAACTCACCCAGTGTGTGGAGTTTGGCTCGCAGGTCCAGGACGTACTGAATCTCGTTCTTACCGGGGCTCGGACCCTCCTCCCAGTGTTCCTTAAGCAGGTCGAGCACCCCCCGTGGTCTCCTGCCGAACAGCAGCTCGAAGGGAGAAAATCCCGTGGAGGCCTGGGGGACCTCCCGTACTGCAAACAACAGAGGGTCAAGCCATTTATCCCAATTACGTTCATCGTCGTGAATAAACTTACGAATCATGGATTTCAGTGTCTTGTTCAGCCGCTCCACCAGGCCGTCAGTCTGGGGATGGTACACACTGGTCCGAACGGACTTAACCCCCAACAATTCGTACAGTTCTCGTAGTGTGCGTGACATGAACGAGGTGCCCTGGTCCGTCAGAATCTCTTTCGGGATTCCGACTCGGGAGATGACCTGAAACAGCGCCTGCGCAACATTCTTGGCGGAGATGCTGCGCAACGGCACTGCCTCGGGATATCGGGTTGCGTAATCCACCAGAACCAACACAAAGCGATACCCCCGTGCACTCCGGTGAAATGGCCCGATGAGGTCCATACCTAAGCGTTCGAACGGCAGCTCCATTAACGGCAGCGGACGCAACGGCGCTTTCGGGATGGCCGGCTGGTTCACCAGCTGGCACTGTGGGCAGGATGCACACCAGCGGCGCACATCCGCCCAGATGCCTGGCCAGTAAAATCGGGCTACTATCCGGTCCAGAGTTTTGTCGCTACCCAGGTGGCCCGCCATCGGGTTATAGTGAGCCGCCTGGAAAACCGTTTCCCGGCGGCTTTTCGGTACCAACAACTGCATAATTTCCTGCCCTGTCTGAGTGTCGCGACTCACTCTGTATAGCCTGTCCCTAATCAGTGAAAAGTGCGGGTATGATAATACGGCGTCGGGGCGCACCACTTGACCATCAATTTGCATCACTTGGTCGAAGGCAAAGCGTAGAGTATCATCACGAGACTGCTCCAGTGGAAAATCTTCCATGGAGCGTAGCTTTGGCATCGGCGGCGTCCCCATAGGAGGCCCCGCCGATTCCCCCTCCCCGTCTGCAGCGTCGGACAACCTCGCGTCACCGCCGAGCGCCGCACACACCCCGCATGTCCCTACCGGTCGCGAACGCACCCCCGCGCACTGCCCCGCTAACCTATGAAACCCCGACCAGTCTGTCCCCAAAATCAGGGGGTGCGTCAGGCGGGAGCTAACCGCGACCCTTACTCTATGCTTTTTACCCCCAAACCTAATCTCTATCGGCACCACTGGGTAGTCGTGAATATCCCCATGCACACACTTAATACTCACCCGGGATGCCTCCACCAATGCCCCGGGTCGAACCAGTCTCTGGTGGATCATGGACTGCGTGCAGCCAGAGTCCACCATCGCCTGATGTATACCCCCCTGGATCCTTACCGGAACGCTGTACGTCGCTCCCAGACCGGGGGAGGGTGCTGGAGGCCAGGCAACCCGCACCGTTTGGCCCACCTCCATTAGCGGGCACTCCCGCCGGTAGTGTCCGGGCTGCCCGCACCTCCAACACTCCTGCCCTGGCGGTTGAGGAGCCCTCTGTAGGTCAGGGAGGGTGCCGGCCAGGCCGGGTGGATCAGTACCCCGTTGAGGGGCTAGGGCGCGCTGGGACGGAGGGGGCCGAGCCGCAACAGGAAGCGGGGAACTCCGTCGTGGCGCGGGAACGGGCTGCGTCGATGCGGTCGGCCGACCGCCCTCCCCACGGCCCCCGGGGTGCACCGCCAGGTGGTCCTCGGCGAGGGTCACGGCGGCTTCCAGCGTCGCCGGCCGGTGGTAGCGGACCCAGGCAGCCGTCCGCGGCGGAAGACCCTCCAGGAACTGTTCTGTCACCACCTTCTCCACCACCGCCGGCGCCCCTCCCGCGCCCTCCGGCTGCAGCCGCCTGTTGGCCGCGTCTGCGAGTCGCTGGGCAAACGCAAACGGGCGGTCCCCCGGCCCCAGCCTCGCCTCTCGGAACCGCCTCCTATGGTCCTCGGGGGAGAGCCCCAGTCGGTCCATGATGGCCTTCCTCACGCTGGCGTAGATGTGCCTGGGACCGGGAGGCAGGCCCAGGGCCGCTGTCTGCGCCTCCCCGGTTAGGAGCGGCAGGAGGCGGATCGCCCACTCGTCCGCCGGCCAGCCACACGCCCCCGCCATCGCCTCGAACATCTCCAGATATGACTGCACGTCGTCCTCCGGGGTCATTTTGTGCACCACCACGCCCGCATACGCCGAGGGACCCGGCACCGTCGGGGAAGCGACTGGTCGGGCTGCTAATTGTTCCAGTACCTGGGTCTGCCGGTCTGCAGCAGCCTGCAGCGCCCCCAGGACGTGCCGGTTGGCCTCGGCCTGCTCGCGCTGCATCGCGGCGATCTCCCCCAGCATCCGTCCGAGCGCGACCGCCGGCTCCATCGGGCCCTCTCCGTGGTCGTTTGCGTCCATCCCTGGCCAGGCGCCACTGTAGCCGTGCTAGCGCTACCACCGACGGGTTCTGTACAGACGCACGGACACACGGATGGGAGTAACCAGTTTTTATTGTCCAAAAAGGGGGAATGGCAGTGAGCAGGAATAAGCCCGTTGTTCGCACTCGGCTCCGCTCTGTCCAGCTTCGCTCAGCCCTCGCGTGCTGCTCCCGTGCTCCGCTCAGCTCTGCTCGGCTCATGTTCTTCTCCCGACCTGGATCCTGCTCACTGCTTTTGAAGAAGGCAATTAGTGCAGATTCCACACACCTGCTTACTCTTCACCTACCAGCACCGTCCCCTGAACCACTCCCCCGCTCTCCCCCCTGCAGCTGAGCTAACCACGCCCCTCCACCACAGTCACTTTAGTCTAGTGATAGGACACCTTTTCCCTATCGCATGCCCATTTCAGCTGATAAGACGGCTCTATTTCCCCTCAGATATTTCTCTCCACCGGTATTAAATCAATAACCAGTTTGGTGTGGTGGCGGCAAAAAAAACCCTCTCTTATCCCGCGGTATTTTCCTGTATTATGTTCCCAAATGTGCCGGGCCACAAACCAGCTCACTTCCGGTCCGCTTCCCTCTCCCCTGTCAGCCCACTGGTTTGCCAGCTGCTTTTCTCCACACACAATGTGCATGGATAATTCAATTGAACCTCAAGGACACTGATATATAAACTGCACTAGAGGCCACTTACGCCATTGCCGTTTACTGCATATCTTAACAAAAGTACTTACTGACCTGACTTAAGACTTAGATTTCTATTGCCAAAGGGAACATTCTGCAAGTACTTTTTGTGACCTTAAGAAAGTCCCAAGTGGAGGAAAGGCATTGGTCAGAACCGCCACGAGTCTTAAGTTACACATCGACCACGCAACCGCTATCGGGGGAAATGTCATTGGTTGTCTCATCCTCGCCGCCGCCATTCACATAAATGTCATTGCAGTGCACCTGCTGACAGAGGGAGGGAGGGGGAGATATCTGGAATGAAATGCAGATCACATGCACTAAATTGGAATAAATCCCCAAAATCCTACTGTGTATTCATTTCAGCGGGGATGAGGGAAACGCGACCATGGTGGACGTCACCACAGCGGGATGTACCCCGGGGGGTTCAATTGAGGTTTGTTTGAAAAGCAAAACTCTCTTAGCAAAATTAAACTATCCCTCCCGAATGGTACAGATGCAGCGTTCAATTTAATTACAATTCTCTGAACCCCGGTTGAATTATTTTTCCCCGCACAGTTGGAAATTCTAAATAAACACATGTAGGAAACCGAATAAGCGGATCCCTCGCCGAGGCTCTCCGCAGGAAACGTGTCTTCAGTCAGTCTTCCGACGGCAGTAAAACGGAATGAATTATTTTACCCCTTGTATCTCTCACCCTTTGAAGAAGAACTATTAATTGACCCACTCTCTCAACTTCCCAAAAAGAGGTGACAGCATGTCGTTCCTGGGGAGTCTCATGTTAAACGAGAAGGAAAGACTATTCCCATCCTGCAAGCGCTGTGCAAAATACATTCAATAAAAATCATGCCGAAAGGCATGGAGCACAAGACAATTGTCGAAAGCGTGTAAAGTGACCCCAGTGTACTAACCCCAAGGCAACCCACAGACTCTGAATGTCCACATCATGTATTTGTTGAATTAAGCTGCAAAGAATCATTAGTAACTTCCAGATCGCTGACGATCTTTACGCTACGAACACGCGGGGGGGCGGGCTCGGCCTCCGTGGGCCGACGGGATGTCGAGAGACACCGCTCCAGCCATTGCAGCTATGTCAATCTAATATACGGAAATACTTAATCAGCTCTCTCTTGATCTTATTGGAACAAGTCACTTTTGACACAGACGCAATTCCCAAATGAGTTCATTAGCCTCAAATTCATCTTTAGTGATGTTGACATTTTTGCACGAGCAGTCTCAACCCCAACGACTCTCTGCCACGGGACTTTATTCTTCTTGCGGGGACCCCAGCTACGAACAAAAGGCCCACGTGCTTGCTCACTCGCACACACACACACACACACAGGCCGGGGGCGAATATGATGCCACGTCCTGCAGCATTAGCATCCTGGCAGACATCAATTACCGCAAGTGAACATGAACACCCTTGAAAAGGCTCATTGGCAGCTTCCCCGCTACATGGGAATGTCCAGCCTCATTTGAGCAGCACGATAATCCTACGCTGCCTTCATTAGCAGTGATATAAATTAATAGGAGGAAGAAGCTAATTTTGGATGCTACTCCATTGTTAGATACCAGCAGTGGAGACGCATAATGGAGCTGCAGGGATTTTTGTGACGCTTTTTTAATCTTTCTAGGTTTTCTGTTGAGTTTGCACACATTCACCTCGTGTCCTTCATCTGAAACGGAAGCTTAACTGATTCGTGATTAGTCATTTTACGCAGCCACGTCCAAATTCTGGGAATTAATCGTTTATTTTCTGAGATGTATCTCATAAACCAATCCGCCTACCTGTCCACTTATTTTACCATTACCTTTAACTTTCAGTCTAGTTCTAAATCTTTTTCTGACTCCGCAATGGCAGCCGATGCAAGCCGAGAAGTTTGTTGTTATTAAAAGCTGGGTCGAGTCCGAAGTCATCAGTGGGTGGGTGGTTTGATACATACATGCTGACATTTGTGTTATGGAGGGATAAACTAAAAATGACGATCGAATGCTGTTTAAAAAGCCTCCCATCAGTGCATGAGAATCCACAGTTGGCACACCAAATAGAGACGGTCATCTGGAAACCACGCCATAATTGATCACAATGATTATGAATTGTCCGGCTCGTAAAATCAGTCAAAAGCGTGACAGCGGACCAGCTGTGTAGCGGTTTCCCAATTCATATAAAGAGTTTATTCCCACCAGAGGAGACAGACGGAGAGAAATGGAGAGAGGAGGCGTGGAGGATGGGGTGGCAAATTCACTGTTTTGCTTTCCCCCCAGCAGCCTCAGCTGGGCTTTACAAGCTGCAGCTGGTATATTCGCTCATAGCACGTTATTATAAAAAAAAAACATGTTTAGGAAGCAAGTGCAAACAAAGGCATCACCAGGCAGTTGATCTATCATTCCACAGTGCAATGTGTGTGTGCAAACGTAGAGCATCCGGTGAAGGAGGAAGTGAATGAAAAGGTCCTGATGTTCATGGAAACTCTGAAAATGATGTGAAAATGTCTTGAAAAGAACAATATTTTTGGTGTCGAGCTGTTTGGCACGGGACAGCTAGAGCTGCTGTTGGTGGACATTAACAGATACATAATGTAGATGACGTGAGACTGGCACTCTCTTTGAAGTTGGTTTTGAAGTTACTAAAAAAAGGTCATGATGGGGGTGCAGTCAAGTGAATTTTGCCTGAGAGTCAGACTCTGAACACCTTTCTCTTGGACCAGATTATTGCTGTTCAGGGTAACGCTGCACAGAAAGGAAAGGTCTAAAGCCAGCACACACAAACGAGGGCAGTTATGAGTTTTGTCTTGTTCTTATTATCCTGGGGGAGGAACTACACAAACTCTGCAACAACACTCCTTCCAGAGAAAGAACCGGCTGGAGTCGGACCCCGCTGTGAGGGTCTGCCGCTGCACCGCACAGCGTGGGAAGATTGACGGGAAACTTAAGAGGTCATAGAGCAGCATATGTCAAACTCGATAATTAGTGCTCTGCAATGCTGTCGACACTGAAAACACCCTCTTCTTGATTGAAACTGTCCATGCTTACACAAAAGCCCGCCATTGTTAATCTCATGGTGTTTGACCCTAAATCTATAGTTAGGTTCATAGCTGCTCAGGATCTTGAATTTTTACCAAAACCAAAATTCACATTGAATTGTTGGGATTCTGAAATATCAATTTACCCACAGACCTGTCCGTCACGTCGGTAACGGGTAACGATGCCATGAGGCACATCGACCCCACAGGCGCCGCTTGAATGAATGTCGTGGAGCTGAATGCCCCTGCACCTCGGTTCACAGTTTTCACAAATCGAGGCGAGAGTGCACATCGGGAGAGAAATCTGAGTTAGCATCCCCGCTGACACCCAATGGATCTCTGTTGACAAAAACAAAACATCTTCCAGGGGAGGAGATTTAGAGCTGTCTTTCAAGCCGCGTCGGCGAGCTTTTCGTCGGCCGGCGGTGACTTGATCTGTTGTGTGCAGGCGTCATGCACTTTAACATGCATATGTGATTAAATCTACAGCACATCACATGGGATCACAATGTGGGACAGGTCACATTGTGGCTCATAATGGAGACATAATGGACAGATTTCCATAAAGTTGCAGTCCAATGTGAATATTGACTTTAGGTAAGGTTTAATAATGCATGAGCTGACGGTGTTAGTCTTGTTGGTTATGCCTCCTTGCACGTCGCTATGGCAATCTCCGCAACATGTAATCATCAGTATTCAGTTGAGTTCACTTTATAGTTGCGTATGATATTCATCATTGGTGATGCTGTTAATTTAAATTAAATGTTGACCTTGACCTCGAGGCCAGCAAAGGCTCATCTTTATGTATGTGACAACCCCAGAGATCCGTTTAATGTGTTCCCCCTAGCTTCCGATTGGACCACAAAAAGGCGTTGAGACTCAGAATGTTATACACTGCACAGCTTGTGGCTCCACACACCTCAAATGTTGGTGACTTGTTGCTTAATCTGCTGTGTGCAAGCACGCACAACAAATGGAGACGTCCAACCAACCATCCATGGACAAAAAGATAGAATTTAAAGACTAATACTGGCAAATCTTTGCATCTGAGAGCCATTGGATTGAAAGCTCAATAGAATGATTTCTGAACCTCCAGTATTGTTTGTTTCCAGTAATGGGGCGACGGTTGGCATACTCAAGTGTTGCACCTCTGAGACGTTTTTTCCTCTTACCTTTTCTTTATGTCGTGAATGAATCCCTAATGTGCTCTTAGGCGCACAATCAAGAGCGCCTTCCGGGCACTTCGCAATGATGTATAGTCCCGTGGAAGTGCGGAGGCGGGGTATCTGTAATACGTGATGTGGTGTTGTGATAGGACCAAACAAGTCCAAGGTCGTCCATTGGTGATTAAGAGCCGCCGCCAGCTGAAGCATGTGATTCTACTCAAGTTTTTTTTTTTTTTTTTTTGAAACCGTTGTCGACTAATGGCAAATCAATGAGAGAGCGGCGGGATGATTAAACATTCCGTCTTTGACTAATGACATTAAGACCTGAGGTCCTCCACAGCGCTGACGCTCCATCTACCTTATACACCCGGAACGTTTGTACATCCAAACAAACACACGCCAAAAAACGCAAATGCGAGCAGAGCATACATCTGCCATTGCAGCGTGTTCGGGAGATAGGGGCTGAAGGTGCAGCGGATCAGTCTGCATATAAACGGCTCCATCTATTTTCAATTAAAAGATGCCATCGATTCGGGCCCATTGGTATGCATAAGAAAACGGCCGATGAGTGAGGAGTGTTCCCGGTTGTTTTTTCGCCGCCGAGAGGAAAGTGAAGGGCGTTCAAGCGAATCGAGACGCTTTGTACACACACACACACACACACGTTCTGACACAAATTAACCAAATCATAAATAAATGTGTCATACTCAGGGTTGGGATTCTGGATAAAGGGGGATTAAAGGTAGCATTGCGGTAAACAAAGATAATCCCAATGCTCAATAATGCAACTCACCTCCCTCTCGGAGGATGGAGCGTATTTGTTACCACTTGTGTACAAACGATCTCTAGAGGCATCACTCCTGTTGAGTGAGTAAAATCAATGTTTCATAATGTTGTGCTTTGTAATCAAGAGTCTTAATTATTCAAGTTGTACCGTCAGTGGCAAAACATTTCAGGACATAATCTGACAAATCGCTTTAATTCTGACCTGCGTGGAAACAAGCCGGTTTAATTTCACACAGGGTGATCGTCATTTCCTCAAAGCAATTAGATCGGCAATGTAAGACAAAAAAAGGAAATAAAGAAGGAAAAAGGACTTCACATCTGGATTTTGAGGTATCACTCTTTCTCCCACCACCTCCTCCCGTTTCTATGATTCTCACCAACAAGCCCAATCATAATGTACATTTATGTGTCATGTAATGGTAACGAGCACTTAATGGATATGTGAAGCTACATCATGCATTATTTATTCTGCCAAGACAGTGTTGATGCTTCACCCATCACATTACACGGGGTGGAGTAAGTATTGCTGACAACACAATGTGGTTATTAATGTTTTTGGTGATTCTCTCTGCCAGATTAAGCCGATGAATACATACGGTTTTCAGTTTTATCCACATGTTTATCCTCAATTTGCAGATTGCTATTCATCACACAGAGGATGTTGAAATCAAACGATTATAGCAAGACCTTATTATGTAACTACAGTCATACATATTTATGTCTGATTCACACTCGCACTGTCATAGATTAAGTCATGCCCTACATTTGGCTTGATGCTATTTCACATTAGTAATGTTAGAGACATTTGATCAGGATCATTGGGTTTATTCATCAGTCCCACTGAACTGCAGATTCCTCACTACAGGCATTTCTTTTACATGAAACCATACCTCTTAAATATGCTGATTGGAATTTGAAGCCGCTGCCTAATTTATCTTTTGTTAGTACCTGTTTGCTGATAAGGACACGGCAAGTAAATAAACACTTGTAATTGTGTTTGTTAGAAGTTAAGGTAATAGTTCTTTGCATTCATTCACCTCTCAAATTATACAGAGTGATTTTCAACTTTCTTTTGGGGGCTGAGACATAACCCATGCATGTAACTAATTTGTCGATTTTATGTCTCCATCAGAATCAATGTACAGATTGTACAGTGACATGTTGAGCCAAGCTAAAGAGAGCATTCAGGCTAAAGCTATCATTTACTTAATTACGGGCATTTCAAAGTCGTGTTTTATTTGTCATTATCAGGAAAGCAGTCTTAAAGAGAGCAGTGTCTGTTTGGCAAATACATGCATGGTTTACCCACAAACACCAGATTGAATAGCAGGCAAGCAATTATCAGGGTTCGGAGCTATAAGTCCTTTTTTTCGGTGGTACTCCAATGGCCAAACAAGGCTTTACTCAAAAACAAAATGTGACTTGGAGGTGGGGACTTGGCCCAGGATTAATGGCAGGAGTTGGAGGCCACTGGATCCGTATGACAAAGTAATGGAAGAAAGACATATGGATTGAGTTCAGCCTGGCCGAGCTTGGGGGCCTCCATGCCTAACAAACACATTATGTGCCGGATGAACTGATGGGAGCAGAATACAGAAAAAGACTGAGTCGGGGAGGCAGGTACAGTGAAAACTACACTGCAAAAGGCACAGGTATGACACTAACTCAGAATTTAATGGCGAGCATTCAGATTCCCTCCAGCGTGTAGCTTGTTAGCAGTATGGAGTTGGCACTAGGCCGCTATTTTGCTTCTTTTTTTTTTACGCGGCGCTCTTGTTATTCAGTCCACAGATTGACCAATAAACGTCAAATCTTCATTTTTGAACTGTCTTGAATTAATTCAATTGATATATTAATCCCTGGTTACAGACAATGACAACAAATACATTATTAAACGTCACAGCTTGGTGGGGAATTAAAATTGTTGAACATCCTGTGACATCGTCTGTCCTGGTCCTACCTGCAAAAGCTGCTTTTTTGGTGCACTGAAGACACTGTGGCAGGGTGCGGTTCTCTCTTGTTGCAGCACTCTGCTTGGCATTGGTTGTATCGGAAGGTGGAGCTGCAGCTACCTGAGAGCAGGGAAGCCAAGAAGAGCTTCAAGCTCCTTACAGCCATATAAAGCATTAGAAGCTGGATGGAGTAAACACAAAGTCGGTGGTTGTAGAATCAATGGGGTTGTAGAATCAATGAGGCCAAATCGGAATCGGAATCTAGTCTAGACGTGCAAATCAGTAGATGCCCATTCAGAGGATTTTTAGACTGAGCTTTCCACAGAAGCGCAAAGCCGTCACTGCGGTAGAGATACTCTGTAGGAGGCTGACACGGGCCTTCTTAACGGTGTTCAAGCTGCAGCATGTTTCTGTAGTTCAGGGTCAATTCTTTGTTTGTCACAGCCATGGTCTGGGCTATTCTACTATGTACCAAAGCACTGCTGTTGGAGTGGGTGAGACCACTTCTCAAAGCAGTGGAAGGCATCCCTTGAGAAATTGTGGAGCCACTGCAGGACAGAACCAAATTATTTATGGATTGAGGCGTCTCTGTCGGAGCCCCTTTCTGGTTCCCAAGAGCACTGGAGACGTGAGACTTGCGGTGCATCTGTGTATTCCTAAATCTGTCAGGATACATTGAACAGGGTAACGGCACTAAACGGTTACCCCAGCTGGGTAATTGGCTTCCCAGATATCAGTAGAAGCTCTCATGGTTGTGTGAATTACAGGTAGCCCTGTTTTCGTTTCATGAAGGGAATAGCTGAGAGTACTAAAGAAAAGGTCTCGAGTCCTGCACCTTAAACTGTATTGACACAGTGCCCGAGGTAGCGCAGCTCCAGATAATTCACAGGTTTACTATAAAAGGGACATGCCTCATTGATTCACTGGTACAGGATAACGTTGTACTCATTCCAAATACAAAGCCAACTTGAAACCGCCTTCTCTTAAATTAAATCGTTTTTTTTCCGGCAGCAGCAGTAAATGAATTGCCAATGGTTGCAAACATTGCATGCACTTGGCGAATAGATCAGTAATATGCAGTTGGTCAATATGTCACGGTTTGGGTTCATGTCTGTTTGTTTTTTTGTAGTTTCGTGCCTCTGTTCTCCCTGGGTCACGTCACTTCCTGCCGTGTCCTGTCTTCCCCTGTGATTGTCTGTCATGTCATGATTTTTTTACAGCTGTTTCCAATCACCTGCACCTCCCTAGTGTATTTAAGCCATGTGTGTCTGTTGTCACTTGTGGCGTCATTACTAATTGTTGGTGGTCCGAAGCGCATGCCATGCCCATGTCCTCGTTGCAGTTTCCTATCAATGTTTTTGCCTTTTTGGAGTTTTGATTTTTGGAGGTTTTGACCTTAAAGTCCTTTTTTGTTTTCACAATAACAACAAGCATTAAAGCAGGGTAACTGGGTTAGGGGAAGGGGATAAAAGATAAAAGCCAAGCAAAGCTATGAGGAACAATCTGCAGTTCCTCCGCACTTAAATTCAGCCTGGAGTGTGAAATTATGACATTTTGGCTGTTTAACGTTCACTTTCAGTCAAGTTATATTATGTTAATCGAGACGTGTGATTTAGAAGTTGGGAACACCCCCTGTATCCATTAACCTATGACCGCTAGATATGGCATCTACTCACTGACTCGGCTTTTCACAGGAGTTGCACTTACATTTTACTACAATGTATTTTGTTAATGGTTCCTCCATAAAGTCTCAATCTAAACCGATTGTTTGTGCTCTGTTGCATCTCAGGCAAAGAGAGATTGTTTTGCCTCGGTAACTGTCACCACTGTCACAGTTCTTTCATTGCCTCTATGACGACGCCTTTGCTGTCATAGAAACACCTGAAACCATAACGAATGCGGATCCATTTTTCATCATTAGTTTGACAGTGATGAGAAAGACTGCAGTTTACTCTGTGAAAGCGGCACTATGTCTTGTGAGTGGGGGGGACCGTTTTCCATTCTCCTTTTTTTAAATGATGCATGCTCTGTCCAAAAGTCTAAAAGAAAAGTCCTAATGTAAATGATCTCCATTTTAAGTTGAGAACAAGAGGGATTGTTTTCATTCTGAGCAGTCCAAACAAAGCTGACAAAACAATTTTACTTACTGGCTTTTCTGGAGTCTTTTACTACTCATTTCTCATATTATGCTTGAGGCTTTTGAATTGGTGCATTTTAGATATGTCTCAAATATTCAGGGTTTGTCCATTCAAACAAAAAAAACAAATGCTGATGAAAGCCATGCCAAATAATCAGAATTCCTGGGATGTTTGGCCTTTATAAAAGAAATAGTATGCATACGAATGTTAAAATGAGGCAGCTTTGTACACTAATCTGTGGCATCCCAGGACTGTAGCTGACACCCATCCAGAAGCAGAATCTAGCTTTTCTTTGGCTGTGGGAGACCCACAAGCACCACAGAAGGTCCCACCAACATAACACCATGGATGTTCTGTAACCACGCAGCAAACATTCATCTGAATGTGATTGAACTGCTTTCTCCTACTGTGGCGCTGATGGATGAGTGCAGGCCCCTTCTGACAAAGTGTGGCAGCGTCTCGCCGCCTGATTGCTAACGCCATCGAGCAAAACAATTGCAAGAGTGGCGGCCCCACAAGACTGCCGCCATCACGGAGGAAATAAATTGAAATTTGAAAATACAACTATTTGGCGTGGCTGGCGGGAGCAGTTATCTGGGAACAAAATTTGACTTCATTTCATCACTCTGTAATCACTGTAATCACAAATGTCAGCAACGTGCGCCCGAAGGAGGGACAACAAACCAACGGGCCGAGGGCAGGATGAAAGGAGATGGCGAGGGGGGTCTTTCTTTCACCCCCGTAGCGTGCCGTGTGCGGCCATGTCCATGGCATTGACCAGATTGGTAATGGACGCAGGTACAGGAATCCCCCAGTAGCCGCTCGCACAGTCTCAACAGATTCTCTGTGGGGAAACACTGGACATAAAAGGCTTTTAACAGCAAAGCAGTTTGAGACATGGGCTTACACGTCAGGACTTCAGCGTGCGTCCAAGTGACAGGGTGAAGAGGGTTTTCAACTCTGTTTAATCGGTTTACAGCCGCTCATGCATGTAATGCCCCATTTATCATGAATGAACAATGCCGACCCACCCACTGCGACACAGCGGCCTGTCGCCTCACATGACCAAGCAGACATTTACTTTCACTATGTTTTAGACTAGATTTTTTAACGCATACATTTATACATATTTTTTTAATAGAGTGGGTAAAATAAGTATCAATCACATCACCATTTTCTTCAGTAAAAATATTTCTGAAGGCGCTATCGACCTTGTTGCCAGAGCTGGGTAAGAACCAAAGATGTCCGTACATACAAAGAAAAACCCCAAAATGAGTTCAGAGAGGAATTCATGTGTAATAAAAGGGAATAAGTACTCCCCAGGCTGAAATGTGTTTAATACTACAAAATCCTTTCTCGGTAATCACCGCTTCAAGACGCCTCCTATATGGAGAAACCAGTCGCATGCATTACTCAGGTGGGATTTCGGTCTTCAAATCTTGAAGCTTGTGAGGGGTCTGAATGAGAGAACTTAGGATGATTTAATAAAAACTCATAACTTTTGAATAATTCATGTTAAAATCAAACTTTGGAGCATGGAGGGATCTCTGCTGAAGTGATGATGTAAATGTCACTGACAGACTCTACATGATTGATGAGCTGATGCATGGAAGGTCATCTTACTGAACATTAAAGTCCAAGGAACAAATTTTCTGTTTTGGTCTTGTCATAAAAAACTAAAGCAGGACTCCAAGTTTTCACGTGTGATCGCCGCACAACCTCTCCCTGCCGAGAGATTCCCATGGAAATAATGGCTTGATATGGTAGTAAAGTGTATTTTCATCGTGTCTCGCCATCTCTGCTACCATCGGTTCAAGCGATTATTTATAAAGATTAAGATCGCCGCAGGATGTTTTGCAACGACTAAACCATGTGACTTTCTCTTGAGATGAATCTGAAGTGTAACCATGGCCTCACGCAGAATCATAGGAAAGGTTCCACACTGGGTGTTTGTGCGTCCTCAAGCTATGCTTGTTTACGGATAAACAACTGAAGCAAACTCTAAAGCTGGAGGGCGAAGCTCGGGTTGTCAATCATTCATGAGCACGCTGCTCTCTCCTTGCCACAATGTTAAATACTTGGGAAATGTAACCGAGCTCATTTATGAATTATGGATTGTTACATGGGCTGACCTTGAATTTAAGTTTGTTTTCTTTTTTTTTCTCCAAGAATATGAATGCGCTATTTTGGCGGTGTTTCAGTCCTGAGGGCCATGTATGTGCGTGGACAGGATCCTTGTCCGTGCGGACTGGGCGATAATTCGTTATGATGACTTATCTTCTTTCATGTCATGATTTAAATCATATTTCAAGATGTGATGAAACCCAATTATGCTGTCTAAATAACAAACAAATACTCACTCAAATTTCTCAGATGATGAATATCAAACTGTTTACTTAATCTGATTACTTTTTGTACTTGCATGTTAACTAAACCATTACACAGCTTTAAATATTATTTATTTACACCTCACAATATTCATTTTGGGCTAAAGCTCCTAATGAATTTTTTTTTCTTCTTCTTATTAATTTATATAGAAAGTTGATTAGACTTTACCATGTGGTTATTAAATATAAAATACGCATTCATTGACCTACCTATTTTTGGGATGGATTATCGTTCCCGAGATACAAAAGATTTTGCATCATATTGCGGGCCTGCCCTTATGGGCTTGTATCCGGGGTTAAGACCACAGCCTATTTTAAGTCTTGTGCAAACCTCAATCCTAGAGTATTACATTACAACCACGCACGCTCTCCCCTAACATGTTTTGCATTCGAGCAAAGCCCAACTCTTTGGGCCCCCAGGAAAATAATACTTTTAACCCATAGATCAACTCATGGATGGACTTTGTGGTGATATTTGCTGTATTTGTCAGTATTCCTCTCATATCAACCGGGTCATTACATCTTGCGCTATTGGCTGCTGTGCTCCAGCCCGCGGCTTTAATCGCCTCCTGGTTTCAAGCTGCGGAGGTGCTCACCTCTGAACCGCGCCGCACGAGGTGGCTAAAGGCCCGTCATGTCAGTAATCATCGGATGCAAAATTCTGAAATGGCCTTGGGTTGCCTGCAGCTTGGTGGTATGAAATGACCAAAAGCAGCTGGGAACAACATGGGCGTGATTTAATTATTCAATGTACTTTTAAAATAAATTTATATATCTTATTTAGCATGGCCAATGAATATTTATTTGAGGGTGGGCTGACATTTTAATGACGTGATTTTAAAGATCAATCCATCCATTATAAATCATCATTTATTCAAATTTCCTCACTGATATATATCTGTAAGGTTCATCTAGTTGAACATTTTTCTGTGGCTTTTGTACAACTAGATCAGTGATTTACTTCCTGGATTCCATGTACAGTCCTTTGCTTTGGTTGAGGTCATGGCAAAGGCTTTGTAATTTCCCTCCTACGAATAAACAAACTATTCCAACATCGCCCACCTTCACAACTCCTCTTGTGAAGAGAACTACATTTTTGAATAGAAAGAGTCACTACTTGAAATTCTTGTAATTGAAATCAGCTATGCAAATATGTCCACCATTATTTTGATGACAGCCTGCTGATACAAAAGAAGGTGGGGGGGTGGTCAATTTCACAGAGGGATTTGTACATCAGGGAGCTTGGGGATAAGTGGGTACTGGTTAGATTAGTGCACGCCAGCTGAGAATACCGTTTTGCTCACCTGTTAGCGTAAAACATGCAAGCCATATCATCTTAAATTCACCTCAAATAACTACATTCCCCAAGAAGACACACAAAGATCGCCACGGTAAATAGCTTGATAAACCAATGCGTAGGGGAATTTTGTTTGTGGGAATATTTCTTTGCCTTCTATTACAAAGCACAGAAATACTTTTAACAAATGAACAAGACAAACAACATCACAGGCAATTTGATTGTTTCTTTCCCACACTTGCTATTTTACAAAAGTCTCAAAATATATTATAGAAATTGGAGTTAATTTCCATTCAACATCATCTTACCTGATCGACATCGATGAGAGGATTTTCACATAATCTTGACTTTTCCTTTTGACCTGTAATTAATCTACCTTCACAGTCGGCAGCTTTTTTTTTTTCCGACACACAAATCTTTTATCACGAATGATAAAGTCTCATTTATTACCCCAGGTACTTGATCATAGCACTCATTGGAAACATCTGGTTGATAAATTGCTTTCATGAAATTAAACAGCAAATGAACACAGAGGGTATCATGGATGATCGCTTATCTCTGCTGGGGTATCCAGGGCAACAAATGCATAAATTACAAAATATTACGGAAGAATAGAATCAGCGGCTAACGTTAAATTGGCAAATTGGTGGTGTTGTGTCAGGGGGACATGGCTCACCACAGGTTCTAACAAGGGAGGTAACAAGTGCCAAATTTGCAGTAATGACACCTCGTTGCAAGAATTCCCAGCATGTATGTGTTTTTTAAGGGATTTGTCAGAGGTGTAGACGCTTAGGTAATTTATGTAGGACAATCATGTATTTAAATTGCAAATTAGCCATGGATGCTATCAGGTAAACACAAATGCAAAATTGAAAATTGACGGTTTTTTAAACACTGCACGGCATCACCAAGGTTACCAAGGGCACCGCACAAGGGCCGATAAATCCTCCTCCTCAGGAATTTTCAGTATGTGCTCCCTAACATGACTGCCACTGTCAGAGACATATTAGTGGGAGATTGGGGAATAGAAAGCCTGTGGTTGGGATTCATTACACACACACACAAACACCAACAGTGATAGCGTGAAACGCTTCATATATAATGTGATTTTTCTAGCCACTGGGCCCTCGCGCTTGTTTACCCCCGGAGCACAGAGAAAGAAGAAAGTAGGGAAGGAAATGGAGGAAAAAGAAAAAGTGGAGGAAAAAAACTGAGGAGAATTTTGCGCGAGACCTTTGCCATGGTGTTTTTGTCTTCTGGCATTTGCAATTAGCACCGGGCTGCCAACTGACACGGAGAAACAGATGCTGTCCATCCGTTTGTCACCGAATCCTATTTCTGCCTTTTCGTCGAGCGGAGATTGCGCCCTCACAAACTGCGCGTGCATGCATTCCTTCAGAGCGAAGGCTCTGTAATGAGGCTACGACTACTTGTCTTCGATCGCGGGCTGTTAATTATACTCCCGTTTATTGTGTGTGTGTGTGTGTGTGTGTGGTGCATCAAAAGAGAGGGGGAGAAAAGGGCCGAGGGATAACTGGGGCCGGGGGATAGGACGGCCACCTGAAGCTATTCAGCAGCATGAGACACAAGCGTGATGAGGTCAGAGTTCAGTAGGATGGAAAAGTATTCACTGGCTACACTTGAAAAACATTGAAATAGTTTTCATATCCATAAGACAACACACTATGATGTAAGACAAAAGTGTAGAAAGCTGTAATTGGCTCCATCCTTCAAGTAATGCAGCTGTTTGTGAACAACCTGTGTGCAAATGGTTATGAATGATTCACGGTGCGCGCTTTTACATCTTAAAGGAGTCCCTCCGCAGTCGGCGGTGGAGAATCAAACCTTGGCCATTAATCACGACACACGGCGATCCAACGAATACGGAATGTTGCCTCCCCATTAATCTCCTCCTTATTGGCGCTCCAACAGAAACACTGACCCGTCGTAAAACCCTCAGCACACGCGACGCGGCAAATGCAGCGACAGTGATATAGTGAAGACTAAGCCGAAATGTAATTTTTTTTTAAAACATGCATTTCCGCCAACATGCAACAATGTGTTTCTAAATTGAATTACTTCCCTTTGCATAAATCCTCTGTGTGTCCCAGGAGGGACTCCCGGAGTGGTGGATCTCTTGTAAAACAGATGAACTGTTTTATTGATGATGCATTAATGAGTTTTTGGTATTTGGATTAAAAAAAGCAGTGACATCACGCGCTGTAGTCGCGGTGCCCCAACAACAGGAGGGTAAATACACAAGTTTTGTCTGCCGGTTGTCGGGGAACATTTTCGCTATCATTACGCTTCAGTGTAATGCACTCTAGCCCATCGCAAGGTGTTTAATGCCACCAGCCCCTGTGATGGGCGGCACTCTTCATAATCTTGTCTGGCGAGAGAAAGCGGGATGTATTTCATTTTATATGATTCCGACCTGCGGTTATGAGTCGTTTACGAACCTAGTCACAAGCAGGGCTCATATTTGTAGGTCAGTATCGGACCCAGGGAGCTCTGAAAGATTAACAAAGTGTAAATCAAAGTACTTTTACACATCAGGCATGATGGGTGAGATCAATCACTGCTGGAGATGGTGGACAAGCCTATTATAGCAAGTGGCTCTCTGTGTAAATCTCCCCCGGACCGGGGTGGCGGTGAGATTTGCAATCAGACTTCCCAAGTGAGTTAATGGTAAATTACAAGTTTGCACTGGAATCGAGGAAGTGAAGATTAGGGATCAGAATACTCTTGAATTTTCCAATTTATATTCGTATGGAATCTTCAATTAATTCCATTATTTCTGCGCCGATCTGGTGTTGCCACCAACTAAATTTCCCACTCTTCTTGGCCTGTGCTTCTGGTAGACTTGGCTCTATTACGGCTCTATAGGGTACTTTCCAGCAGTGTCTATTTGACACGGCCATCACTTTAGGTCCATTACTCTCCATCTGCTCCTACTACCAATAATGCCACTGCAACCACTGAGCGGGATCTTAATGGAAAATGATATGCTTGTTGGCAGCTGAGTGTAGCAATGCTGCAGTGACCCGGAACATGTCATAATGAAATGAAAGGAAGAAGAGGTGGGAGAGGAGGAAGAGGAAGAAGAGCCTGTTCTTTAGAAAATCTTTTTTCTCACACTGGATTTAGAACACAAGATGACTTTACCTTTGTACTTGGAGAAACTATAGCTTTCTTTTTATTTTTTTTAACAGCAATAAATTATTCAAATGAAATTGTAATAATATCCTGCGGCTCTTGAAAGACAAAATAATGGCAAGAAAAATGTGAGCCTCGGTATTAAATAATACTGACAGCGTTCAAAATAGAAACATTGAATGCCTCCTGTGAGAACGCTACAAAATACAGCCGTGTTCTAATATAACCAGACAGAAGACAGAATATTTTCAAGTGTTTTCTTCCAGTAATCTGACCACAATTTCTACACCATCAACAAACTCGTCTTGTCTAGATTCCAGTTGTTCACAAATATTGACAGGACCATCCAAGAGCACCGCATAATGGTGCATGAGGAGTCTATTTCACCATGTAGTGCACTAAGACTAAGCGCTTAAAATCTCCTTTCCAACTCTGCTCATCCTTATGTGATGTGTGTGTGTGTGTGTGTGTGTGTGTGTGTGTGTGTGTGTGTGTGTGTGTGTGTGTGTGTGTGTGTGTGTGTGTGTGTGAATAAGGTGAAATAGTGCAAGTGGAAGAAGGCGCTAGACCCGAGCAGTCGTGTCCCAGAAGATGACTGTAGCAGGTTGGCAAGGCATGACGAATAATGGCGAAAGGGTGGCTGGTTCAGTGCAGTGCAGTGCAGACGATGGCAAAATCTGCTGTTTTTAAAAATAACGCAGCAAGTGTGAGTCGTCTATTAGAACTTTTATGCATTTCTGTGATAAAAAGATCCTTTTTAAAACCCAGGCAGAAATGGCAGATTGTTTAACTCTCATCCTTTATCTCCCAAAAACAATGTTGTTATTTCATTTAACGGTCGCACTTCGACTACAGGGAGAAGAGTTTGGCTTTGGGGTTGGTAAAGACTTTAAAGACATACTGGAAATGGCACAAAGCAGTTATACTTCATGATTTCAAAGTGTTTTAAAATTAAAAGGTTTTGTGTGTTCAGATTGCACCAACTTCCGCAGCGCACATCCTTGGTTTCCCAGGTATAAATACACCTGTCAGTACACTTCATGAAGGGTCCTTGAGAGATGTGGAGGAATCGGCCAGATGCACACTCAGTCTTTTTTTGAATAGACATGAAATTAAAATATATGTGAAGGATACTTGGTGTAGTTTTTCACGCCAAAATCTGCCTTCTGCAGTTGTTTTTTCTTGGTTCAAGCCAAGTTCAACCAACAGCAAACGTTTGGCTTCCATTTTATCAAGTTGTGGCGCTTGGATCTCAGTTAAAAACATGCCGAGGCCTGCAGTTCAACTCAGTGTGACTCTAATAATAAACATGCATTTGCTTGAAATTCTTGAAACTCTATTTCATAGGGGGGAGAATAACCAAACACTGCTCTCTTTTCTCCTCTTGGCAAAGCTAATAAAAGTAACCCACACATGTGGGATCCCTCTCGCTCACTCTCATTCTGGGACCGGAGGAGGATTCGTGCATAACAACTTTGACGGAAAACATCCGGTTACAGCTGATCCCACTCTTCCTCTTCAAGGTCCACATGGGTTTACATTCTCACAAGTTAATCACATTTGGCCTCCACATAATCACGTTGGCGTTAGTCCTTACAAACATTCGGAACAAAATATCAGAAGCATATTTGGTACGGTCGATTCCGCTTTCTTGAAGTCGTTTCTTGAGACGCCGGTAAACAGGCTTTGCTAGACATACATTCAAATCTGCTAGTAAGCACTTGAGCTATTCTCAGGCTCTTATACAGTTCAATCAATATGCAAACTGCAACAACTTTCCCCAGAGCTTTCAACGGGTGACACATTTCAAACGTCAATGGTTTTCCAAATGGGGTCCAACCTCATCCGGGGTTCGGTTTATCATTTGTTCTGCAGCGCGGCGCCTCCAAGCTTCCACGGAACGTGTTCCTCAAAGACTGAAGGATTGTGAATCTGCCCTTTTTAATCAATGATATTTAGAGCTGCTCCAACTTGAGGAAGCATGGATCACTGCAGCTTCTCCACGTGCTTCCTTAATTATGAACATCCCGCTCAGAACAAATGGTGAGGCAAAACGTAATTTGATCGTATATTATCAGTCACCTACAGTTTAAAAATGTCACACGCTGCTATGATTACAAATCATTTTCAAGCAATGCAGTAATGGAGGTGTTTAACTTAAATGAGGTGTGCATCCTTGTTCCTAAGGAGGTACAGGCAGGATTGATTGAATTATTTTTCCCGCAGCTGTTAAAAACCTATTGTAAATATCTGTGATTTTCACACATCATCATGGTGATTGATATTAGTATTATGGAAGCAGAGATGTACTATAGATGTGAGCTACAACGATGCATCATTATTGTGTTTAAAGAGAAGGAAACAAGGAGATGCAGAGATGTTCAGATATAATTGTTGGGGGGATTCTTTGTGCTTTTATTTGTCAAATGCAGTACTTTTAGACTTCGAGATGCAACATTTGGTTTTGTTTCTTCAATTCCATGGAATGGAGAGATGATAGGACTTGTGCTTCCTTACAAATTAATACATTTTCTGTAGGAATTCAGAAATTCAGTTTCCTAACCCAACCAAATACCACCCTCAGAAGAAGTCATAATGTAAATAATTTAGAAGTTGGACATTCAGGCCAGTTTACTTACTTTATCCCCAGATTTATTAGAAGCAGTCAAATCCAGAAGCTTGTAAACAGAATGCATCATGAAACTAGTTTTGATTTTGTGATATTTGGGCCCCATTCACCAATGTTGCCTACTGCCCAGACTGGAGCTTTTCAAAAACCCGGTGCATTTATAGATAACCTAGGAAAGGGCATCTTGAAAACAACTTTCAATCATTTTCCAAAGGAACTATTGAGTTCAATGGAGCCATGGGAACTATGCGCTAAAGGATCAAGGACGTTTTTCTACTTAGAAAATAAATAGCTTTTGGCTTTGGGGACGAGCGTTTTGTGTTGGCCAAGAAAAACAGATTGTTATGTTAACTCATGGGCGGCTGGAAATAGATTTCTTTTTTTTCGTAAAGCGGAAGGAACATTTGAGTTGAAGGGCTATAATCGCAGCAAGGAAACAAAGGGTGCTGTGACATCGTATCCGCCGTCCAGATGGCTCTCTGGAAAAGATTTTCCTTTTTAAACAGAGCCACGCACCCATACATTCGGGAAATATTTGGTTTCCATCATTATCATAACTCCCTGGACAATAATTATGTTTTAGACCATCCATATCATTGCAACCACAACCATTGCACAATGATTACCAAGTTGAATGAGATAATGACACCATTCAGTATCATTTACTCGGAAAGTGTGTTGAATTTCTAATTCGTCGCTCATGGTATACTTTTTTGTTTTTGCCCATGACAATTACTGTAGCCCCAACCTCTCTTGTTTCTAGGTTAAGAAGAAAGTCTTTTTACGTTCATAAATAATTGTAAGGCTATCCTTGGCCACAGGAATAACATCTAAGGAGTATCAAATTAAATGGTATTTTTTTGTGGAATAACTCCACTTCTTTATGGAAATCAATGTCACCTAAACTCCCAAAACACCCTGTGAGGCATCTCCGAGTAAATGCAGCAATTATTCAAATGGGTTCAAGCATCTTATCCTTGGGATGTTGCCGAAGAATGGAGAATACATAACAACAAGAAAGTTAACCGCACAGCGAAGGTCTAACACTCTTCATCTTAAAGAATCTATTAAATGGAAGAACATCTGACTAGAATGTTGAACTCGCTCATGAGGAATTCTTAAGTTAACTAAACTTCAAACTAGTCTGTGAATGTAAAAGCAGTTATTCTGACAATTGGGAGCTGGGGGGATACACACATGATTAAATGGTAGTTACACTCCCGGTGTGGTAATAAGCATGTAATCCATTACCAGACGACCATGTGTTTGCTGCTTTTTCTCACAAATGGGGAAAAAAGGGGGTGTTTCATGGTCCAGTACCCAGCTTTGCGTCTGCAATTTCGACACCCAAGGTAGGGTGTGTACAGTGACTGTGATTTAGAGCTCACTCAGTTCTGAAAAATAATATTTACAAATAAAGCCATGAAATAAAGTTTGGTTATTATGATCGAAAGAGACCTCATTCATATGCAGGCCTGTTAGTGACTTTAGTCAAACAAAGTACATTTTGCACTACTTCTTGCAGCCTTTTAATGACTTTGGGATTTGTAGACGGAAACAAACACCAAGAGTAAGGCTTCATGATGCACGCTTAATTGTGTTTTCATTGCTGGAAACTGTGTTTGCTTGCCCTGATCGTATCTGGGCTTATTAAAAATGCACAATCAATATAACTGGGCATTAAGAGCAAACAGGGAATTGTTGTGATTGAGTAGAAATACAATTGCTATTCAACTTTGGCCCTCATAGTAAACATGATGGCATTTCTGTGCTTTAGACATTAAAATCGTTCAAGACCTCAATGGGAATTAATATAATATTTGATCCCCATGAAATCCTAATATTTGCTAAATAGCACCTGCCTTTTGTGTATTTGTGCTTCGTGTTAGACGCTGTTAGAGCTTTGGACGGAGATTCCGTGGCACTCGAGGAGACTCCACTCCATTTCCAGCCACTGCTTGTGTGCAGAAGCAACATGGAAAGACAAGCATCTATAATATATTAGTAGTAACAGTATTGCTTTATCGATCCCACAGTGGGAAGGTCCTTTATCACAAAAATGGCACATGTGATTCAATATATAAAAGGCAAAATGTAGACATTACAGAATATTCAGTGACACGCAGTAAATAATGACACACTGCCTTACTAAGGAGCAGTGTTTGATCTGGCCTTTGACCTTCTCTGCAGACGGTTTGAGGCAAGCAAACATTTAGCAGAATACATCTTAAGTTGGATTATAAGTAGCACATTAATGGAAGTTTGTCCAACTTAAGCGTGCATTGAAAACTGTAGCTTACACATGTACAAACCCAGAAAAGGCAAACTGTTCATTCTCCAACAGGAGCCTTCAACATATGTTTAAGTTTATATTTGATTAATTGCTCACTAATGTTACACTCCCATTTCTTTTAGAATGCTTACCAATCTGCATGGTAAATAAATACACTCATATTTGTGCATTGTCAATATTCACGCTTCATAAAGGTGGGCTAATTGTGCCGTTTTCTGTCTTAATACTCGACAATGATAACTTTTATTTTCCATCTGTAGACCACCGGTCAATGTGTGTGCCGTCAAAAGATAAACGATGTTCCCCTCGTGGACATCCGGCCTGCGAGAATGAGCAACCAAGCAGACGACATCAGTCTGCACACTTACCCTCTTAAAATTAGTCAATTAACTCAAAGACACGCATACCTGTCGGCTTAATTGTGTCCCCAGTGCTTAATTATCTGCGTACATTTTCGGGAGATGGAGCCTGAATCTGCCAGATGAGAAACAAGAAAAATACACCTCCAGCTTGTTAGTGCTGGGATATTGATGTATAATGAAGGCTGAGAAGATTAGAGCCATTTGGAAGTAAAAATGGCCACAGAGATCTAACTTGTAACTGTATTTTGACTGGACTTCAAATATAAAAATGAAGAAAAGAAGGGTTGGTGGCTGTTGGGGCGAGCGCTTGCGTTTAGTATATATCTTCATAAAACAGATGAGGCTTTTCCCTTTCCCTTCAACAAATTACAAGTAGGAAACTACGCTGAATAAAGTCGCATGAACAAGAGAAATGTGGGGCATTCCAGGCCATTGTTATTGTGAACAAACGTGTGTCTTGTGTGCACATGCTATTTGCATGCAGGATAATATGGAAGAGCGTGGAATGTTGGAGAATCTCCTGCAGGTATTGTCAATCACTTCATGGCAGAAAGCCATTTTGCTGTCCCCTTTTCGTCGGAATGGTGTAATGGGTAATTTCACCTCATTTGTTGTTGAATACAAAGAAAACCGGGAGGTTATGGGTCCGGTCACGTAAGCGTACGTGCATGCTTGTGTCCTCTCTCCCTCCCTCCCTCTCTCTCTCTCTCTCTCTCTGTCCGTCCACAGCTCTAACTCCAACCAGAGCTGCGCTAATGACAAACCGAACCCCACGTTTATTCCTCGTCTCGTCTGTTGGCAGCTGAGAGAACTTTACACACAGCATCGCTGGGAGCTTCTGTTGGCAGCAAGCGGGCCAAAAGGTCCATGCCTGAGCCGAGACGAGGTCATGACGGTCCGATTTTTGAAATGTGGTCGGGTGACCCTTAAATCAACTTTAATATGCTCATTAAAACAAAGCTGCGCAGAGCCAAAATTCCTTAGTGTGTCCCAGTTTACTTATACGTTGGATGAAGTGCTTCCAATGAATGTAATCAAAGTTAAATGTGGGGTCATGTTTTTATAATAATGTAATCATGGGATGGATGTTGTCATCTGATCGCTGGCTTGAATGAACAGAGTACACATGCAGCATCAAATGCATGCTCGTCTTCTACTATATCTCCAGGGCTTTTTCGCTGCTATGGAAATGAGAGAAGTTCAATTTCGGACAAAGTACAGATGAGTCCATCAGGCTTAACACAATTTTGAGCTGAATGCAATGGGTTACTGCAAAGAGCCTGGTACATTTCTCCTCAAGTGGCCATACCCAATACAGCTATTCTGCAGACAGGGAGTATAAATGCATAAATGTATCGTTACTGGGTTTAAATATGGAATGTATTGTTAGTCCTCTTGAGGCAAATTTACATAAAGTTTCTATATATTCTGTAGCCTCAGACTGTAAATGAATCTACTGGAAAGCAAAATATTCCATTCAGCCTTCAGGTCCATTCTTTTTTGCATTGCATCTATTCCTGTTGCTGTGCCACAAATGGTCAGTGTTTTTAAAGCCTTAATATATGCATTCTAAACTGAACTCTTCACCTTGCCCCAGTAGTATCAATAGCAATGCACAATGCCACTGAGATATGGCGGATGCTATTTGGTCTAGAGAACTTCATGCTAACTAGTGCAAGGATCCACGTTTGTTGTAGATCAATTCAGGCACACTTTGCAGTAAAGATGTCCTAGTATACATCGAACACATGTTTCCCTCAAAACTTAATGATACAGTTTCCTTTAATGGGCAAATGATTTGATGGGGGGGACACAAGTGATGCTTTGACTCCACCCATTTTTTAAGTATTCCAACAAATATCTCATAGTAGATTTGATTAAGAGATTTACAGACATCTCAGTGCTAATTAGGAAATATAATAAGGTATTGCACCATTTTACTTACAAAACATCAGCATCATTGCAGAGAGACCGATATATTAAACCATATGAAAAAACACACTAATCGCTTTTCACAAAGTTTTCTGGTTGCAACGGTCAAAGGACTTTTTTCCCTCTCACACAGTTAATGTTGACAACAATATTTCACTTAAGCTCTATCCCGAGATTAAAACGTTCTCCACGGCCCCGATAATTAGCCTGTTAATTGCCCCTACTTTGAGAAATGCATTTGAGCATTGAATTGATATTCAGCACAAATGAGTCCTTGCAGGTTTCATTCAACGGGTCCCAGCTGTTGCATAAATTCACCGCCAATGGAACCCATACGGGAAACACTATCAGGTTTTATGTGATTTTTTTTTTCCTCCTCCCAGTTTCCTGCAGCATTATAACACTGTTCCAAAAAACATGTTTGACTCTCTTTGCCTTTTATGATGAATCTTGTTCCATGCCAGCAGAATGTTTGTCACTACAGCTAAATCGCCGTAGTAAACTGTAGTTCAGAAAAAAACTCCTTCAGATATTCTTACCGCTCCTCTACGCTGAAATCAAAAAGGAAACTGATTAGCATCTGCTCTGAATCTCTTTTCAGTCAAAACCTTTGCCATTTTACATCGTTCCCATGCAGACACAAACAAAAAAACACTGCCTCCCCTGCAACAGTAACTCAGTTTTCCCGAGCATGTACATTTCCTCTCCGATCCATCGGCATTGAAATGAAGTTGACCCCCCCCTCCCCCACCCCCCCCTCACATCTCCAATGCTTTGACAATTTGAGGCTGAAAACCCATCAGGCTGCTCAGTTCCACGCATGAGAGAATTCCTGTTAAGGCTCAAACTGAGGAAAATGGGCCCTTAATTTACCACCTCAGCCAAGAGGAGGTCCTATTGATGCATTTGGAACAAACTAGCTATTTGGCACCCCCATCTCTTTGCCCTTTACATTACTTTGTTTTCTACTGAACGCACCACCTTCCATTCCATTCAACAATATTTTTGCTGTTTTGAGTGTTTTGGCAAAATAAATCAAGTACTGTAATGATGTCACTGCCAACTGTTCCAGCAGTCTCCCCATTACCCATCTGGCATTCAGAGTACAAAATAAAGTAAAAAGATTTATGTCTAACTCAAAACCTTTCAATGTAAAATCTGAATGTATCCCTAATATTTATCATTTCTTGAGAGAGGATACCAAGAATCTTAAGTGACCTATATTCCATCCGCGTCAGGGCTACTTTGCAGCCAACGTGTGCTATTATACTGTCCAGCTTGCAGCCAAAATGCATGTAGAAAAGCGTCGTAGATTTGAAAAATCCCCCTGGTTGTCTCCACTCAATGCACAATCAAACCATTTCATTGGTCAATCAGACGCATTCTTTGTGACGACCCTCCCTAAAATTGGTGGCTTTTTTTCATCGAGGCGAAGGCCAGCTGCTTTTGTTCGCTGTAGCTTCGCACACAACAAGGTATTGTACATTTTGAGCACCGTTTGGCCTCCAGTTCAGATTGAAATGCCTTACGGGTGAGAATGACAGAAGGCCAGAACACGTCATCAAGGACTACACTTTGTTCTTTTTTTGGACCTCATGCCGTGCGTGTACATTGACATCGGCTCAACACTGACATCTACTTGTACTCACTATGTGTAGCTGTACCCACCGTAGCCGTCCCCACTCAAGTTTTTTATGTTTTGCGGGGGCAGCCAGCATGTGGTGCACATGGCAGTGTGAAAGGAGGAAAATTACGGCACATCTGTCACATCTGTACTGTCGCTAATGCCGTCGGAGAGTGATGGCGCCGGAGCACCCAAAGTGCAGTTTCCTGTGTTCTCAGCTGTTTCCAACACCCCCCCTCGTCCCCCCGCTGACTGTCTCTCCCATCTCCACTCTGAGAGCGGGCCACATTCAGCGGGACCGTGTCCATGGAAACGTGCAATTATCCGACACATCATCAATTCATGCTGAATAATTTTATCATCCAGCGAATGGGTGCGATAGCAGCACCCCCTTGTTCCGTCTCGTTCATTCAGGCCGGTGCTCTTTCGACGACGTGTTTCAGAGAAAACTGGTGGTTGTGGGGGGTAAATATAGCACACGGGCAGAAAACTGTTGCACGCGGCAGAGTGTCTGACACTGACTTATCATTGGAGCGTTCCCTCTGAGCTGTCTAATGCTCAGCCTTGAGGACAGTAATACGAATTGTGATTTGAATGTCTTTTGTGCGGTGATCGACTCGGCAGCGACTAAACTATTGACTGAATTACTCTGAGGATGTGCTCGCTGTCGGTGCTAAAAGTAAAAGATTGAGCAGAGCAATGACTGGGCCGACCATCCGCACACAGTTGCAGTCGAGGTGGGAGGACTTAAGACAAAAGATACAAAATCAATATTTATCATCATATTTGATGGAGAAAAACAGAGTAACTAGGTTCTATTTAAACCCACGGGTTGAGTAAAAGCGGTTATCATTAATAAGGTAAACAAATGATCCCTCCACTTGTTCTGACAACGCCAGCGAGCCAGATGTAACGCGGTGATGGGGCTGTGGGTAACAACTTTAATTGGGTATGTGTGGTCCATACACGCAGCAGGTAGAGCGGCAAGTGCTCCGGTATAACATTTCTCGTTGAGAATGAGTGTTATTAAGGCAAACTAGAAACCGTTCAGTTATGGGGACATCTGAGTTTGGTGTGGGAGCTTCTGTACAGCAGTGAAATGTCCCCACGCCGTGGGTCTGGTTTCTGGGGCAAGAGGTGAAAAATACAATGGCTACTTGTATGATGCAAGGACACTGTAATACATTTCCAAAATAGTTCACAAAAGCAATGAATATAAAAACTTTAATGGAGAAAGGAACACATTTTCTCACAGGGGCGACCGCCACCTTTAGTGCCCTGAAGTTGAAAACAAACTGCTGCCAACGTCTTTAAGGATGCCCTTCAAGTTGAGACAATGGGGAAAAAGAGCCCTCTAGGATTCCCTTTCAGTGTAAAATGTGGCATTACCCTTTTTGGATTCTTATTCACTGGATAAAACATAATGAGGTGCACATCTAAGATGCCCCTCCAGTGGAGAAAACGTCTTTGCACCCTAGACAGCTTGGGTCTGCTGCTAGTTCATTCTTCACTATCATTTTTTAATGTAATCAGCACCGTCTTTAGCGCTGCATTGAGGTTTAACTCGTTAACCGTACTTTCACTAAAACCCTTCGAGTCGGACAAATTCCACCCCAATTTTTCCTCTTCTGCTCCCTTTATCCACTCTACCTCTCCTGTCGCTGACCCATGTTTGAATTAAGAGCACGGTGGCGCCGCCGTTCCCCAGGACTGTACAATCCCATTAGTATCAGACTTAACGCGGGCCCAACGTCTGCTCATTACGGCCCAGATCCTCGTCCCGCCGACTGAGGATCTCAGGGCTACACGGTGACGGGCAACGGACCTGGAACTGTGCAACTGCCGTCTCTGCATCGCCTCGGGGAGAAGGCAGTGAAGGAGAGACAATGGGTGGTGGTGGGGACGGGGACGGGGACGGGGGCGGTGGCGGGGGTTTCGCCTCGGATTACAAAAGTCAAGAGTCAAACTAGCGGGGTAAGTGTCAAGTAAGGACATATGCACTTTGTGTGTGCTGTGACAGTCGGTGTAGGGAGCTGCCTGGCTGAGCAGGTCACAGCAGGGTGTCAGTGCTTGGTAGAGGTAATAGGAAGCACTGCAGTAAGTGGCTTTTACTGTCCTCCTGATGTCCATCCATGCATACGTATTGACTGAGACACTGGTCAGTTACTGGGAAGTTGCAGGTCGTGACAAATGAATGAGTTCTCTGCAGGGTACAAGCAAAATGTTATGTTAAAAAGGGGACTATACGAGATGGCATACAATGCCACTTATGCCTACAGCGACGGATGTGATCAGATTTAAATTTTGACATTTGAGCACCAAGTTGAAACATCTAGGCACAGTGTGATGCTTTTGGTGCCCTGAAACGGGAAGAACATTCTTCAATAATACTTTTGATTTTAAACAACCTTGGCCACTATTATGAATGAATAATTTTCTCTTTGAATTGGAGATTATGTTCACAAAGACCGAAGCGGGGATAAAGAGATTTGTTATACTTGCTTTAAGCGCCTGAGTGGAGGTTTGAAGGTAAAATGGACATTTTAATGGAGAGAAGCTTCGCTCTCTGTGTTAATGCAATTTTGACCTCATAGAAATATTCCAGCAGTGAAGAGAAGGACAGAGGGATGTTATCATCACTGCTGTAATTATATACATAAAAAGCCTTG
Organism: Gasterosteus aculeatus; assembly: GCF_964276395.1. NCBI lineage: Eukaryota > Metazoa > Chordata > Actinopteri > Perciformes > Gasterosteidae > Gasterosteus > Gasterosteus aculeatus. The sequence goes on along the minus strand of NC_135688.1, from coordinate 24,954,798 downwards.
ATTCTTACAACTGATATAGTCTCTTTCACTTGCAGTCCAAAATAGATCATTTAGACCGCAGAGGCTTTACCGAAACAAATGCAGCACAAAGGAAACGAGAGTCTGTGATTGGCCACTACGGGTAGCACCTCATCAGGACCCATCTGACACACATGCACCTTACACTCTACAGCACATTATTTGCACTGAAAAGTGCTGGGTGAGATGCGGTCAAGTACGCCAATCGCCATGGAGAAGGCTCTGAATGTAGAATAGCTGCGGGCCATGATGATGGCCGTCATCCTCCGCAGACAAAGAAATCTCAAGAGAGCGTGTGAATTTAGTTGGAGTGGGGACGCAGATTTTTTTTGGTAGGTTATTATGAAAATTAAAGTCTGACGTTTTTTCCTTTTTGTATACCTTAAGGGTTAAGCAATTGATGTATCCTGCTGCTGGTTACTGTGACATGCTCCTTTGTGTGAGTAATGTATGTTCTTATTTCAAGTGTTTCTAATAAATTCTGGAGTTGAATACGCTCAGACCTTTTGAACCTGTAATCACCAGTACAGTCTCCCGGACACAATTGTGAGTGAGTAAGTAGTCTGATGTTTACAACATTGTACCTGGATGACCTGTAGAATTTCTAGCATAATTTCATTACTTTCCCAATTGCTCCTTCAATGGCCCTTTCCAACTAAATGCAGGAGTCATGGGGGACATCTTGAGCTGCGATGCCATCAGCCCCCACAGGTTGTCAATGTATATAATCTGGTTTAAATCTTTCCATGAGCCATTGATGCATTTCGCTTCTTGTAAAATTAATAAGATTTAAAGTCTGACCTCCGGGCTTTACGCTGGCCTTGATTAGCTGCACTATTTGTTAAAGCGCTTGAGTTGACGTTTTCCCTCATCTCAAGCAATGTGGAGCGACACAGAGTCTAATCTCGACATAAACATGTGCATGGATCTGTCGACTGTATTGAACTGAATCAAGCTTTTTATTTGGATCGGTGTTACTGGATATGCATCTGCTGGAGGTTATTCACGCCGCGCGATAGCCTGTAACGCAATCCTTAATTGCATCGAATTTATCAGAAATTTCTTTCCCGTCATAAGTGGTTCTGTGCATCTGCACAACTTCCATTAACAGCTTAAACACACTCGTGTTGCAAAGTGTCGGACTGACTGTGTGTGTGTGTGTGTGTGTCTGTGCGTGCAAGCACACATCATTGCCTGCAGAGATTTGCCCGATGAACACAATCCGAATGCAGCCTCATCGCACGTGAATCACCACTCCTCCGGTTTGCGCTCTTCTTCCCTTTTGTCTTTTCAGAATATGAGAAGGTACAGTAATTCACCGGAATGGCCGATTCATCTGATCCAATCTCTCTTGTGTAATTGAAACTTTTATTGAGATGAAGGGGATAATAGTTTTAAACGTGCAAACAGGCGCCTCGCTCCCGGACGTGATGTAAAACCTTCTAAAGGCATAAAAAAAGTCCAGGGTGTGAAATGCGGCCCACGCTTGTGTAATGTATCGCACAGCACCATCATGGACGAGTCGCTTTGCTGCCAAGTGCAGTGGAGGAACAAGTCAAGTTGTGAATAAGCACTAAATGTACTTATTAAAAGAAAATCGATGAGGAAAGCCGCTTTCTCACAGGAACTCGTGGACATTGTCTGAACTTGCTCTTCCACACAAGAGATCCCACCTACAGGGAATAGCGGTTTTCGTCTCGGCAAAGGATGAATTCAGGGTGCAGGAGGATGGACATGGTGGATGAATACGTATTCTATTTGTATTTTATATAGTCCACAAATCTCATGAATAGACCAAAGCCCAAAAATGTTTTTGCTTCTTGAACAGCTCTCAAATTCATGGTTTCATTCACAGTAATTTCCGAGGGCGGCCGCCTGCTGTATCAGACTTTATTCAAACAACACAAATGAGCACACAAAAATCGGTCAGGGTCTATTTTGGAATTGGGTATGTGGGATTGATGCATGTTTATGGTTAAAAAGAAAGACCGCAATTATGTGGACGTCATTTTTGGGGAAATGCTTCATAGCATAGTTGTTTTTCAAACATTTACTTTTTCTTTCTACAATTTTCTAGTATGCAAGTATTTTTAAATGAATTAATACACTACATTCAGAAGCATTGTCAATGATCAGATATCAGGCTCGTTTGTATATTTTCTTTTCATTTTACTGTCCAAAATATTCTTCCAAGGGCCGTAGGATCATACAGTCCATTACAGAGGCTTATTCAGAAGTTATATCCATAAGCATTTCCAAATGTTTTGTTTCACCCCGAATCTGCAGTCGCAATAACGGGGCACAGGTCTCTGGTCAGATCTTTCCCCCGGACCTTCAGGCTCTGCTCATATGCAACAATGTGAGCGTTTATTATTTGCTCAGGGGAACTTACCTGAGACTGTGCAGTGTTTGCAGAATCACCTCTTCGTGGGGTTGCAAAAACACCTCAAACGTTTGATGGATGGCTCCCGTGAAACCTCGTGGCCTCCAAATAAGCTATAATGTAATTCCGCTTCTCGTGTGATTTCCCTCCATGACCCTGTGCGAGGAACAATCAGCCACTTTCAGCAAAACACACTGCCAAGGTTCAAATATCTTGAAGGTGGGCAAGAAAAAAAAAATAAACACTGACTGGAGCAACATGACCCCAAAAGAGACCTTTTCCAAGGCTGTCCCTCTTGAAAATGCAACATATAGCAATGAAAGGCTGCTTCAGGGTGTTTATCACATGCCACTTCAGAGGAGTGCCATAAAGTGGCAACATGACAGTTTCTCTTTGATGCAAAGCCTTCAGGCTTTGCAGGAAAAGCAGAAGACTCTACGCATGCGATCTTAAAGGTGTTTAGTACAGAGACCCCGGTCCTAATTGCGAGTGAGATCAAATATCAGTAAGGAGACCGAGCAAGGCAACAAAAGCCTCGTCAGAGCAAAGAGCCAGCATCCAATTAACCGTCTCTTTCACCGTATATGTGTTTGCCTCAGCGGTCTCGAATGCCTGAAACCTCAGATTGAACCACTCTACTAGGGATGTACAACATGTGGGCTGTGTTGGAAGAAGTCCCAATGGTCCAACAGCTTTGCTGGGCTCGCCTCAGAATGACTGACTTGGTTGAATTACCCACAGGCATAACCTGCTTTATTTCAAAATGGGACCATAGTACACAATATTGAGCTAATGGATTCATTAAAGGCTGGAATGTGCACACTTGCTTTAAAGCAATGGCTCTGCAGGGTGCAATCAAACTGAAGCCTTAACCTGTATTACATACAACATAGATATACACTTTTCACTTAACTAATGTGTGTCAATAACGATATCAAGTATGGATGAATACACAAGAAAATTGCTTTTCAGTATTTTCCCCAACATTTACTTAGCTTCCATCAACCACTTCAGCTCTCCTATCACTATTTAGAAGACGCAATAATATGTACCTACTTTTCATTCAATCACCTAATCACCAGGACATCAGAGCGAACACCACAAACAAGGAAACGGTCCACAGAAATCCATTTAACAGAAGATAACTCGGGCAAATAAAACACAGTGCACAGTTCTCAAGTCAGCTTATTGTTTGGTATTGATGAATTGTATTTGACTCTCAGGGAGTAGAACTGCTTCACACTGTTTTAAGATTATTTCAGAAAGCAGTGAAAAAAATTGTTATTTATATATATATATATATATAATAATTTTTTATTATTATTTTTATATATATTTGACCACCGAAAAATTAATTGTTAAACCCCATACTTAGGCTCCTCCCACGACGGATAAATACATTAACAAAAGATATGATCATGTATTAAATGTATTAAATGATGTTCTAATATAATTGTTTCACAATTCAGGGAGTAATTTGACCAGATGCCTGTAAACCTTTGTGATTCACATGGCCTCATCCATATCCAAGGCACACGGGTCGGAGTCTGGGAGGTCTGACCGTGCAGACTATTGCCTCGCGTGCGTCTTGCCGATACCACGCTGAGCGGAGATCTGAGGAAATCTTCTCCGACCTTTGAAGTTACTCATCCGCCCCACTTGTGAAGTCTCGCCGCTTTATAGTTTAGCTGAGCTTGGGCCGGTGGGGAGCAGGCCGCACCGAAGAGAAAGAAAGGGGGCTTCAGCCTCCAGGGTCAGTCCACGCATAATGGATTGTTGAGCTGCAGCCAAATTACTGTTGGACTTCAAGCGTGAGTTTGTGCGTGCACCCGCGTGTGCTATTTTTGGGCGGATATTTTGCTAATGCATGCGTGTTTGATCACGCCTGTGATCGTGCATTATGAGAGGTAGGACTTCATTAACACAACAAAATTTGGCAAATTACATTTGCGTGACTCCTTCTCTCAGGTCAACCTTGAGTTGGACAGAAGAAGAAAAGACTCCTCCCCATTTTCCTGTATCACTTCCGCCATTTGTAATTATCAGAACATGGCTATAATATTTGCATTTGTTTCAGCGTCATAAGTGGTAGGAAGTGGAATCCTCGTTGGACTCACGTGAACTCTGGTATATAACGATGTGTGGCGTGTGAATGCAGCCGGAGGCGGATTTTCCCTCATAATCACGGTGTCTTAACAGTTATGCTTTAAAATTCAGTTCAGGTGAAAGTGAAATACCAGGAGGGGGGAGAAATAGCGAGTGCGTGAATTAGGGATTTTGTGCAGAGAATCATGGAATATTTTACTTTTCTTTTTCATCTGAAAGACCTCAATTGCAGAATATCTCAGTCTCCTGGAAACCAGAGAGATTGACAGACAGAATGAAAGAAGAAAGTTTATTGGCGGAGAATAAGTTTAGTATATCCGTCAATTGAGATGTCAAAGAGATGGCGGACTTTTTATGAGGTCTGGACTTGTCGTGCCGGTTCACTCGCAGGTCAGAACTAAACAATGGCCGTCCTCCTTTTATATTCCGCCTCACCCAGACACCCGTATTGAACGCAGACCGGAACCATTGTCAGAGCAAAACGGCAGATCAAAGACGACAGTTCGCAAATCTAGAATCTAGCGAATGCAATGCCAATCCCCATGAATAAACTTGGCCTCACTCATGTCTCCCTTGAAGTTTCTGAATAACTGTGAAAATGCCTCATGTAAAGTCACATTCCCAATTCTGTCACCCCCAAATGAGTTTTCTTCATTTTATAACAATGTGCTGTATGAATGCGAGTCCTCTTGTTATTCGGTTTAATGTGCTGAGGCTTTTGAGTTCTAAAATAATAACTAAGCAAATTTTGGATGTGCAATTATTTGTCTTGGTAGGTGATAGGATTTGGGGATTGCCATATTACTTTAAAGCTCAGCAGAGGGAAATATACAAATGTATAGTTTATAGTCTATAGTTATAATTTTTATTCAGTGGAAATCTGGTCATATATTATTCATTTGAGGGGAAAGGTTCTAGATTGCACCCTAGAAGCATTATGGATGGATTTAACCCTTCGGTAAACTAGAATAATTAGTTTAAAACACATCGCCACATCAGTCAGGGCGTAGTTACATGCACCTGCTCACATGATGTCAGTTGAGGAATCACTGAAATTAGCCCTCTTTCTCTATTCTACAGTAACGCATTTTAAACTAGTGTGAAAATCAAAACGGTACAACCTGTATCTGAAAGGGTTTGTCACAAAATAATATATGTACCGTTATTCCATTTAAACTAGAGTGATAGTGGCTTGAATTAGAGGATCAGATTTGTCCCGCTTCATTTACTGTATTGATGTGATTTTTTATATTGCCATGTGAACCTCTTACACATGTCATGTATTAGCTACCAATAAAATCATCTACTTTATCTGGTGTATCCAGTACAGAGAGATGCAGAGATGCAGACTTGTGAAAGTGTAGAATTAAGTGCATTGATCCAAATAGGGATTGTCATGTAGGTATGACATCCTTTAAAAGAGTAAATAGGGCTCCATGTGCAAAGAGTGTTCGCGCATTCCTTTCTGCTTCCTTAACAGGAATTCCGTTTGAGGGGTCTGAATTCCACACATTAACAAGGCCATGGTTGTTTAAATCACTCTAATTTCCTGCATCACAGGGGACCTGAACTACTCATCTCCTCGCTGAACTGGGAATAATTCTGCACGTCCATATTGGCCTTGCCGGTACACCATTCCACTGTCCCGTTGTATTTTCGACAGACCTGCACTCCTGATTAGCACCTCATTACACACACTCAGGTCTGCTTATAGTTCAATTTGGACCAGATTTCCCGAAACGGCCGGCCCCATGGACATGGCTGAGGGCTATTCGCTTGCACACCAGCACGAGTAACGGCCACGCTCGCACAGCTCCGTCTCCTCAAGAGTGTCCCGAGGGGGAAAGCGTCTCTTCTGTGAGCTTTAAGGTGATTACTTCCTTCCTTTGCCCTCGCCGCGGGGATCTGTTTGCTCTTGACGCGATGGTCGGCATGGAGCAAATTGGTTTTGAGATGGATCACATCAGAGAAATGAGGATACATTGAAATCAAACACGCTCCATGTGAATGAGGCAAATGCATCCCCATGTCGGACGTGTGGTCAAAAGAATCGGACCATTTTTATCTCCAAAGGCCTCATGGAATTATTTTTTGTTTTACCATTGTTTAATTTCGAAAGCCTAAATCTCTGAAAAGAATTGACTCTGACCAACATGGGAACTGCAAGTTAAAGACAGCGGAAACACGATGATAAAACATGTCACAAAATCAGAATATGTTTTTAGAAATTAGGCCAAGATTAGCCCAAAAGGGGCGAATCAAAGTCATCTGCAAGGTTTTACTACCTACTAACTGATTCTAGAGAGTAGAACTAGAATTCCAGGCGTCCTGCACAGGTTGAGATTCAATGCTAAGGACAAAGAACTAGGAGACGATTTCTTCCAGGTTGTCCTTGTTTTTCATACTTTGCAAACGTCAAGATGATTTGCACAGCCATAACCACAGCTGATAGAGGACATGCAGATGATTTATAGATGTCCTTAGGTTTTATTATACCTTCTTTATAAAACTTTCCCCAGCTTTATGCAAAGTGGGGGGGAAAATGGTTTAAAAAAAACCTTTGGTTTTTAGTTGTGTGTTTTTAAGTGAAAGTTATGAGACCGTAATGTAAGCAGCTAGGGCTTTGCCGCTGAAATAAAGCTTGCAAACTCCTTTTCGATGACCGGGCGATGCACCCTGACTGGTGGAAGTTCATCCTGACTATGAAGGTGCGGCTTTAGCTCTTCGCAGTGAGCACGGAGCCATGTCTTTACAAATGCTATGAGTGGCCTGATGCTTCATGTAGAAGATGGTTAATAATAACCTATGACATGATTTGCAAGACACGCAATGGCTCATCGGCCTAGCATGCTGTAGGAGCACACTATATCCATTAATGGCACGAGGTCAAAATGTAAAATGATTGAGAAGGTTAAAAGCAGAACTAATCATTGAAGCAGAATTACAGTTATCGCTTTGTGAATATTTTCTTCATCACTATATCACACACAATTGAAATAGGTTTTTTTTAGTTTCACGTGCAGCTTGCACGACCGGAAAAGTCCCTTTTTCAAAGATGACGGCGGCGGCGGACCGTGACTGTTCACACTTCCGCTCCTGGCCAAAAATTCACCACGGCAATTGCCTCCCATTTGCTTTGAACCACCTCGACTGACAACCGGGGATTAACGGACAGGCAGAGATACCGAGTATTTGGGGACGGATTCTTGATTCACCAGTTTTTGTTTCCGCTGCAGACGTGCTGGCGCTGACCTCGTAGAAACTATTGGATTTGAGTATCCTAGCAACTACAGGAAAATGGTGCAGTAATTGTGCAAAAAGGAAGGCGACAGACGAGTCTCTCACAACAAGTACAGTTTTACCCTTCCCGCGTCCTCACAGGACTGCAGAGCTGTCTGTTGAAAACCGTATTTCATACATCCGACACGTTGTCTGCGTAAATATTTTTTCCGGGTTTGCAGGCGCTCAATAACACGGGTCGGTGCGTACAGTTTGTGGCCTTTGGGCGAACCAGCTAATCAGGACAACACCAATCGCTCACGGCAGAGGCATCAGATCTGAAAGCTCACGTTGGATTTGGAGATCAACAGTGGTGAGCCGAGTCAAACAACAGGCAAGTTTGAGCACGTCGACTTTTCGGCGGCAAGCCCTCGTTTTTAATCTGGCCCCAACACGGTGCAGCATTCAAGGCCTCTAAAAGACCAAATCCCAGGGATCGAAAAAGCTTTATCTCCTGATTTCCAGCCCAAACATCCGCAAATCCCCGACACTCCCCATCAGTAGCCCCCCCCCCGCGCTTCAGATCTTCTCCCTTTCTTGCTTATATTTGTCTTTTCTGAAATTCCCCAACAAAATCACAGCCTTCTTTTACTGATCCAGGAGCTAAGTGTCCTTCATTATGTGGTATTTAAGTGCCTGGATGAGAAAATATTGTGTGTTCATTCTTGCAGGAGGTGCTACATTTATAATATAGACACAATCCAGGAAATATTCGAATTCTGCTGTTCTGTTGGTTGTATAAGGCTAAATGACTCTTGATATATTATGCGTTTATCCCATGAGATAATGTAAAAGATTGTTCCATTTGTGTCATGGGGGGAAAAGAAATGAAAGGAAAAAACAAAGCACAACTGTTTGCCCAGGCATTTGATACAGAGGCAAAATAAATCACTGTATTCCATTACTGTCGATGCAGTGTGCTGTTTGTCACAGTCATTTTTTATGTCAGCCATCTACACGACTGATAGTAAGCGCACTAATTGAATAATAGTGAAGATGTCAACCCTTCCTCTTTTCTTGAGCATATACTTTAGAAAGAGCCGTAATCCCCAGAGACATGAATGGCAGTGTCACCAATCATACGCAGCACCAAATATCCAATCAGATTCCTCACTGGTGTGTGACAGAGATAACAGGATACAGCTTCTTTTTCTTTTTCCATCTATGTCACAGTTTGACTGGGGGCAAAAAAAAGAACTGACAGGTCCCATTTGACAGGTGACCGCTGCAATTGTGTGATGGATTTTCGCCGATCACAACGTCACAGGTGTCCAATTATTGATTACTTTTCAAATGGCAACACAGCCGTGGGAGAAAACCCATTACCATGAAAAAAAAGGCGGAAAATATAAGAGGAATCTATGACTGATAATCGAAGAATTTGGCTTTCCAAAAAAGTGTTCTATTGTTTTACATTATATCTACATATAATCTTAAATTATGAATAAACCATTACCCATCCAACCATGTTCAAACTGCTTGTCCATCATACAGGGTCGCAGGGGGGGTCAATGACAGCTGAATAAAACATTATACATCACAAAAAAAGGTTAGGTGGTGTTAAGTGGGGTAAATTCTCCACTTTAATCTCTGATATCATCCAATTGAAGGCACACAAACTCTGAGAAAGAATGTGCAGAGAGACCAAACTGAAGCCAGAGAGTTGACGTCGGCCTACAGCTCATGCCAGTGACCCTGTGACCCCGCAGGCAGCAACCAGAACATATTAAGTCTTTAACCGTGTACCACTCCAGGCTCAGACAGATTCTCCCCCTCTGTACTGAGCTTTGCTCACAAACACATTTCTTTTTTTTTTTACTAAACTTTGTTTTCATGCTGACACGTTTTTTAATTCATTTGCCGACGTATACATTCCTTCCTCCCACATTATCATCTTCCTCATCTTCCGCCTTCGATTCTCCCAATGCTTGTGTGTGTATCTATCCCCAGCGAGGCCTATCACCTGTAATCAATTGAAGTGAACACATCAGTGATGCAAGCTTGAAGTGGGACCCCTGCAGAAAGCTGCTCCTTTAGCATCAGGCCCCAGGGCTGAACCGCTGCACTCTGGCTACTTTGCTTCTTTCATCATCCCGGTTGTTTTGCAACATACTGTTGGCTCGGTAAGAAAATAATTTGTATTGTCAGCATCCTGAGGAAAACTTTTTCAAATATTCATTCGCCTGCCAAAGCTTTTTTTCTTTTCTTTTTACTACGCAGGTCAGTTGGGAACGATGAGGAAGCACGAATTCATAAAGAACAAGTATGTTTATTTACGTCGTAAAAAAATGAAAAGTCACTGTGACTCTAAGGTCATGTCACTAAGATTTATTTACACTTTAAAAAGCTAGCATACAACTGCTCAATCAATGTTAGTTTTGTCGTCTAAGGTTTAATGTAGCAGGAGCTCTAAACCAAATGCGTCAACTTCCCTCTCCAACCCTGCAAGGAAACGTGTGAAGGTAAAACATGCCACCTTTCACGTGGAGCTACAAAAAGTGCTGATGTCGGACGTCGTGATTTGAAGCAACGAATTCCCTCCGTGCTTGCTGTACGGACTCTGAGAGCTGAGTCTATTGTGCTACCAGTGCCGTCGCACTGAATTCACAAAGTGGTCGCCAGCGGAGATTTGTTTAACGTGTTGCAATATATTGTAATAAATCGCTAAAGAAAAGCTGCCACGTAGCAACAAAAACACTTCTCGAAATGTAGTTTAAGAATACTACCAAGTGACCTGCTGTAAAATTAAATAAATACTATTTTTCTGTGTATGTGTCAACAGAAAACGTTTTTATTTATGCGGTTAAAACAGTCCAGAATCAGAGATTCCTGCAGTGCACTTAAATGTAAAGTGTGTTTGTGCGTTTGAGGGAAATGTGCGAAACAAATAGACAATTAAAATAAACGGCACTGGGTGAATTCAGGGTTCATTATCGATTAAAATAAGTATTTGTAGTAAGTTGTTTTTATTTGGTCACATCCTCAACCTACTGACTCAGAGCCCACATTCAACAGCAGGGCTGTTCTGCTTTTAATAAGAAACTATTTCGGAACACGTGTAATGTGTAAATCAGAGGCATGAGCAATTTGAGTCTCCAAAACGAATTTGATGTCTGAAACAAACAGTTTCCCCGCTTAAAAGGATTCGTGGCTGTCATTTACACAAAAATGTAAATAGAAAAAGACAATTGGACTTTTTACGACCGAAAGGAATAAATAAAATGCGTTACACTGGTGACCTGTCACTTGAAGCACTGACTAGAATGCAGCCAATGTTTTTGATGAAATGGAAATCCGGATCCCTCGAGGTTTCACTTGTTTTGAGTCATTACAAAGGGAAACAACATATCAGAGGCATGCGTCCCCCTTGCTACTAACTGAACCTGACACCTCAAACCATCTTACATTCTCGCCCACGTCACCAGGGAGAGAACTTTATTTGTATTATTCTATCACACCCTGTATTGGTGCGTACAAAAAGCCCTTTTATCTTGCAGCATAAGAAACACAAATCCTGAAGGCGATCAGTCTGTCGTGGCTTGTTGTTGTTAACACAATTACTTCAAATGTCACCCAATCAAATCGAGTTACTCGCTTTTTTTTCCTCTCTATTACCAGAGAGTGAAAAGACCTTCCAGGGTAGTTTGTCTTTGGGATTCCAAATCGAGCGGCGGCCCAAGTTTTGGAATTACAACCACCAGTGAATGCTTGGTTGTTAATTAAAGAATGCAAATTGCATGTTTCTGGTCCAAGGCTGACACACACTCGGCCCAGAGGTCCATGAGAGGGAACAAACCCACGCATGCAAAAATATGCACGCCAACACCAAAAGACAGAGTTCTGAAGGCTTGCAAACGCGCAACTGAAGGCCCTAATCAGTGTCTCTCATCCCCTTTGTTGTAAAAGATAGAGATATGACCTTATGGGGGTGGAACACAGGCAGCTGATTATACAGAAGTTACATGTTCATAAATGTGTTTACCAATATGCAGAGAGAGAGAAAGCATAAAGTGGGTCAGAGCTTTTGTGAAAGTTTTTGAATGGAAAGAAAGTTTTGGGTGACAACCCGTTTTCTTAACACGGAGCGGAAAAGTGTCTCATTGACAACCTGGTTCATCTGATTATGAAGGAACATCTTGACGTTGTATTTACCTGCATTCGGCCTTTGTCTGGGACGTCGCAATTCATCACTTGTCTCTTCTTTGAACTCTTCCCAGTTCGCTCTGATTGGCAAAAATATGGTATAGTTTTGCAATAACATTTCCCAAGCAGCGGGGCTATATTCTAGTGGGTCTTAAGTCAATTTGTGAGTTGGTATGCATGTGCAAAAGCAGTGAGTGAGTGAGTTTTAGATACTGTGTCCCCTGTAGGAGAGAAAACATGTCTTTGGAAAGTAAAACGTCTATGCAAATGTTGCCCAATTCTCGGCAAACCCTAAACAATATCGCAGTCCCAGTGTGTATGTGTGCGCGTGTGTGTTTTGGTTTTTGGGGGAATATAGCGAGATATTGCTGAGTTCTTGTAAGTATATACAGGCTCATTTCTGCTGTGCTAACAATTTCTTTTTTTTTTTGAAAAGTCTGAGAAAACTTGAAGCGGAGCCTGTGGAGATTCATTACTCCTGCATAATGGGTCAAAATGCATTTTCTTCCTCCCTCTCTCTGTTTATGTATTGTAAGTATGCTGTCAATGAATGTGTGATTCATCCACTGTTTGAATTTTATTTTCCACATGCAACAAACTTTCTATGGACAGAGCAGTGCCTGCACTGACTTGATGTGATGCGTAGTTGTTTCCGGCGGTATTTTTACCAATTAAAAGCTTTGTTTTGTTGCACGAAACTAAATGCTGTAATGAGTATGTGTTAAATGTCACATGGAGATGACGATTGGCCATAATAGAAATGTTATCTTGAATCTGGGGACACGTAAAACAAAGCTGGGTTGAAAGACTACACGAGACACTTAGGCTGGTAGGAATTGGGTGATTGTGTCTTCCACTATATTACACATTGACAAAGCAACAATTGTACCGCTGGACTTCCGACTTTATTTTGGCAAGAATATTTTACCCATTGCCAATAAAAACAAGATAACAAATTGATCCTTGACGTTGTCACAAAGTATCCACAGATCCTGGGATTGAAAATGTCCCTTCATTTCCAAGATATTAATCTATCCATCTGCTTCTTGGGTTAAGAAAAACAAACCCAAAATCGGTTTGTGCAAGCCAGTTCCGGGTGTATGTGTCTCTTGCACCATCTGTCTCGTTAAACTGCTACCTGTCAGAGAACTCGTGAGGACAAATGTGTCAAAAGCCATTTATACACAACAGTCGGCTTTGTTTTTTCAAACCGGAATAAACTGCTTGGATAGCATGGCTCGTTTCATTCGAAAACTAAATTCGGCTCCGCCGCCGAATCGGCCCAATGAGCGTGAAGGACAGCGGGGCCGAATTCAACCGCCTGTGAACACAACATTCGGTGAGTTTATGACCCTTGACCTTCGCTTTGTCTCATCCCGGCTTAGGGCTGGATGCTGGTGGCGCACTCCGGGATGCGTGAAGGCGTTAATGACTCTTCGTCAGCCCGGCCAGCTGTGTATTAATCTTCATACTTGTGTGCTTGGGCATGTGTGCGCACGCGCCTGCTTGTTCCTGTCTTGCCGGGGAATAGAGAGGTCGAGGGAGGGAGACGGGAGCGTGTGTCTATGTTTTTGAATCCCCGCCTGCTTAATTATAAAACTGTCATGGGCTCCTTTTTCTCGTATCCCAGGAGTTTCCGTGAATATTTCATGCCATGTCTTGTCCCCTAAGCAAAATGGCCGACAAGCAATTAGGCCCTTCTGCAAAAGAGCCTTTCAAGGGAGGGTAACTCTCTGTGGATATGGAAACCAGACAAACAGAACAACAGTGAGGAGCCTTGTAAAAAGCCTTGCCTCGGAAACGCAGCATCACCTACATAAATAAATTCAAATTGAGTGGAAAACCAAACAAACGCAGCTATCAAGGAATACCTTGGAATAAAAAGTACAGGGCAATTAACTGAAACCCACGCACAACCCAATCACGGGTCATTTGTGGCGGATTATTTTGCAGGGTTCACCACTTCTCAGCAGTCCATCTGCCCTTTACCGACTCTGTTTTGGAGGGGATGAGTCATTTTGGAAACATGATGAATTCACCCTCATCTAACCACTCACCACGGCATCGGATAGATTGCCGAAACAGCGGGAGAGATAGAGGACGGCGAAAATGACGAGAGGGAGAAATGGAACCGAGGGGAGGTAGCCGAAGAGTGAGAGGCAGCAGCGGATATTAGCGTGTGAGCAATAACGGGACCCCGAGATGAAGGAGAGACAACAAGCTCTGCACACAAACATACACCCACTTACAAATAAACTCTTCCGCTTTATTTGGCTGCGCTCCATGAATCAATACTCATCTTATTTCCCGCCATGAACCAAACTTCAGTACATCCGCTCGGCAAACAGAACTGGGCTGTGCCGAGGTCCCATGTGGACGGACGGCACCTCGGCGACCCCACCGAGTCCTTAACAGGACAAACGTGACCTTTAGAGGCCCTCGCCCTTCCCTTATCGGCCTGTCCGGGTGCCTCACCCGCACCCTCCCGTGTCAGACAGCTGCGGTGACCTTTACTCCAGCCAGCATGGGGATGTAGTCTTCTCCCCCTCTTTTTTTTTGGGGGGGGGGAGGGCCGAGATGACTGGCTTCCTCCACGACATGTTTTCATTTTAAAGTGATGACTGGCCTTTAGGAACCCCGCTGGGAAAGAAGAGGAACAAACTTTACCATCTTCTGCTGCTAAAGAGTTCAGGAGTAAATTGAGCGCTGCAAGCTCATGATTAAGAGACGACGATTAATGATTTGCTGGCTTTGACGTGACACTTTGTGAAATTGTTAAACTAAATAAATATCTAGAGGAATACATGTTTCAGTAGTGACCTAAATCTGAACATTTTGTCCTGGTCAAGCTCCTGAACTGTTACATCCGTTCGATAGCATCTTTACATTACAACTTTTTGTCTGACAAAGTGGCCTCAGGGTTGAAATTACAACTCTATACCGTCTACTGGCTAATAAAGGCATTAAAAAAAGCAGCGATAACCCGATGACATCGGCAGCTCATTTTTCTCCCTCTATAGAAGATATTATAATGTTCATTTCCACATAAGTGGCAGAGAGACAGAGTCACCGTGACATGGACACATCGCCATGTGTGAACGTCCATGCGCTGGCTCGCCCTCCTGAAGGTGTCCCGGTTTTGCAGAGATCACAGGCACAGTGTCCACGGTTCACGTCCCCCCACTCCTGCGTCCGTGTCTCAGTTTGCGGTCGATAGTCTTCGGGGTGAAGCGCGCAGGTCAATGCAGCTTTGGCGATGGCTTTCTAACGCCTTGGTTTGAGATGTCCGCCCCACCCTAAGTGGAATCACTAGATGGTCACTAATGATATAGAGGGACATCTCGACACCATGGCTTATAAAAAATTAAAAAATCTTGTTAAATGGGTAAATCAGACCACAATTATGAATAAATAGTAATAGTAAAATGTTATTTCAACAGAGACACCACAGCTGTTTTGTTTAGGGAAAGATCTTTTTCAATTCCATGTACCCAATAGCCTGCATACTAACTCCACAATGCAAATGTAATGCTCAAAGGACTTTATAGGAATAGCCAGCAACGTCCTTTTTTTATCTCGAGGATCATGAGAATTCTGGCTTAGGTTAAAATCAGCACCAATTCCCAAAAAAAAAAAAGAGCTCTCATTAGGTCTAACAATCCCCTTGTCTTTGTGTGAGGGGTTGTGATGCGAATTCCTCAAATGCTGGCTTCATCATGTTTGCTCACCACCCCGAGGTACCGGGGAATTAATGAGCATCTCTGCGCCTGCACCTGAGCATCGTCATGCAGGGCAGTGAAGCGGCCAATTTCCCCCCAACTGGCACTGCCCTCCTAGTTAGCCGCTAAACCCCCTAAGGCGGGGAAGGATTGTCTTCAGCGGTTAATTGACAAGATCCTGGTGGTACCCCGCGTTTGTCGGTGGTGGGGCTGAGGTGTGCGCGTGCCTCCCAACGCTGGGCCTGTGAATGACACGGGTGACGCCCTTGTGAAGGGGGACACCCGTGTCGTTCACAGGCCCGCGACCTTCCGTCTGAGGCAAGCAAATACTTCTTTCTCACCTGCGCTGAATCATCACGTTAGTTTGGGCTTTCTTAATGGAACTTAATGAAAGAGGCATTAGCGGTGAGTTTGAGCAACAGGCGGCCAGTGTCACATAGTACCAGTACATTGGAGAAAAGGCAGCCATTTGTTCCATCCGATATCCCCAAAGCGATGCAACTCACACTACAGTTAAGAGGAAGGCTCGATCATATTGGAGTGATGAGTCGCTTCAAAGAAAATTCTACCCACTTTTACCCACTTTGCTTTGACTTTGTCAAGCTGGATGCACGAGTCGAGCTTGAGTGGCTGTTAGTGAGTGAACATCATGTGATGTTCACGTTTCAATCACCATTTCCCCAAAACGTCAACAGAAATAAAACCAATAACCAGACATTATTTTAATGAAGATGACTTTAATAGATGTTGAGATCATAAAAAGCTGTTCAGCATGCACTGTATATTGTAAAAGATAATGAGGGCTTTTCACGCGGCAGCAGCGGTGTGTAAGTATTATGGAGTCGAGAGGAAGGAGGAGAGGAAATGGCCCGGGACAAAACGGGCCAGCCGCCGGCTTGTCGCTGCGTCTGTCTTTCGGGTTCGTGGCGGAGTGACAAAGAGCCTGAGGGCGAAGTAATCCTGAGGCTCTGACTTTGCCAACAGGCAACTAATCCCCAAACAAAGCTCAGCTGACCCGAAGCTGCCTGTCTGCTGCATTTACAACTCAAGACACACGCGCACAAGCGCACAAAGACAACCAAATCCATATGCAAAAGACACTGCGTTCATGCATGTGCCTTTTTAAAATCGAACAACTGCAGTACAAAGAGAAAACAAAAGAACATAAAACAACAGGGTGCAACATTATGTAACAACGTAAGAAGAAAACTAAAATCTTTCTCCATGCTGCTTCTTAGCAGCAGGAGGTGATGTCACACATGCGAGCTGGCTTTCACAAGGAAACGGCGCCGTGTGGGGAGACAGCTGTGAACACTTAAAAGACGAGGAGGCCTCAAGTGGTCTTCGCAGTCCCAACTATCACATCTGGAGAGGTTTTTGTGTCTCCAAGGCAACTTGGCGAGAACATCCGTCCCCAAGATTTAAGCTATCGGTCTCGGTATTCACATCCGCACACCGAGTACAAGGACGCACAGGTAGAGAGCCTGGAAGAACGGCAATTTGGGTACTTGGGTTGAGATCGGGCAGGGGGTCCTGGTATCCTTAGCTGGAGTCTTTTCATGAAAAATGTACACGACGTAAGCTGTGGGGGGGGGGGGGGACAGGGACAGGTGCATCTGAGTGGGCAGAAAAGCGGGACTGTAGAGCCACTTGTGTCAAACAAAGTAGGTCTGGAAAAACTCTCACAGGGAGGCTTTGAGACCTTTGTGAGCCAAAGGCTCCGGGTTAAAATAAGAAAAGACTAAATACTCCCAAGAAAGAAAGCACAAGTGATAAAAGTGTTCAGACACTGTCCATCATATTTTATATCTACCCCATGTACAAGCATTTTGAGAAATCAGACATTTCATGACGCGGCGTCACGGCCACTCTCGTTTCTCTCCCCTTCTCCGGGGCGTGGGAGCCTCACCTGCACTCGCTTTCCTCCAATCTGGAAACATTATTTCTGGGCAAATTAGCTTATACGGACCTCTCGAAGTAATCAGCGCTCAAATAGTGCTGTTAAAATTTGCTTCACCCAGTGGATGGCTCCTCGGTGGATGGAATTCCTTCACGGAGGGCACAAAATCATTCTTAAATTTAAATACCCCCTCGGGTGAATTTTTTTTCCGAAATGTGTGTGATTTGCAGCCCCGGATCATAATCTTCATGCGGAAAAACTGTTTCAAGAACATTCCTGCAGAGTATAATTGCATCGCTATACGGAAGTAGGAGACTCCTTAAGATGTTTAAAAAGGCCCATATAACGTAAAGCCTTCTCGAAAAATGTATGTGTCCGATGCCTAGGAACCAGATCGATGGCAGTGTCACCCATCAAGGCGATTGCAAAGCAGAAAGCTGAAGTAGATAAAAGGATTTTTTATATGACCTTGCTTCACCGAACAAAAGAGAGCCCATCCTGACACTGTCCTGCACCAACGGGCACCAATTTTAAAGGAACCTTTCATACTGGCGGGGACTCTTTCGAACATTCTCAAAATGTGACCCTTGTTCCCACAAAGATGACAGATTTCAAAAGCATGCCCTGGAATACGACTCGCTAGAGTTAAAAAAAAAAAATCGTATTCTATACGGGCAAAAAAGATACATACACAGAGGGTAAACTGCACATTCGCCAGCAAAGGTATCCCCCCTCCCCTCGGGGGATGCTGTGCACACAGTGTTTACTGCTCCCCTCAATTATTGATTAGTTGTTTTCCTTCTGTTATGAGAGGCCACCCCATAAGAACAGCGAGAAAGACCCGCTCATAAAAGCTGCAGTAGGACTCTTTGTCTCAAGCCAGACTGCGCTTTATTGACCCTGGCCTCGCTCCTAGACAGGACACTTTCCCTGGCAACGCCTCGCCCGCTGCCCGCTAATTCTTTTGCTTTTCCATCACTTTCTCTCATTTGTCTCATTTGTTCTCATATTCTTCCAGGTCTCTCTGTCTTCGCCAAGGCAAACCTCTCAGGGCCGAGGCGCCTTCATAAACTGTACTGCAGACTGTGCTCAGCGAAAAGAACAACACTAGCCATCGGTTTGCACTAAATTATTAAGAATCATTTAGAGCTGGGAGGTACAAAGACTCGTCTCTGAGTGCAGTGTGATGCAAAGTCTGCCGGAGATAATGTAGCGAGGGGTATGATCGACTCTAATGAGGATTCCTTTTGTAAGGGTGTAAATCAGTAATGTTTCCAGGAGCACAAGGCACTAAGCACCTGCAACGAGACAACAACAAAGTATCAGTTCCCCCGAACAGCAAACTCCTCAATCGAAGATTAACTGAACTTGAACAATAACACGTTCTCACTCCCTTTTGCGTGTGTGTGAAATGTTTTCGACTAATTCCGCACAGTCAGCAACTGACGTGGTATCAGGAGGGGGAGAGCCTCATTACAATGGACGTGAATCGGTGGCTGGACGGGTGAAACCAATACAGCGAGAAAGAAAGTCAACTGTTTGGTGTTTGCTTGAGTAAGGAAAAGCCGTAAGCTGCAGTATCCCAGCGAGCGCCATCTGCGACTTTTCCGTGGCAAAAAAGCGCTGCAAATGTACGTACACGAGGCCCTCTGTCCCTGACTTGTGAGGAATGAGAGCCTTACCGAACCAACCTCGCTGTGCATTCCACCAGCATGTACATTTAATTCGAAATGCTAGGGCACACTTAAGTCCTGGCAATCAAATTCCACCGGCGGAGTATCTCGGCCTGCCAGCCACACGGGGATCTCAATTATGGCCCACTGGCTCTGGCACCGCCGCTCCTGACGATAGAAGATAAAGTGCAGTAATGGAAATGCCATCCTGTTACAGAAGCGGGGGCTCCGGTGTCGACAAGAAAACAAAACAAAGTCAATACCGAAGAAGCAAAACAATGTGAAAAAAAGAAAATTGTCAAACGGCGGTCCGACTTGGCAGGAAGAAAACAATCTCAAATGGTATGCAAAACAATGCCAGTGATGGGGTTACTGTTTCAGAGCCTGCCTGTATGTGTGTGTTTGTGTGTGAGGGAGGAGGCGAGGTAAATACTTCTCCAGGCTTGTGCCAGGGCGGCAATGAGTAAGGTGGCATGTGGTATCTAAAAGGCTCCACGCTCAATCCCAGTCTGCCCACCTGCTCCGCTCCTGCTTTGATTTCAGCTTGAGAGGGAAGCAGAGAGCCTCGTGTTGATCAAGCTACGCATCCACAGGCTCGGCTGTTAGGTGCGCTGACACAAAGGGAAATTGGCCTGCTACTTTCTTTTAATATGCAGAAAACTAAAAATTCACAGGTGAGTTTTTTTAAGGACGAAAAGATTTGTAGGGGAGAGGGAGAGAGAGAGAGAACGAGGTGGTTGCGGTGCGGCAAACGGGAATCATCGCTCTCCCAGAGGAGTTAAGTAAACTGTGAAAAATATGAGACGAGGGGAGAGGATGCAGACGGAGACCGAAAGGCCGCACCAGAGAGGTAAGGAACGAGCGAGCACTTCAGGGCATACCCAACTTAGACATGGCCATCATAAATGATTAAAGTCCGATTTCCCATTCTGACAAGCCGACCAATCTTTGCACAGTGTAATGGAAGCCAAAGTGAAGCGAGCATGGAGCACCACATTTGCATCAGGCAATCACCAAAGAGATGTGTTTAAAGAGTCGAGGAACGGCGGGCGAGCAGGAACAGTGACACAGAGAGGGTTTTTACTATCACCGTCTGTTTAAATTCGGGTTATCACCTGTTTACCCAGCGGCCGGGGTCAACCGGCATTTTGTTTGAGGTCGTCCCGTTAATATCCCTCCCACCGGCGGACGGCCTGCCACCACGGAAGGATGAGAATCCCGTCCTTATAATCCCACGGTGCGACCCCGCCGGGAGACGGAGGTCGTGACCTCAGGAGGCTGAGTTGGAAATTACACCAGCACGCCAGTGAGGAGGAGGGACGGAATGAATGATGGCGCCGGGAACTATAAAGTCCTACATAAAGCCTGAGGAATGTGTGGCGCGGCTGATTTCCAAGCTTGTATATTTCCACATACTTGATTGAATTCCAGCGAAGTAGCCTAAAATCTGACACGAAATGGTCTCGCAAAAATGTTTATGACTGCAGGGGGACGATGTCAGTAAAGCGACAGCAGATTCTGCTTTTCACCAATAAGTTGGTGAAAAGTAGGTGAGAGTATGTAATATCTCCTGATGCGGGGAGTTTCTCTGGAGGTGATGTGAAGGTTGTAAACACCGATTTTAGTCTCAGGTTTGAGGCATCGCCCCGAGCGGTACAGAGCTGCGAAGCAGTGGCCGTGTATCTCTGATGCCGCGGATGATGGATTATATGAGTAATAATATGGATAGCTGGTAGCTTTCCCATATAAAAAAAAGAGTCAAATGAATCCAACCTGAGCAGTTGTTTATAAATCACGTCATCAAAAAGAAACACTGAAGCATTTTGCCGGGTATCATGACCATTGTTTCCAAATTGTGGCGTGTAGGAGAACATGAAACATGGAAATGCTATCTGTGTACAGCCTGTGACGTCCACGTGACACACACACTGCCGACAGCGCCACGCCGTCCTCGTGCGCCGTTATTAGAACGATTCAAATGTTCTGCCGTTTGCGTTGCCGAGGGAAGTGTTGCACGAACAGCACAGTGCTGATTGATGGCACACCCTGCCTTGACTGCTCCGCCATCGCGCCGTATTACACCTGCCCGCCCCCTGTTTGTTATGCATCCAGTGTTAAATCCCCCAAAGTGCAAGGCTCACTTCTCCATCCCGTGTCTGCGATTTGAGACGCCATACTCCTCTTCAGCTCTAATTTGTTTCCATTCATCCACCTTCAAAGCCGCTTATCCTTCGTACAGGGTCACACGGAGGGGTGGGTGGGGGGGGGTGGAGTCAATCCCAGGCAACATCGGGCGAGAGACTGGCTACAACCCGGTTTGGTCGCCAGTCAATCGGAGGACTGACACATAGACAAACAACCCTTCACACTCAAATTGACACATCTACGGGCAATTTAGAGTTCAATCAATTGCGTTCCCCGTTCAGCCGGTTCAAGACCGGGTCATGCGCTTCGGCACACGGTGCGATCAAATGCTAAGACACACACACACGCACACGTGGTGCAAGGTTAGCCCTCGACAACGTTTAAAGGCCCTCTGCCTTTCACCGTCAGCACACGGTGCCCCTAATGCATCTAATGCCGCACAAGTTAAGATTATGGAAATAATAAAGAAAAAAGGCCCGTCATTAGGCGGTAAGAGTGCAGTAAATAATTCCCTGAGAGACAGAGCGAACAGCAGTAAGCTGACAGGTCAATCGGGCTTCTACTTAGGTGCAATTCAGTGCAATGGGATAGGAGACACAGCAGAGAAGGAACACGCGTGTGCGTATGTGCGCGCGTCCACATGACTTTCGCCAATATCAAGACTCACTGGAATCATCGTGGCTTCGATATTGCCTTTTGCCTGCTGCTAAATTTAGCGCCGAGGTGTCCCTGCCGCGTCTCTTAATATCGCCACTCCGAGACGAGGCCTTCATTAGGGTTTGCCCGCACGATTCCTCGTGCGTCTGCGCGCGTGTGTGTGCGCGCGCGCGTCAATTTGCGAGCACAATTTAGTGCGTGTTTGCACAGAGATAGAGCATTAACCCTGAGGCTGATTCATGTTGCCCTGCTAAGCTAGTGGCTCTCCTCATAATGCCGAAACGAGACAGATTTGTCATAATAGGGATGAGCCAGGCAGCTGGGGCCATATGACCAGAACGGCCAGCCGAGGTCCGGGAAATAATAAAGTACCTGAGACACTCCGACTTCTTTTATCTGCCTGCTTTTATTCTTTCTGTACTGTACTGCTAATGGCAATCCCTCACAGTCCGAGTGTATCTCTTTTCATGTCTTGTTTTCTCCCTCTCCTCTGTGTCTCCTTCGGTCTCTCTCCCTGCCGTTTAACTTCTTCTTTTTTTTTATTCTCCTGTCCTCAAACCGCCCAACTAACTCTCCCTGTCTCTTTCTTCTCCTCCATCTCCCACTGGCTCTCCCTCCTTCCCCTCATGGGGAACAATATATATATATATATATATATATATACGGTCTTGCTCCGCTAGTTGCCATGGCAACCAACCTCATCACAGCATCTACTCCCTCTCCCTTTCTTCCCTATTTTTCTTCTCATCCTCCGTCTCTCATTCTACCCGTCTGTCTTTCCCTCCTTCTCCTTCTCTCTGTCTTGCTGTCTTGTGGGGAGGGGTCTTAAACGGCGAGTGGGCCGGCTGTCTTCTTGGAGCAGCGAGGTGAATCATTTGGAATTGAATGGAAACATTGACCCCGGACGTTGTCTCTCAAAAACATCTTATTCAAGTCATGCTTTCGTTAAATACAACCAAGCACAAAAGTGTAGTATGGAGTATGGACCCATCTATATTATTTGCAGACAGATTAAATACAGACCCTCTTTCTAATTTTAAATATTACGATCAGCCTTTGAAAAATAAGTTCAAAGGGTGTCGAGATATCTCTATCTATTTCCGTAATCAGCCTCTGGCAGCTTTGTGAAGGTACAAAATTGACATCACTTGAGTGAACCTTTTAAAGCTGCACTTTTACGTTTTTGTGACATTAGTGATTAGCGATTACATTTAATGTAAGAGGGGTCACTTTTAATGACGGGCCCACGGACACCTATCAACCACCGCGCAGTTCTATGCAGAATTGTATCATCTGTCAGCTTTAATTTCGCAGGTCACAATCGTTCTGTTTTCGTTCAGTGTTTACGCGCTCCTCAATACAGCTTTAAGTCATAGAACTTGAGTAGAACGCTGGGGATATTGCGCCGCGCGTGCTGATGTGTAACATCTACGTCATGAAATGTTGGTGTTCACAGCTTGTTTGCTGCCCCCGGGTGGTCAAATTGCATTGGCTTTGACATCTCTAAAAGCCTCCACTCTTCTTGGAAGCCTCTATTTGGAAAGTGGCTGCAGGGATTTTCTGCCATCATCAAGGTTGGACACCGATGTTTGGCAATCAGGCCTGGCTCGCAGCTGGTGCTCCAATTCGCACCGTGGATGTCAGGGCTCGGTGTCTTCGGTGAAACAGGAGCGAACGCGTCTTCGAGCTGTTGCCATGAAGTTGGAAACCCCCTGTTTTCTGGAATATCGCTGTGTGCTTTAGTATGAAGACGTTTTGATTTTTTCTTTTTTCTCCCCATGTTTAAACTTGTGTCCTGACATGATTTTGCACAGATGCTCACACACCCCCATGTCAAACTCCATTGAGGGAGGATTCGGCGATATTTCACCAGGCGACAAGGGCACGGGAGCCCTTTTTTTCTCCCTTGCTCTGGGAATTTATGTGCTATCATTATTTAACCTAATTGCATCGAAGACAAGTGGAGGGCGGCATGCTTTCTCTGAGTGGCGAGTACCAACGAAGCATCCATCATTTGTTTACACGCACACACGCTCACACGCCTAAATGGGCATTACTCAGTGTGCTCACAGGGATGCTGTAAAACATGGGCATGACGATTGTGTGATGTAAGATGCATACATGCAATCCTGTATTAGACACACGGAGGCATGCGTTGTCATGATACAGACATTTGCCGACACTCCGTATCCTCTGTAGATGTCTTACTCGCTCACATAGACGCACATCAGCACACACACTCCTCACCATGCTGAGCATCGAGACAGTCATCCTCCATCTGTCAATGTTATTCATGAGGAAACGGAGATCTGGGCCGTGAGTGATGAGTTACAGAAACAGTCCCAGCCAAAACCTTTAGGACAACCAGCCAACCCATTTGTGAGAAAGCTGAATAAATATATAAATAATGACTTGCAAACATTTGTGAATGGAAAAACTTGTTTAAATCATTTCTAATGAGCCAAGCAAAAAAGCAAATAGTGAAGTTGCAGTTGCTTAATCATTAAACATCCGACCATAAAAGCGGCACGTAAGAAGTGGACAGAGTCAGCGTGATGTCATCCACTGGTTTGCGGATTCTGGTTATGCAGTTTGGCCATTGCCATCTTGATCTTGATGAAGTCAAGGGTTTTTGGAAGCAGAACAACCGAACGCTGGGATTCTTAAGGTTCCAAATAGTGACGAATAACTCGTACAAACTTAACACACTGGGAAAAGTTACTTTTTCATAAGACGAAAACCTGGACAACTCCCTTACGCTGTGGTACCAGCCTGTCAATCACAAGGAAGCCACGCCCCTAAGCATAGCCTGCTTAATCTTCTCTAAATGGGACTATTATTTGCCTTAATGAACATCATCCTTAAAAAATCTGAAAATACTTGGCAAATTAGACCACGATGATTGCTAATTTCCATGGAGTGGCAACCTACTTCGGCTGGTTTTGGAGGAGTTTCTTCGTCTGATTGTGAAGAGGTCAAAACTCCAACGCTCGGTGCCGTCGCGGATGTGTTTGGGGGAGAGGAGGCGGCTATGAAGAGAAGGCCCTGTAGACTTAGATCTGCTGCTTGACCGCTGAAGGACAGGAGGTTGGCGTCAGGGGAACAGCGGGGGCGCGGGAGGTTCAGTGGGGGAGAAAAAGGGGTTATGGTGGGAGTGTGGGTGGGAGAGCTTGATTTGTATTTGTAGACAGTGCTTTACGACAAGGATGCTGTGCTCCAGCTCTAGATGCACCGCAGGTGATGCGCCATGAAGCTAATGCAGAAAGGCTATTGCACTTATCCAGTCCGAATGCAATCAAAGCAAAGCATGTGTCAGAGTTTCTGCATCAGGAGAGGAGAGGGATGGACTGAGGTAAGAGGCACGTATCAAGAAAAAAAGGGCAGTTTAAGTTATGACATTTACATGGCGTTCCGATGAGATGTAGCAAGGTCACTGAGTACCAAGATCATTACACAAGTAGTGTTCTTATGAAATGCCTCAAAGGGCCTCTCACATTACCATGAACAGCAGCTACAAAAAACATTATATTATAGTAATTCTCATGTGGCTAACTACTAATTACTGTACAAATAATGCCATTGTGCATTTCAATGATAATATGAGTGACGTCTTGGTAAAGTGTTCCCATGACGGTGTCCCAGCGCGACTTGATGGCGACAACGAGGGGAGTGGAATGGCAGGTATGGAAGCTGCCATGTATCTGCCAATCACGCCATAATGTGCGGTGGGGAGGGGGTGGGGGAAGGGGGGAGATGTTTTCGCTCTCCCTGACTCTTTCTCATTGATTTCGGGCTCTGTGACGAACTCTTTCTCCCTCTTTATGTGCGTCGGGATCCCACCATAAAACATCTGACACTACTGTCACACCCCCCCCCTCCCCCCCCCCGCAACCTGGACGCTGCCATTACACAGATGTCAGACACAGGGGCGATATCATCATAAAAAAAGTAACTGCCGGGATTTCCAATTCTTTATTTCTTTGAGGACATTCGAACACACACACTACCTCCTCCAAGCTTGTGAGTAAGCAGGGAATGGAAGCGGAGGGTTTCTGGGAGGGGCGGATAGAAGTGCAATTACACTCGCCGATGTGCTTTGGCCCATATTATGATGTGGGGGGATGATAAGACGCGACAGCACAGGGCGCACAAACAAACACACACAGACAATAGCCCCGGCTATTATGGATGTCCCGGATGCAAACACACTCCAAGCAGAAAATAGATGAGTTCCCCTACTTCTTGACCAAATGGCATGTACATTTTAGATGGTTTCCCATGTGCTGCATGAGCTCGTAACTGGAACTTTATTGGCAGCACAGTTGATAACGCCGCCGAGGGTTGTAGGAAAAAAATACAGCACAAGCTAGACATGATGATTCCAGTCATGTCCTCCAGTTCATTCAGTCAGATTTGATTTATCATTCAGCAGCTCGGTTTAACCTCCCATGTCCACACTTTAAAAACAAATCCAGCGGGTTCATTTCGGAGCATCCGTTGTTCGCCGCCAAAGGCATTGACATGGTTACAGCCGGTGCATGAGTGGGTTGGCAATAACATCCCAGTAGACATTTGTGTAGTGTTTTTTTAGTGAGCTGTAGTTTTCCCATATGAAAACTCACTCACCGTCTGTTATTTCCTTTGTACGATAAGTGCACGCGTGTACATAATCCTTGCTTTTTATGTATGAACAAAAAAAAATGTAATCTCGCTCCAATAACCTGCCCCTCTGGAATAAGAAAAAAAAAGAAGGAACTTTACGTTTACCAGCCTTACCCGTGGTGAAACGGACGATGAACCCATCTCGTGTGATGTCAAAGAGAGGTCTGTAACAGCTGATGACACGGGCATAATGGTGTCAATCCCATAGCCACATGTTTGGTATGGTGAGCAATGACACAACCTCTCATGTCTGCATTACTCTCCATTTTCCAGCCTGTTAAATTTCCAGCCCAGTTCCGTCGCAGTCAGGCTTTGGCGGCTGTTTCGGGGTGAAATAGCAATTTCCCCTTCCAGATGCACATCTACGATTGCTGTGACCCCGATCCCTTCAGCACAAAAATAGGAAAAAAACTTTTTGCATTTCAACACATGACCTTCCATTTCTTATTGGTCATTCCTCTACCGGAGATTGAGGCCATCAACCACTGATGGTTCTTACAGTAAGGCCTTGACTCTTTATTTGTTAGTATACACAAGATGAAGCAGTGTAGTAAAGTCATAAAGTATTTAATGCATTGCTGGCTTTGGTTGGGACGACACACATTAATGGATTCATTTAACCGTAACATATTCCACAAAAATGAAACAGGGAGCCTTTGATTGGCAAAGGTTGTCACAAAGGGACGGACACGAAATGGACATCCACAGAGGAAGGTGGGAGAAATGAATTGAGAAAACAGGGAGGTCAAGGGATATCACGCTATCTTCCCCAAGCAGTGGGCCCCGCCATGGGTTCGCCTAAGGAACACACTGGGAGAAAGCGATCCATGCAAGGTGCAGACAAAGCCGAGGGGGCGGATAGAGATGGCGTAGGGGCAGGGGGAGCACACCGGTGTATCGACGTAGTGTGGAGAGACGCTGCTCCCAGGAGAAGCTGGACCCTCTGGCCACAAACACACAAGACAGCAGCTTTGTTACGTCTCCTTTTTTCTTCATTTGTAACCTTTCCTCAAGCTTGCACTGGTAAACAGCCCTAAGAAGAGCACCTCGTCGGAAGATGTCTGGGTGGGAGCTTGATAACCCGTTTCCCAAGGTCATCGTAACTTCAGAAGTTCATAAATGGCTGTGCGGAACTTTTTTGTTTTGTAAACTCACATGGCCACTACCAATACATATCTAATATTAATTACATAAGGATCATAGGTAGGGAAATGCTGTCTATAGTTTGCACACACACCAAATTGTCTCAAGCTTGATCCAACACCGGGAGGTCATATTAATCAGAGCTGAGAGGCACAGACTTGAACTGCTGCATCAGAACATGGCTTTAATTTGCCTTTTAAAGGTGAGTGAATAAACACTGCTGCTACTTCTTTATCTGTCCCTTTGTCAACACAACATCTTCACGGATCTCAGAGAATATAAACAACATTCATGAGAAAATTACATAACCTGAATACCTCTGAATATCAATGTAGGTTTATGGTCCTTTGTTTTCACGATACGAATGCCTGTGAAGCGGAGAGGTGGAGACGGCCCCGACAGCAAGGACACGTTGGTATTTAACGAGTAACGCGATGTCAGATTAAGATAGCAGCATGTTTGTTGACAATGCTTCTCCTTCGGTCAGCGTGAGATAGGTCAACACACTTCTCTTTTTTTTCGTTTATCTCTCGCCGGCAAGGTTGGGAGGCCTGGACGCGTGACAGGCCGCTTTGAAGACCTGTGGGTGTCGGAGCCCCGACGAGCCCTGTGTCAAATCCTTCGCCCACACCCTTCCCGTGGAGCAGCAGCAGGGGGCGGGCGGAGCACGGGGCTTTCTTGGGGCTGAGCTTACGCGCAGCGACTGTCGGGTTTAGAAATGCGGCGCGGGGGTCGCGTGTTTGTTTCTCGGTCCCCCTCGAACGGCTACACACCAGGAGTTTGAGGTCCAGTGTAATGTTGTTCAGAACAGGCACGCGTTGACATTTCAACCCTAAAGAGAACACTGATATTGGAGGATTCTCTACAATCCTCTTTTCCCATGTTTGCCTGAAAATGTAGGATTCTGCAGTGTACTCACTTGATCCACGAAGAAAAACGACAATGCTTTAAAACTTCTCCACCAACCAATAGTTTATATAAATGTCTCACTTTCTGAGCTACTGGAGCGTCTCCACTGACCATTGTATTAAATCTGACATTTAGTTATGTTAGCACCAATTACACCGCAATGAATATTGAGGTGTCGAGAGACCTTTGTTATCTGCATATCCCTGTCAGGTACATTTGTTCTTTAAATGTGTTTGATGCTGGCAGGAACCGTTGGCGTCTCTAGTTTCATTTAAAAATAACAACCGGGATTGTGAGAGAGGCCCTTTCCATTCCGATCTCCCCAAACGCATGCAAGTGTTGGTGGAGTTTAATGGGCTCACACTCCTACAGGCATCATGACCTTTTTTTTCTTTTCATTTTTTTACATATCATTTGGGCAAAATCCAACCTCAGGGAAGAAAGATTTCTTTTTGAAATGGCCCTGTGAACGGCTACAGAGCCCAGCTGCAATCACTCCCGATACATCAGTGCGGTGTCACACCCACGCAATCTTCATGTCACAGAGAAGATGAAAATGCCATGAGCAAGTGACTGATACCTGCCACTATCCTCGCAATGGCTCCTCGCAGGAGGAGAATGACACGGCGCACACAGCCGCATGAATAATTCCAGTGGGTTCCAGGGTCTAGTTATTCACACACGATAAAATAGAGAATAGAGAATAAAGAACAAGTACAGCGTCCGGTGTATTTGTTTCCTCGCTCCCTCGCGCTCAATGATTTACCCAACGATGCACAACGCCACAACTCCCGGTCATCGAGCGATGGGTGCCTCATAAAGAGACAGGAGGTCAGATATATTGGGGGTTTTAATTAACGATGGGAACAATGTGTGTTTTTCTCACAAGGAAAGTGAAATCCATTGACTTTTATGGAGTTATTACTCGTAATATGCCTTCGGATCGTTTTGCACTACCTCAAACCATGCACGTAAAAAAAGAAATATCCTGATTAAAGAGCTGGATCATTCTTTAATCTCCTAATACATTACGCAGACACAGACACTAGTGTCACTGGGACGATGGAAGAGCCTCAGCCAGGTGACTGATACCTGACCGGCTTTTGTTAATGGCGCCATTCTGATGACAAACGACCGGAGCCGACAGCTGTAATGCGGCTTCATCTTCTGCTGGTGTCATTACACGCAGCCCATCACAAATCAAGGCCTTTCCAAGAGCTGATGAGCAGTAAGAAATAGTTCCTGATGACTTATCCACATAGGTTCTCATAAATCTGAAGAAAAATGGAAAGGAAACGCACACATGTGAATCTGTAATTGTTTCATTGCGTCTATAGCTGCTTTCGATATCCCTCTGTGGACGAGTAAAGTCAGCTGTTGAATTGCTCCTTTTGAAATGTGTATTTGGCTTTACCTTCTCCTATCAAGTAAATGATGATTACACATGTGAATAACGACACTATCGTAGCCAGGCAGCCAAAACCAGGGTCCGACATCGATCTGGCCCTGCTTCATAGTCCAAAATGTAACAGTGACGCCCGTTATCCATCCGAGGTTGGGAGTAGATGTGCCTTTCTCCTTCAAAACCTGTTGAGCTAACACCATTAGCTAAGCTAACTACGTATATTTTTATACTCCGATTGTTAACCGCCGCGCATTGTAGCTTTTGTTCTTACCTTTCACAATAAAATACCATATACATTGAATCACTGTGTACATGAGAGAACTCTGGTTCAAGTGTCGCGGTGTGGGTTTTGTGGCTTCCTGCCTCTCGTGTCCCTTGGTTAACTTCACTTCCTGCCCTGGTGTTTTCTCCTGTGGGTGATTGTCGGCCGTGTCCCTGATTTGTTTCCTGTGTAAGTGTATAAACAGAATGGACACTGGTTCTCTTAACAGTAAATTTTCAGTTTCGTTTTAACATGTTTAATATGTAAGCTGCTATGGATGAATAGACATGAAATTATAGTTCCTAAATCCTTTCATTCAGGAAATAGGAACAAGTGATTCTGCCTTAATGTAGACATTTTTATTCTACCCTGCACCTCATATGATGTAACTATCGATGGATTTCTCTGTTTCATTTTTGATCTCCGTTTCCGGGCAGAAAGCCTTGGCTTGTACGCAACGCTTCTTTAATAATATCTCGAGTGGAACATAATAACAATGTGTGAAGTAAAGGATGAACAGCTCAGAGGAGCACAAGCCTTGCAAACAAATGGTGTGTAAAGTAAACACAAAGACACAACTCATTCATGAGGGAATCAAATACAAAATAGCAAAATAGATTTTTGTATTTTTTGTGGACAGCACTTCTGGTGTGATTATGAAAGGTACAATTTTATATTTCATTTTACAATTATATACCATATAAATAAGAAATATGAGATATTAATATATATATATATCAATTAATAATTATATATTATATACATTTCATTTCACTAGTGTATATAATTTAATCATTCAAACATTGATATTTATTAAAATAACTTTAATAACTTATTTTATATTGTTCACGCCTGAACTTTACTTTTGGACATTTTCTTGGCAGTGGGGTTTTCGGTCGTAAAGAAAGAAATTATAATACAACTTGGAGATATACGAGCTAAATGACCTCCCTCCCTCATTGGACCCCAAAGGTTCCGTTCAACCTTTTGTGATGGGATTGGCTTCTGTGTGAACACCAAAGGCTCGGCCGACTCCGTTACCACTGCATTATGTCATTTCAAGGTTGTGATCTCTGGGGAGTTGCCACATAGCATCTTGCTCATCAGAGTTGTGCTTTCCTGGCGGCGGCATTAGGTTTGGGTTCCCCAGTGTTTGATAATCCACGTTTGTCCTGGCGTCCATGCTAATTGGGCTGCCTTAATAATTTGAGATGTGTACTTTTTCTACATAATTGGCCCATTTATTATTTATCACATTCATTTGTGAAAAGTTCTCATACAAAATATTTGTTTGTACATTGTATTTTTCTCCCTGAGAGAGTTAGAGTTAGAGTCATTGAAAATAGTTTATTTCACATGAATGGACACAAATACTGTATATATCACTCGGAAATGGGCCTCTCAACCATTTGGCAGAGAGTCATTATTGGAAGAATTTGTACATTTGTTCTTGAAAAGGGATATGAAAGATATGCCTTCAGTTATTGTTCTCACAGCATGTTGTTTTTCACAGTAGTTGATGCGTTTCTGCTTTTCGCAATCAAATACAGGGAGCCCGGTGGTGGCGACACAATGGAAGCGCTTGATTGCTGGTTGTTAGAGCGCATTCAACTACCTGAATGGGGTCAATGAAACTGGAGCTTATGTAAAGCAGGGTTAAATGGAATAATGGATGCAAACAACACAAAAAAAACTGTTTGAAAAGGTCGCAGAACGCTTTAATTCTATGTCATTACAATAAGCTACGCACTGCTTCTGTTGATATAATGATAAACTCTGTATATTTGCATATTCCTATTTTTTCATGAAGATGCACTGTCAGAAAGTAAATCGATAATCATATTTACCGCCTCCTACTTCACACTAGTGAGTGATGCGGGTAATCAATCATCCTAACCTTTTTATAGTGCTAATACCAACCGATGCATGGGAAAATCAAAAATGGAAATGCAGACATTTAAACGCCTCACCCCTTATTGATCTTGCATCACACCACAGCCATGGTATGAAATGGACTCAACTTATCTCCAGCCATGCCATGTAACAGAAAAAGGCTGAATCATTTGAAACAGAATAAATGGAGTTTTATTATGTTTAATTAATATTCCATAAGAGACCACCTCGTTATGGCTTGACGTTTTTTACGAAAAAAAGCCCATAAAGGAATACTGAATGATTTTTTTTCCCCAATGACTAACACTTACATGAAAAGAGATTGAGCGCATCAAGGCGCCTACGCCGCAGGGCTGTTCGCCGCAGGACTGTTCGCCGCAGGACAGGCGGACGGGGGACCCAGACGGGTCCGTGGCCAAACAATGAAGGGTGTGCTGCAGGCTGGTGGGCCACCGCTGGAGATTTGGATTGAAACTATCAAGGAGGGGAAAGTTTGAGTGCGTCGCTTAGACACCAGGGGGGATAGGTTTTCTGAGCATCACGGTCGAGTTGAGCCCCTGTCGTTGTGCAGAGAAGGGTTGCAGAGCAGAGTACCTGGTGAGAAAACATCTGCAGGGAGCAAAGAACAAATGTGGACATCAGAGACAATTGCATGTTTGGGATCATGCTGAGACATCAGGTAGCACAGGGAGCGATTTCACAGAGATGTTTTTTCCTTTTTTTTTATCAATCCACTCTTTTGACATGACAGATTCAGCTTTGCATCCATTTCAGTTGCATCCATAAGGAAATTAAGCTCCCCTCCCCACTGTTTTGTTGAAAGTTGAAAAAATTAGAGTAAACTAAAATGAATATAAATAAATTATCCCAGCAGAAATATATATATAACTCTAGCTGAGAAGAAGCGGATATTACAGTTTGAGAGAAACATTTTACTATGCAAAGAAACATAAACTGAAAGGATCACTGTAGGGGGAAGTGCAATTTTCCTCCACCTGGACCAAACCTTTTCATATTAAATGCAGATTTCTGACTGGCATAAATAAACCGCCTCAAGTTGGCTGGAATATTACAGAAAAAGACTAAATGTGACCATCATTTTCCTCACATAGCCCGGCCTTTGAAATAAAAACACAACCATGATCCTACTAGTTGCAATTAACCTCCTTCCCCTCAAATAATGGCCGCACGACAACATGAGAAATTCTAACAATACTACAGTAAACCGAGGTTAGTCGTGTGAGCACCGGAACAAAACCTACCAACTCTTAAAAGGCCTGATTAGACGAGACGACTTAAAACCAGGCAGTGCACTGCATCACTGAGCCTGGCCTAAAACAAGCTTCTGCAGCAATGCAGAAGAAGAAGCCCCCCCGACCCCCCGTCCCCCCAAACCACCATCCTGTGTGACATAAATCAAATGGCTTCTATAAAGTGAGAAGAGCAAAAAGCATTCCACTCAAATAGAATTTTTACATGGATATGCGTTAAAAAAAGATCCTGAGAACTCTGACCTACATGCAACCGCTGGCCCGGATGCATTAGCGTTGCCGTGACAACGGGTACTGTACAGTACATAAATCAGGTGAGACAACAGTTGTCAGATCCCTGCATGGAGATGGAACTCTGAGGTTCAGTTAAGAAAAGGAGCTGTTGATGTTCTTACCAACATATTCTACAGATTGTACGTGTGATTATGTGGAAACGCCGGCAGCAGGAGGAAAACGTGCACTCCAGTGAGACCGTCTCTCCTACTGACACAAAACTTGTCAACAACGGGACCAACACCATCTCCCTTACTCTGACCCCGTCTCTTCCAGGTATAACAAATCTGCCGCGAGTCGTCGCCCGGCATCGGCGAGTGGCGGCACATCTGACAGACACTCACACAAACACTGAGAAAGTATCACTGAGAACTGAGAAATAATCTAAGATGTCATTCAGCGAACATCCATTTTTTTAATATTCTTTTATAATTTGGGATATAAAAAGATTTATGGCCGATATGTGGAAGATGTTTGATGCCAACTATCATGCCTCTTTCTTTTTTTTTACCCTTCTTGAAATCAAAGTATATCCTTAAACTGTATGTATGCGCATTGATACATTGACAGAAATAAATGGGACCTCTTAGCATTACCAACAACTGTTAAGCCCCAGGGGAAATTCTGCAGCAGTTACTATGCTGCGCCATTAAAAAAAAAACGTCTTCATATGGATGATGCTTTGAGAGGGAAAGTACCTTTTCACTTCTAATAGAGTCAACATAATGGCCATGAAGTGGAAGTGACTTTTACAGCCATGTGAGCATGTCCTGGATTAGAGACAAAAACAAAAAAGATGAAAACAAATGTGCTCTTTTTATCTTCAGCTCTCTATTGCGGCGTTTGTGCTTGAAGATACGAAGTAACCTGAACATTCCATAGTTATGTGTCAATTTTCTTTCTGATGCCCATTTTTTTACACTGTAGTAAAAAGAAGAGGTGTCAGGCATTGCAAGCACAAGGGATCAAAAGCACATAAAGCCAAATTTTAAAAAGTGTTTAGCACAATAACTGTAATCCAAACGAGCCATGAGCATGACGGTGGCAAAGCACTTATTTGTCCATGTAAGTAGCGAGCTACAGGTGCAAGAAAACAATCATTTAAAAAAGAGAGAACTAGAAAGCCAGCTGCAGAGAAAAAAAAAGAGAGGAATGAAGATGGGATTGTCTTGGTGGATGTTTGCACCTGAAGCACCTTGAAAAAGTGAAAAGGCTTCATTGTTGAAAAGAGTCAAAGTCTTCATCAACGGCATAACTGTGGCTCTCAAGAAAAATAGTATATTCCAAGCTTCAGGGAAGATGTTTTCTTTCCTTTTGTCCCTGTGAACTCATTTCTTAAGTCACTCACTGACTGATTTCAGAGATCTATTTACCGTTAATGTATAATGTATTTTATTACAAACTTTCTTTAAAGTAGTTTAAAAAAGTAATAAAATTACTAATGCAATCATGTCTTCCTCACTTATCTGGTTGGTTCAACTAGAAGAAATTTTGGGAAATGGGATTTGCATAATATTATGCCAATTAGCATAATAGAATAACGTGCATATTTTAAGAAACGACGTTTGGTTTTTAGCCCCTTCACATACACTCGTTGCTCTCTTCTAAAATCCCAATCCAATGGACCTTTTTTATATTGAACCCTGGCTCTGGCAGTGCAAGCCCTCTGCCTCCAGTCCTTGCTATTGGTCATAACTTAAATAGGTTTACAGGGAGCGATTATGCATTTTTCTTTGGCATAAAACCATAAGGAGAAATGTTAGAAACCCTGTGCACTAAACATCATCTGATTCATCCTGGAGGTGCGTTGTTTCTGTGTATGTTGATCTCGGTTTCTCCGTGCCATCTGCTTACCTGAACCGAACATGTGTTCATTTGCATCTCCAATAAATCGTAAAAAAAAAAAACCTGCCTCAGACACGCAGTTCCCCTTCTCCCTCCCTCCCTCCCTCCGTCTCCCTCACAAGCGCACCCACCGCGAATGAACCTTGTTATCTGCACAGCGCACGTTCGCACCGCATATCCAACACATCATTTGCTTCGCACGAAGCAGGACGCCCGTGCCCCACTTCATCAAGGGAAGTCAGGCTGGCTTTTTACTTTCGGGGCATGTGAGTCAGTATTGACTAAGACGTGGTATTCTTCACAGGCCCACCCACGCTCTCTCAGCCACACAGTCTGATTGCTGCAGAAGTAGGAAGAGAAAAACTAGGATGCCTCATATCTATTTTCTGTTCTTATATTGATCGACAGGTACAGGTATATTGCAACTGACAGCTGGCAATGTTCCATACGTGTCTTTCGAGAAGCATCGGAATTGGTCCGGCGACCTGACCCCTGATCAGCGGTTGGAGATGAGTTGGGGAAAATCAATACATTATCTTATTATGCTGTCACTTGCTCGCTTGCAGAAGATGCACGTGACCTTATTCCACCCCGTTTTCTTCAAATGAAGCAACAGGCTAACGAGTAACATTTACTGGGGGAACATGAATCACTATTTGCTTCTGTCATATTCATTGAAGGCCCAATTGTACGTTAGTAGCTCATCCTTACACATGTAGGAATGTTGGCTGCTTGATTTATTAGCTTCAAACTGCCTTTTTTTCCGCATATCTTACAAACAGGTAATTCCTCGTGGTTTGTACCCTTTTCCAGTCCTTTTTCAGAAGATATTGTTTAAATAACTATTTAGGTTTAGGAAAATATGGTGGTTTGGGTTAAGATATTTACAGAAGTATCATTGGGTATGCATTGGTTATGGCAGTCGTGTGATAAATAAATGAACTTTTACATCTCATTTGACATGTAGCGCAACCAGCTGTCATTCAAACACATTCTGCTTTATTGTCTTTGTAGGTTCTTTCCATCTCACTGCAATCCGTGCGGATCATTCTGGGTGGTAGTCGGGACCTTGTAAACAATCTAAATTACATGATAGAATATGTGAATCACTTGAAATAGTGAAAAAATAAAAAAGCGGCCATGAGTCTTTCCCAGTACTTCTCTGTCAGTTGGCCTGCAGACTTGAAAGACCACTCACGCAGATCAGTGGTTAGTGCGCCATGACAGCACAGTGTGGCAATATCACAGAAATGATACAGCTTGACATTAAGCTGCTGTATGTGACACTGGTGTTCCTTTTCACTCATTTACCACGTCATTAATTTTCACTTAAAGTCTCAAACGGTGTACAAAGGACCGACTCTAAAGAATCAATTTGTGATCCTTGAAATCAGGAAATTGGTACTCAGGGTTGCATATATTTTATGTGTGTGCTTGGGCTGCACCCAGCAGAGTGTTGTGGAAAGACGAGGAATGGCGGTCCAATCGTTTGTGTGCGGCGGGGCGGGCCATGTGCCGGTCAGACAAACAATGCTCCTTGCAAGCATTTACATTACAAGGAGTAGAAAATTATGAAAAAAGTCTTCATCTCTCGCAGAGTGAAAGCTGACCCTTTTAACATTTGCTCTTTTTTTTCTGCATTTTACAAAATATTCAATCCTTAGAAATAGGGCTGAGGTCCGGGTCATGATGTAACCTTGAGGGTTTCCAAAAGCAACGACATATCCCTCTTGAAAAAAAGAAAAGAAAAAATATATGCTAATCTGCGCCCACTTCTTACAAGAGTTTGAATAGAACATTACAGTTGCCGGCGGTTTAAAGTGTAGCACATATAAGAGCCATTCACCTTGGATAATGCATATATAATACATGCTTCTGTGATCTCAGACAGCCGTGCAGTACTTCATACAGCAATGTCAAGGTAGCTGCAACACCGGGTCACGTGAACGCCCATTAACCAAGATGTTGCAGGAAGCGTCCACGCACACCCAATCCGTCTCCACCAAAGGCTGTAAAAAAAAAAGGCCTTTATTAATAAATATACAAGAGAGGCGGTGCATCAAGTTGACGGGGCATTGCCTGTGCTGTCTATGGGAAAAAAATAATTCAGGATTCATGATTCACAATTATGTTTTAATTCAAAGGGGAGATTAGCGCCTAGTAAGGGGCAGCCTGTGTGGCGGCGGGGTGGGCTAACGGTTGGCAGAGGCGGAGATAAGACATCTGTCTGCAACGTGAGGCCAAGAGAGGGAGAAGGTGATGAAGATTGCACTGTTAGATATAGTGTATGTGTGCACATATACACATGTAATTCCCACATCCTTCTGCGATTTAAAAAAGTGCTGCCCGTTTTAAAATAAATTGATATCATGTAGACCACTGGGAGCGATGCATTTTATGTTGTTTAAATTAGAGAGGGGGGAAAAAATCAATGGGAAAATCTTTTTTTTTTTCCTCAATTAGACAGACTACAAGAGGGCTGAAATTGTATAAGGTGTTGGTGTGTGTGTGTGTGTGTGTGTGTGTGTGTGTGTGTGTGTGTGTGTGTGTGTGTGTGTGTGTGTGTGTGTGTGAGAAACAGAAAGAGAGAGCCAAAGGGTAAAAGGCTTTTGATTTCTTTTGCCAATTTGTTTCTTGGCAGTATTCTCCAAATCGCTCAATACAATCTCTCTAAAAGTTGGAATTCATCAATTCTTTTTCTTTTTTTTGTCCTCCTCCCACCCAAATGAAAGGGCTCTAGAGCCTTGAGGGCCGGAGCCAGGCTAAAATCGCTCGTTCATTAATGAAAGGCATTCATTACTGTCGCACGGCGACAGAGTTAATGTAAATAAATGAATTCTCCAGCCCACTTAACCGTGGTTTATTATGAGCGAGCAAGGCATAATTATGTTTTCTGATCAGTTGAGATAAATTTCAGCCCAAAACAATACCCCCCCCCCCCCCGTGCCACTTCTCATTTACATGCCAAGGTCTACAACTAAAGGGGCATACGTCACATGGCTTATTACCAAGGCCCCAGCCCCAGACACTGGAATACCAGAGGAAACGCGTGAAGGAGAATGTGATAACGCTGGGCTGTGCAGGGGGAAAGCCTCTTCGGTTCTGTTATAATTATAAGAACCCTCATCCACTCTGGCCGTTTTTTTTTTATCCACACCGACCCATCACCCTCAAACGGTGTGATTTCAGTTCCTTACGTGAGGTAAATGGCATTTCAGTGAACGTTGCCCCCCCCCCGAAGGATAACACCAGTGGGGTTCTGTAATAGAAAAATGAACAGATGCATTCAACTCAAAGCACTGTGTCATTAGGACACACTACATGTTTAGCATAAGGAACGCAGCCCAGAACCTGTAGGTTGGGGGGGGTTTTGCACACCGATTAGCTGAAGATGCCAATTTGTTGACGTCCCCGCCGAGCTGTTGCTCGTGTCCTTTTTAAAGTCCCTCAGCTTGGGAGAGAGTGGCCACTCTTTTACCGATGAATGAGAAGCCGCTCGCCGTAACGGCCCTTCACTGGCGCTAACCTCCGGCACACCTGGTGGCCCTTCCCTCGTTGCGGCACCGACCCCGTCAGTGTGCGAGCGGCGAAGGCCGGGGCGGCGACCTGGGTGGAGGCGGCAATGATTCGTCTTTCGAATCTCATCCGACGACGACGTGGCCGCCGTGTCCCCAAGCCGTTAGACTGTGATATCCCTCCCACCCCTCCCCCCTTTCTGTCCCGTTGCAAATGTCGAAGCACTTTGTTGGCACGCGTGGGCCACAGTGTGCCTTGTTGGTTCTTCTAAAGTCCATATTTAATGGGCATCTGGCATTGGGCTGCACCCAGCAGAGTGTTGTGAAAAGACGAGGAATGGCGGTCCAATCGTTTCCGTGGTCGTCTGCCAGGTTGACATTTTTCTGCGCCTCCCCTACGTACTGATTGTATGGATTCATCACAACCTCCAACCTTGATGACAAAGCAGAGGGAGTGCAGCAGCACGCACGTTTCTAATATTTGAGCCAACCAAATGCAATAATTGAATGAAGGATTAAGTAGGCAGTTATTATTTACTGTGGTAATGAAGCATCAAATTGTTACAAGCAAGTCAACAAAAACTTTTTCTGCTTCAACATCAAGTTGTTTCTATTAATTCAACAAAGCGTTGCTATTTCTGAATTACTCATTCCAGTGTTTCTCCACACTGTGATTGCTTTACAAACTCTTTACTTAGCAAAAATGTCCCAATAACAGTAATTCCTTTTGCAAGGATGAGCACAACTGTATACAACAGCTCATGCATATATACAACAGCCTTTCTTCAGTATAGCTATAGTGAGATTTGTGAAAGAAAAAGGAAAAAAAAAAGTTTTAAAAAATGGCTGACGAGGCATACGGTAGATATTCTTAAACTTTTCCTACCTGCAACCCAGGTTACTTCATTTTCACCAATCACTTGTTATAACACCCGTACTAGGGCTCTGTATTGCTACAGGATCAATATTAGTAATAATTACCCCACACCCGGTGTATCAAAGCTTCTCCAGGTAAATAATAAAGGTAAATGCATATTTGTTCTTCTTTGTACCCACTAAACAACAAATGACTATTTGAATGGTCCTGAATGTAGTACTTTAGGCTCTGACTTCAAGTGTACCGCAATCCAGGGGCTCTAAAATAATCCAGAGAAATGCAAGATTCAAATAGATAGAGGCACAACTCTTGTGTTCGCAGTTCGCTCAAGTAACTAAAAGGGAAAACAACATGGAGTTTGTTCCCGATTCATCGCAACGTTTCACTGAAGTTACTAAATTGCAAAATAATTGCGTGAAATTGTTCTGATATCAAAACATTCGTTCAATTATGAGCGTCCGGTATCCAAGCTAGGAATCATTGGCAAGTAAGAAAGCATTCACATGGAATCCATAGAGGACATCCAAACGGTTTATCTATTAAAGTAGCAGCGTGACCGTAAACAATCCCTTGTGTGTGACGTTTCCACCGTGCTGCTTTGCAGTCATCCACACACACTCAGGACTTGGTTCTGCCCTGTAAATCCAGAGCTTCTCCATTCTTCACCACTGATCCGTAATGGAGCATAAGGGGGTGCTCCAGTGTTTTGCTGATGTGCGCCAACACAGTTTTTAACTATTCCTTATTTGTCTTCCCCAAGACGAATCAGGCTTAGATGCAGAAATAGTGTACTTGTTCATGTCTCGCCCAGATGAATGTTTGAAGAAATAAAAGTGATTTAACTGCAAATAAGCAATTCCAAAGACTCGGGGGACCATTATAATATTGTATGTTTGTGGTTAAAGTGATCTCAGAGTGAAACTGTGATGGACATCCAATGAATTCCTGTCCTGCTGAATACACACGCAGCCTCAGCACCACACTGTGGTTAAAATGCCCATCAATGGCGGGAGACGGGATCGAGTACATTTCCAAGATTTATGTTTGTTCTTTGCACGTCTCTCGGGGCTCGAGTTTAGGACTCGGCTTTGGCTTTTTCATCTTTTTTTTTTTTTCTCGCATTTGATCGACTGCAAGCAGAGCACGTGCGGCCCATTGTGGGAATACGCGCATAATGAATCAGGAAGGAAACAATAAGAGCTCAGAGGTTGTTTGGTCTCCAAGTGTCTTTTCAATCATCAGCACAGACTACGGCATTCTGCAATTCTCAAGGCGGGAAACCTGATCATTTGTCAGAAAGTTTACACACATTCTCTTTTCCTGGGAAAAGTCGCGTCAGCTCACAAACCGGGGTGTGTTTGCGAAAGCACGCACCCTGTTTACACCTTCTTTTTCTAACACATCGACTACCTCGAGTTCTGTTTCATACGGCTGCTGCGTGACGAAATGAAGCGAGAAACCTCTGAGTGACGCCCCTCTTCCGTTTCACCTCCAGCTGCCTCGTCTCCTCCTCCCACCTCGGTGCTTTCCACATTTTCCCATTCTGACCTGTAGCCATGTCTCATGCATGCAAGATTTTGTTTTCCAGCGCATGGTCAACCACCTGCAAGCTGGCAGATGACAACGTTAAGTTTATTCCCGTGTCATTCTCGACTGAATATTTGTGGACACAGTCGTAAGAAAATGAGAATTGCGCGAGTAAAACATGCCGATTTCCAAGAGAGCATCGTAATAGTAATTACCTCTGAGGCTGTTCAAAGAAAAGCTGTCAATAGACGCAGTGAGACATGAAGGGAAACAAATTTCACAAGTGGCTCAAGCGCATGCCGAAGTCAATTGAATGGGAAATATTTCAACGAGACATCTTGTTTCCTCGAGAAGCAAATGTTTTGCAACAACACAAAAATGAATTTCACCCTGTTTGATAGTAATTGAATCTATATTATGAGTATTTCTCCTTTTGGCAACATAAAACTCGTTCCAAACTTGTCAGTATGACTGAGAGCAGACCTTTCCCATCTCGTACACAGCCTTGAATGGATCTCAAACCCAAAAAGGAAGAGGAAAACATGATCAGTTTGTCTTTTCAGAAGGACCTACC
This sequence comes from Gasterosteus aculeatus, assembly GCF_964276395.1. Lineage (NCBI taxonomy): Eukaryota > Metazoa > Chordata > Actinopteri > Perciformes > Gasterosteidae > Gasterosteus > Gasterosteus aculeatus. The sequence goes on along the minus strand of NC_135688.1, from coordinate 24,912,619 downwards.
TATTTCATCTCCCTTCACTTTTTTTTTTTTTGTTGAAGGAAACCCTGACATTATTCCATTCCATTGACTCCTCTGTTGGTGGATAATTTGATGCCACTACTGTTATTCAGCTACGAGGAGTTTCTCTCTGCTAGTGCAAAGTGGTGATTACTAGAACTGAAGGATATCAAACCTAATGATAGTCTCTGAACTCGCCCTCAGTCTTCCATCTACAAAAGCATGTGATTTCAGCACTGCACGGTGTGTAATAAAACATGAGCATAAACTGGACTTCCAGTCATAGCACAGTAGGATGTGGGAGTTGCAGATTAAAGACTCAGTCCCATTATTCCTTCTCGAGAGAAATGTACATGGTGCGTGCATTGAAACGTGGGTTATGTAGTGAACAGTGAGCACATAAGTGCCCTGCAATGGCGTGTGCGTGTGTGTGTGTGTGTGTGTGTGTGTGCGCTCTGTGTGCACTGTGTATTCTGTGCGCACACGTTAGTGTGTAACTTATTCATGCCAGGCAGATGGTTCATAAAGTGGAGGAGAGGCTGCAACAAGAGCCTTTGTATGCACACATGCTCAGTTCTCATCATGAGCAGACGAACGGACACACAAGAGTTTATCGGCATAATTGGATACAAAGAATGTTTCGAAATTTATAGCCTTGTGTTCAAAGATAGTCATGATAATTACGAGAATAGAGTAGTTGCTGAATATTTAGGAGCTAAATATGTATGAGATAGGAAATTACAAATAGCGTGATTAACGTTGACTTTGTGTGTACAGGCCATAACACAACCGCACTAGTATCTAAGGGTTTTTAATTATTCAATACTTAATAAAATGAAGATCCAATGTTTCCCAATGCATACATAAATAAATACATAAACTCGCTGTTATTGGTGAAAATGAGGACTGTTTGTTGGTGGATCTATCCCGCTGAGCCACCTCTGACCTGGCGTACACACAGCAAAACACGACTCAACACAAAGAAACTCTGGGGACTAAACAGGCTCATGTAATTGTTCAAAGGACTAAAGAAAGTTTCTGTTGCAAATATATGGCATAATGCAATATGTAAACCGCACGACTAGCTCAACTTACTTTGTAGGAGTCACACATGAATAGGAAGGGGCTCCGGCATGGCAAACTCACCTCCTGGGGTTACATTTATGTTTATTCACCATGTCCTCCAGAGTCAACGATCACGGTGGGCCCAACATCTGATGTTTTTTATACAGACGGGGCCTGAATGTTAATGAAACGGTAGAAGGCAGTCAGAACCCATCAGAATATAAACTTTGTGCCTCCAAGTATTGCAAGTGTCAAAATAAGTAGAGCTTTGGTCTTTCAAAAAAGTTCAGAGGGAGGTTAAAAAAAATGAGTTTGGACTGTAACATTTTCTACAGAGCATCTGATTAATTCAACGTAATTCAATGCTTGTGTTTAGGTTCCCCGCCTTCGCCATCTCTTAGATAGCGAGCGTGCAGCAGGGTTGACTCGTTGTATGTTCCCCAACCTCGAGAGCCTGCGATGCTTGGAGTTGTGTTTGCACGCAGATGTAATGATAAACGAAGACAGGCGGTGACGACGCAATAACAAAGTAGAAGGAAAAATAAATACCAGCTGTCCGCTTCAGCGTGGAGATAATGATAAAGGGGCTTGGCAACAGACACTTTAATCAGCCACATTAGAATATGTGCAGCAGCATCGCACGGCTCTGTAGGGATTTCAACCGTCAACAAGCGGTTTCATTTGACTCCCATAACTCGTATAACTGAGCTTTTTAAAGTAGCGGCAGAACCTACAGAGATGAGGGTTTTTAATTTGCCAGAGTGACCTTCACATTTACCGGTCTGAGGAGTATTGATGAAACCATAAGGCTTGAAGAAAACTGTATCATAAAATGCAGTTTACCGCTCACTGCTAGAGGGATTAAGCTAATTCTAATCTTTATTTAGATGCTGATTTGTGGACGGCCAGTATACAGTCCGACGCTTTGCAGTTTGTAATCTTGTGTGTGTGAAATGTGGGAAGTGGAGAGGGTGTACCCTGCCACTTACTCAATGTCAGCTGGTATTGACTGCAACCCTCCAGAGGACAAGTGGGAATCGCTAATGCATGGATGGATGGCTGTCAAACCACCCCAAAAATATCACGATTTAGCCGCCAAGAGAGGCCGCTCGCAGCTTCATTGTTTTACACACTGTCTACTCCTTCTTGTCCTCAAGCGATGTTGAAATACCAGCGCGAGACAGGCAGAACATACCTAAGATATTATACAATATGCCTCTTCATCTTCTCAGAATCTCCCCCGAGCCACAGTTGTTTGTGTGTGCATTGTTGTGGCCATGAACAGGGGAAAGCCTTTTTAACACTTCAGCAATCCTGGTGACCACGAACGACGGAGAAAGATAAATCGGACCCACCCGGCAGATAACTCCGTATGAATGCGCTAAAAGTGTTTCCCCAGCCATGTCAAATAATGGCCGACTTAATTAATTAGCATAATTGTTTTTTACGGGCGGCAGAAGCCTTCAGTAAGGGCTGAGTTTGCATACAAAAGGCCGACGAAGACGAAGGCGAAGACAGAGGGGCGGTGGGGTTTTTCTTTGCTTTGTGATAATAAGGCGGCTTCTTATGGCTTCGCCGTGCCTGAGCCTCTCTGCGGACCATAATCACCACATTTGTATGGCGTGGGGGCTCTGGGAAACCGTTTACGACCCTGTAAACAAGCAAGCGGTCCCAGCTTAGCTAGCACATTTGCTAAATGTCAGGAGAGAAAGGGGGGAGTGCCACAGTGTGAAAGAATTGTTTGTGAGGCAAGATCCCTCTCTCGTTGTGATGTGATAGAAGACGATAATAGCGCTGTAGAGGAGGTTGGTTGAACTCCATGAGTTTCTCGGAGGTGTGTATTGATAAGTCAACCAAAATACCAAGGGCCAATCAATGAAGTGAATGTAATAAAACAATTCAATCAGCAGCCACGCATTAAACGGGGTTCAATAGGTAGACTTTGCATTCCTATTTTAAAATTTGAGGTTTTATTATTTGGAGTAGATAGATCACATCAACAATAAGAACGTAACTCGTAAATCATTATATACGTTACAGTATGTATTGATTTTGACTTTTGAAATAATTACGGGTTTTTTAAATCAGAAGTCAAACTGGTGTTTATATTTCTCAATTTGTTTTGAAAGGGTTGATAAAAGCAGTAATGAAATTGAAATTTCCCATACTCTGTGGAGCACCACAAGGTTTGAAAGTAGGTCCTCCGTTATTCTGCTGTTGTCTCGGTTTTGTCTATTTGACTGAGATCCATTCAACAAATGACCACAAAAATCATCCAGTGCTGTAATGTAATATGCTGTAAAATAAGGTTTCTAGATGGTGTTTTTGTTAGCTTGCTGTGATTATGATTGATAACATTGTAGTCAGAAGCTAAATGTCGGACAAATGTATTTGTCCCTTATCTAATAATTTTTTAATTTTCAATTGGTCCCTTTTCAAGTAATTTAGCTGTGAATAGGGAGCATATACTCAATCATCAGTTAGAACTTTGATAGAAAAACATTAAGTAGTTGCAGTTAAACATGGACTGCTAACAACGGCAGCTAAGAATTCAATGTAATTAGTCTTCCACCCTCCGAAATCATTAACTTTTTTTCCTTCATTTTAATCATGGAAGTCAGAGGAGCTGTGAAGAATCATCAATCAGTTTAAAAACACTGATTACCACTACCCATCTGTGAAACAACATTTAAAATGTTTCTATCGGAATGAGCTGACAGTGTTATCTGCTGAGGCAGAGAACTGTGATTGGTTGCCTTCTGAAGAAGCTGTGAAGTTTAGACAAGGCTTCACCAAAGAATGAAATGTTTTATTAATTGATTTGCTCGATTTCCCCCTCGTCCTCTTTCTACATTAGCATCAATTACTTTTTTGTTTGTGTGTGTTTGTGTGTCTGCGAGGCATTTTGTTGGAATTGTCTTTCCTAGCAATGTGCTGCATATCAATCAACTTGCCGCATGCACGGACATGCCAACACACACACATGAACACACACAAACACACCTCATCATCAAATCAATTGGGCTCAAATCGCTTGTACTTTTCTTTGGTCGTCATGTAACCAAAATAAATGGATTTTCACGTAAATTACACCCAACTGTAGCTGTTTTTGTTTTGATTTGAGATTCGCTCAGCGAGATTCAGAGACTGCAGGCTGTTGCGCTGGAGGCAGATGATGTTCTAGGGGGTCATTAATTAACTCATCCACAGCCTTTATTAGCTTCTTAATGGATCTGGTTAGAGCATATCAGGGCCTTGATTACCTCCCGTTGGCTATGCAGAGAGGGGTTGGCTGCATATTAGTGTGGCTACAGGTTTACTAGAGACGGTGGGAGTGTGTGGAGCAAGTTGCAAGTGTGTTTTTTTTCACATATGTGTGGTGCTTTTGTGCTCACGCGGCTGTGTTTTATCGAGGCTGCTAAAAGGAATTGAGTGAAGAAAGAGCAAGTGTATCTAACTCTTTTCCACCTGCCAGTTTGACCTTGCTTCTAGTAAAGTGCAGCATACTGTTACACAATAATAACAATTTGCCCTCGTTGATATCTCCCAAGGAGACACCAACAAAAAGGTACAATAAAGTGCAAGGATATGAATTGCAGCTCACAAAGGTTCCATTATGTTCTGCTCTGTCACGAACAGTGCAAAGCCCTTTGTACTCCTGTTGCTTGATGGTCTCGGCACAATATGGCGGTGTGTGAAAGGGTTTGTGCTTAATTGATAGAAGGGTTTGTGTGCCCAATGCCCTCTTTTTTTTTTTTTTTTTTACGCCTAGCGCTCGCTGAAAGCTCCTACAGAGGGCTGACAGATTGATCAGGGGTCTCCGCAGGAGAGATGAGAGGGGCTGAGATGACTTATTAAGAAGACGCGTTGTGGAAAAGCAGCGTTCTTCCACGGTTAAATCTCAGAATAGGATCGGATTACCGCGCTTGCACACAGTCGGGAAGTACAGTGGTGGCGGACTGGTTGAGCGGCTGTGTAAGTTAAAAGAAGTAAATGAGGCCTGTTTGATGGATGTGCGAGTATGTTCGTGCTTTGGGAGAAATTTGCATATTCATTTGAACCAAAAGTAAGGAAAAACCTTTAATGTGACACATGGAGGGATGTGGTAGCATCTTGGAACACAGAAGTTGTTGGGAGAAAAAACACTTTTTCGGTTTTGTGAATTTTTCTTCTTTTTTTTTTTTAACATAATTTTTTATATAAACACTTATAGGCCAATGAATCAGGAAGGGTTGTCAACACATGTGGCAAATAAATGCTTGCACGCTTTATGTGCTTTTCCTCACAGCTATAATTCAAGGCACAGTCAAGGTGACATCCGCTCAGTCTTCCACCTCTTCCATGAACTCACTTTTGTGTATTTGCAGCGAGTCAGATGCCCACTTGCGTGACGTGTACCCGGTAATTGGCGGCTTGGCCTGTTAAATGCATGGAGAATTATTCTGCAAGACCTCGAAACACACTGGGATGATGGGGTCATGCTGCCGATCCTACAAACACTCTCAGGAAATAAATTAACAGCACTGCCATAATGAAAACTAAAAGGAGAAAACTGTGAACTCAGGAGCATTAAGGCCTTATATGATCGAGTAGTTTCAAAGAATTGCATAGAATCCTATTACAAGTACTACATAAAGTAAGAGTGACTTTTGACATGCAGGTATGTTGACTAGTTTCAGAAAGAAAAAAAAAGAAATGACTGAACAAACATGAGGATCAATTTGCGATCGCCCTGCCTTGTTGGCGCCTGGGTCTTTTGTTTTGAAATGTCTCTGCTTATGTAATAGGACAAGCTTAGTAATAATTGTGTTGGAAAAAATATTAACACAAAAGACGTAAAACTCCAAGGGAGCCAAATTCCAGAAATCCTTTGCGGAGTTAATTGTGTCCGTATATAACTCTCTTTTGGTGACCTTTCCACTGAGGGGAAATGACATGCAGCTTTGCTCTCTCCACAAAGTTTATCTTCCTATCAAGAGAGCGTTTCCCATTTAATTCCACTCCTTTCTCGCTCTAACCTTTGATACAGCGGTTCAGTATGCAAATGATCATCTTCAAATTGTTAGTGAGGTGAATTAGCATTTGCTTTTTTTGCCACATTATCTCACTTTGGGTTTACATAAACGTTCATTGTCAATGTGGCAGCAGCTCTTTGAATTATGCATGAAGTCCTTCCCTCGGCTGAATCCTGGAACTTGAGATCAGCATATTTAAGATATTTTTCTCTTTGCGCCATTAATATGCATCCCTTGTCTGAAACTGATAGTAACACCTATTTGGATGTGAGCGGCTCAAACAAATGTGCAAAACACATGAGATAAACGTGCACGTATCAAAACAACTGCTTCATACAATATGTATCTTGGTCTGACAGGAAGTAGATGCCACGCTGCTGGGATGTTTTGAGTAGCCCACTGTTAGAGGTAGCCCTTGTGATGCATAATGTCCTTATCTTTATGCATAGTTCAGCAAAATAACTGGTTTGATATGAATGCAAACACAAAACTAGAAACCCAGAGTGCCTTTCAACCCACACGGTAAAACATAGGCCTTTGATATTGTCTTATGAGAACAAAAAAATAATAATACGACGCTGTGACTTAATTTATTCCATAATTAAATGACCTTCTTAGCAAATTTAGCATTGTCCAAAACTCTCCCTGGCATCTTATCGATATTCTCAATACAAAGTAGTAATAGCAGATTAGTCAGAACGTCGCTCACATGTTAATTAAATAATGTCAAATCAGGGCTACAAACCTTTTGTCAAAAAAGTTCAATATGTGCAGTGTGCATAAAATATAAGTACCTTCGAAATATCTAGAGGTCCTCTTCATTGAAATGTAGTGTTTAGTGGATATTGGAAATAAACTGACGACCCGGTTCATAAATGAATAAAATGCATTTAGCGTACATCAGAATACAGGCATGATTCTGGAACTATGTAATCAATAAAGCGATGATAATATTAGGAAAGCCTGCAAATCCTCGATCGAGGTGTTTAAAGAATAAGCGTTGCGCTAAAATGTTGTTAAATTCTTTTAATAACTTTTCGATCCGCAATTCCCTTTGTCCGTCCAGAGTTTCTTCATTTTGAACACAACAGAAGCAAATCATTGAATGCTATTGTCATGAGGTATGCTCGTTGACACAAAGGAACTCAAAGAGTTCTTTCAATCTTTCAATAGCAAGTCATGGCTACTCCATATTAAAAGGTGAAACACAGTATGGGTCGAGGGAACAACGATCAGAAAGAGTGAGTATCAAGAAATATCAGGGGAATATGAGATAAATATATATTAGCATGTCAAATCTAGGAAGATCACACCGGGGAATCATTTAAAACATTGTGCCACTTGCACAAAAGCTTAGTTTACATAGTTTAACATAGTTTACTCCAATAAACGTGCATATGCTTTTTAATAAACATCACAGGTCAGATCATAACACATAATGTGCCAAAAATCTGCCCACGTTTTCATCTACATAAATCAAAATAAAAATTTATAAAATAATGCGCAACCTGCAAATAGTGCGGTTCCACTCATATTTAATCGATAGCCCATATGTCATCTTTCTGGCAGATTTCAAAATCCCCAAAAGTTAGCCGCATCATTTGAAAGGTTTCATCAAATTTCAATCAGCAGTGTCTGAGGTGACTGATCTAGAGTCCAAATCTTCCTGCGTTGTTACAAGCTATTCCCTTGCTCCTACTGACATCCATCTTTACTTCAGCAGCAGGCACATCTGCACAGCCAGACTGCCCCAGTAATTCTGCTAACCAGGCCTACATAAAAATCACAGATCAAAAAAAAAAAAAACGGCTATTCCAATAAAATGCTGTCTCGTAAAGCATTTTTATTGCTATTAGTGCAATTTCCTGTGGGGTACAATCAAAGAGATTGACCATATATAATTGGAAGTGCTCCAAAAGGAGGAAAATGGACCATAATCACATGATGATGTTGAGCTCACAAAAAGGAAAGACTGAAATGGGTAAAAACTAAAGAAAAGATAAAAGAAAAAACGCAATTTCCGGGGGGTTTTTGCTCTTGCAAAATGTTTCTGTTTGGAAAACATATTAAAGTCTACATTTGGAAAATGATTATCTACCAGCTCCTCTTGACCTATTTTCCCGTAGAACTTGCTGGACAGAGTAAAGTTTTTGGAAGAATGAGCACTACCGCTCACAAAAATACACATTTATCACTCGACAGGACGAGGCAGTCGGCGGCGTGCTCGGCCTGGGGCGGGAAACTTCCTTGTGATCGCGTACGCGGCAGAATTTGAAATCAAGGCTGAGATGCCCTGCGCTCACTTGACGTGCCACTTGAACATTATCTTACTCGTCTTCACCGCCGGCGGTAAGACTTTATTTTAAAAATCGCAACGTGGCCCCTGAAAATGAGTGTAATATCTGGAACTTGGCTGAGCAAGCTTTGCCCTACAGCACCCGCTAAACGTAGGAAGTCTCCACGGAGACTCACTGGGTGCCAGGCCCTGCCTTTTTTTGTTTTTATCAGATCAGATCTTGAGACTGGCGGTGTGAACAAGCAGGTTCCGGTGAGGGAAATTAATTTTGCATTCTGGCTGTCGTCCTTCCGAAGCAGCGGTATCAGCAGCTAATATCAAAGACCCAAATGTGAGTTCATCATCAAAATGAGTAAAAAGCTTTTATAGTAGAGGCCATGTACATTCTTTTCTAAACAAATCTTTTAATTAAACTTAACCATATGCACACTATATGTGATATAGTATATGTCATATACATATCCCACTAATAAAATTGAATCCCTCATACAAAAGCAGTAGTGGAATAAGTACCCGGATCCACTTATATATATACTTGTTTTCTATATATCCAAATGTGATTTATTTTTTCAATAAAACATGTTGCGTGCCTAATTCAGCTAGTGTTATATTGAGAATATCTGGAATGCAGAGACATTAAGAATACATGCATGAGGTTGTATTTACATGCCTGTATAACTACATTTCCATAATTACTCATTAGCATTAGGTATGTCATCCGGTACACGTACAATTTGATTTCTCCTGGGGTGTGGAGCTATTTCTAGGTCTACTCTCATGACAGTAAATAAATATAAGGAGTGGCGTGACTCCCACTGCTTCTCGCTTCAAACTCCAGTTTAATTGGCTGAGAAGAGATGCCCTCTGTGAAGTGGTCCGTCCGTCCTGAATATGGCAATCACTGTCTGAGATTTCCTTGGTCCCAAATGAAGTCATTTAATTTTATTAGAAGGTAATCCATGGGCTGCGGCTGCAGGAAGCCATGTGCTGTATACAGTTTCAGCATCAGTTCCCCCGATGAGATCCGAATCCTACAGATATGCTGCACTGTTACCTATCGCGTCAATCATTTCGGTGTTTTATTGTTCGGGTCCCTTGAGCGGATATGAACCTCGAGCCTGAAATTAACTGTCGAGCTTTCTAAATATAAATCTGTTTTAAATTACAAGCGCGTAGCCGCATGCATCCAGTCATGTTACATTTTTCAATACTTTCCCTGAGAAAATGCAGCGCATCTTTGTGCAATGTTACACTTCAAATGAAGTCTTTATCTTTAAAAACAGATTGATGGGCCCAAGCCTTGGAGTTCTTGATCTTTGACACATTAGAGAATGCCGCCATTAAACAGCTGTGAAGTTCTGACGGGGGACTGATTGATCTGACGGGAGTATGCAAGGTTATGAAAGTTCTTACATTGCGAGCTGTCAGTTTGTTTTACCTTTTTATGCTGCTTTATCTTCACCGATGCTTTCAACGCCGGGATTTGTTCACTAAACAGTGCCTTTTAATTATTTACATTTTCAGAGCAATACGTCACATTGATTTCATTGAGTTCTCACGTTCTACATTTGGCTACCGCAAGCAGGAGGGGGGTTAAATGCCTAACTTTAGGGCCCCTCAGCTGTGGACGCCTCCCTGATTTAATTCCCCACTGAGATCTCCATAAACATTTCCTGGATCGGAGTCCGAGGCCTTCAACGCCAATCCCAACGTTAATTGGAATGGATGGAGAGTCGGATATAATTGGAATTTTAAAGCTATTCATGGACGGAGATTCAATGTTTAGTACAAGCTAGTGTTGGACTACAGACAACATCCAGAGAATTGTCCCTTATCAGGCAAGAAGCTCAGCAGTCATTCTGTCTTATTCAGGGTCCGACAAACATTTGGCCTAACCCTCAGTCAATATGCAATTACCCATAGCCAAGCGCTTACAATAGTCCAAAGCTACACAGAACCAAATTTGATAGTGATTCATTATTTATATGAGCCATGCAGTATTTATATCCTGATAAGAATGAATAATTCAAGCCAAGATGATCAATTATGTAGAGATTTGGCATAACTAAATGCAATGTTTCAATAGTCTTTATCCACATGGAGCCCCAAGAAAGGAAAGATAATTAAAAGACAGAAAGGATTTTGTTTGTGGCAAGGTTTTAAACGAGCATTCAGTCGATAGCAACTCATTTGACTCTTTACATTGACGCTTCTTAATGGCCTGTGCAGTTGTATCTGAAACTCGCGTTGTGCGCTGCATGCCACTGCAATCCAGGAGTTCATTATTGTTCATTCTCTGAGATTAATTATGCAGAAAATTCTCATTTACTCCACTTCAGCCATCAGAAGGCGTGACGTGCCGAACGGATGACTGAAAGACACGAGTTGTGGATGTGTTTCACAAAAAGCACGCAGTGTTATTACACACACATGTACATTCTGCACGACGACGTGCCTGCACTGCCGGCTGAGCGGAGCCGCTCTACTGCAGCAGCTGAGATTAGAAAGGATAGACAGATAGAAAATGTTGTCGATTTCCCTTTTAATTCCAAAATAATCTGACACACAGTTTCGTGCGGCCTACGCTTTCTCTCTCCCCCTTGACACTGTTTATGAGGAATGCCCAAGAGCCAAAACATGTAAGAATACTTAGATTTAGATTTTTTACCAAATTAAATAAAACTTTTTGATGCAACTCAACTAGACACTCATTCATCTATTTTAAATATGTAATATTACAAGTCTTTATGTCAGTTCACTGGTTCACCAGCAGCCACGTGTACCTGCTTCAGCACATTGCTATTTTCTATCCTTCAACTTTCCATTTATGAAGATCTGTTTGGCATCCTGATGATGCTCTTACGTATTTAGGTAATCAGTAAACAAACCAATTCACTAAAGGATGAGCAACAAGATCCCGAATTCCATTACAAGCATTTTAACAACAAAGAAACATAACTGCACCCTCTTGTGCTGTCACCTTTTTCTTTTAACACACATGGCCGTTTATTCATTGTTAGGCTTCCAAGACGGCGTCAACCTGCCACACATTACAGTGGCCTTGTGTATTACTAACTTTGTTATAAAAGCCCAAACACACTTTTTACTCTTATATTGTGGTGCACATGAAGCACTGTGCTCGTTAAGTTGAAAAGTCCCATCCAGAGAGCTCAAACTACTCCCAGAAATCATGGAAAAGTACTCCGGGCTTGAGAAATATAGCAGCTCCCGACACAGCACACTTGTACTCAAGTGCAATGCTAAAAGGATACAGTCATACTGCAGCCTGTGATCTGCTGGTTTATTGAAAGCTTTTATATATCCGAGTCGCATAAGTCACTCACGTTTCGCATGTAAACACCAAGAGTCTTAGCTAAGTGTCACATACAGTACAAACTGCACAAAGTGTGTACCTGATATATCGTTCCTGAGCTTTGACCTCGTCAGCAAAGCGTTTCTCGTTTTAATGGATGGTGTTGGTTGCCACTTTAGAGATTGCAGCTATCTCTTTGTTAAGATCCCTGGGGTCTAAGAGACATTTTTTTATTGTGATCGCTGTGTGTGTGTGTGTTGTGTTATGCCATGTGTTTCCCCCGGTTTGTTCATTGCGTCATGTGTTTGCTGTGTTTCTGTCATCGTCCGGAGACTCCGCCCTCTACTGCATCCCGGCCTTGTTGTCACTCAACTGTCCCCTATCATCTCCTTGATTGTTTGCCTGATTTGTGTCTCCTTCTATATGTAGGTGTGTCTTTCTGTTGTCCCCTGTCGGATTGTAATTCAGTGTGTGAAAATATGCGCCTGAACCCTGCATGTTTGGGTACATGACACCGTAAAGAATTTTCTGATTTTTTGATCATTTTTTGATCAGTATATTTTTGGAAATCTGTTTTTGCCATCTTTTGGATTGTTGCGAAAGTGTTTTTATGCAACCTGGTCTGCGATTGAGTGCTTACTGTGAGAAAGCCTAACACTCTTTCCAGAATATTATGGAAAACCAAAACTCCCGTGTTTGGCCATGCAAATTGTTAAGACTACACTATATCCAATCTAGGCAACTATTGATTGCCTGCTGGTTGGACATTTTCTTCTTTGCTACAACAACAGCATCCCTTCCATCCTCACAATTACCCTCTAGACTGTAGAAAGCAACACTAAAATGGGACCCAATAAAGAATTCTAAAAAGTGCTTTTTACAATTCTGAACATACTATAGCAATATGAAATGAAAATAAAAGTTAGTAGGATAAATCCTTTTTCTGGATTAATATGTCATTTCGAGACGGATAAGTGATTACTTACAGCTCCCTGCAATGCAGTATAAGGGAATCTAGAGTCCTCATCCAAAGTTATAGCACGAGTGGATGTACCTCACAGCGAAGCAAATCTCTAGCATTAAAAGTGATGGAAAGTCACTAATTAGCACAAGGATACAACATTAATTAACATGTGCAGCAGAGGTCAATCATTCAATATAACTGCAAGGTAAACCCCTTTTCCCGAGAGTGGGGCATCTTTCAATTGGAATAGGGAAAAGGCCGAATATTTTCGAGTGAAGGTGAGGATGCTGCAGAGGTGTCCCCTCAGCGTGAGGCGAGTAAACAGAGTGGGCTAATTACATCCAAATATCAGAGTGCGCAACAAATTAGGCGGGAGGTGAGCCGGCCTAGGAAGGCGGAAGCAAAGGGACAATGTGAAAAATGATGGGGGGGTTGGGAGAAAAATATGAAACGCGAGGACTTTCTGTGAAAAGAGTGGGTGAGGCGGCGATGTATTTGATTCTATTTTTACAGGCTAACTCTTTAGTTGCGTGATGACAAATGACTTTCTCTGTGTCGCTGAAAACAAAGTGCCCCCTCTGGGAGCTCTGAGCAATTTCATGATTTCTCTGACCTTGGTAGTGACATAGTGAATGCAAAGAGAGAGACTCCCAAACTAGCCAAAGACAGTGTTGCAGCGTTAGAATTGAAGCGTGTGTGTTTGTGCGAGGGGGCGACGGGGGGGGCGCAGGCGAACCAAAAAAGAGGGCACCTAATGATAATTGATCAAATCAGCACGGAAGGATCACAAGTGTGTCTGTATCAATGACAAACTGCTTAACTACCGGCCAGAATGTTTAATCAATGCCATCTGCTTTAGGAAGGAAGGACCGGTATTAATCCCGTGAGCTGTGCCCGGCATCTGACATTGATGACTCTCGAGACTAACCTCAATTTTTCAAAGGCGCCCAGAAATCAATTTGTTCTTGAGATGCTCCGACCTCTTCGCCCACCTTTTCTGATTCTCTCAAAATTCCTATCGATTAGTACAGCTTACAAGGGCCGAGTCCCATTTGCTGTAGTCTTTCCTGGGATTATTGGATTTGGATCGGCTTGTTTTTGTTTTCCTTTACTTAAAGCTACATTAATTAGCATGTATGGATAGTAATATTGTATTAGATAACTGCAGTGTTGTGGAATCGTTACTGGGGGGGTTCTTTGGGATTGGTTTTAGTCCAAATTGGCCATTAGAAAGCCATTGTGCAGAGCTGGCTGATTACTGACACATTACGTTGTATCACTTTTTCTAACCTTTGTCTATGAGGCTAAATGCAAAACATAGCTATTTACCGAGTTCAAGGAGACGGCCATCTCAGCTTAGCGTAAAGCCTGGAAGCAGCGGGAGTGTGCTAGCTTGGCTCCGTCCGATGGTGCTAATTAATTGGTTGTCAATATACTGGCAGATTACATTCTGACACCCCGGTTCAGGAACATTCTCACGTTTCATCTGTACTATTCGAACCTTGTTATCTACACCCTTATACATCGAGCTCTGGTGGGGTTCAATAATGCACAGCTCAGGCCTAATCGTCGTTATTTGGTGCAGAGCAACAGATTAAGTAAAACAAACGGTGGCTTTCATCCAGTTTAAGAAATAAATCTGACCACAGGCTCCTCCACATGCTGAGGATTCATGTGAAAATGGTCAGCTTTACTGTGCATATCAAACATTTTACTATCACAAATTTAAGACCGTCTGAGGCAACAGACTACGGAGACCTTTCAGAACCATTAGGAAAATAAAGTCAGTGAAGTGGATTTCGGGCCAAGACTTATTTAAGACTATCAAGACAAATTTAAATATGAGCATCCCTGCCATCATTTTAGTTGGAAAAAATGAAAAGAATGTTAAAGAGTAAGGAAAAGAAAGAGGATGTGAGGTGGCAGACGAATGCTGCAGGAGAGATGCACAGGAGATAGGTGTGAGACTTTTTCTTTCAAAATGCAAAAGACAATTTCTTTCAAAATGCAAAAATCCACAAATGAAAAAAGATAGCTGAGAAGATTGATTTATCACAAGCATAAAAGCAAATCACGTCTTACCTTATTTTTCAATATCAGTTGCGCAGTCTCTCCTAAATAACTTTACACTTTGCTGGTGAGATCATCCGTCATTTCAGAGCAAAGTCTGGTTTTACGACTCAATAAAAAGGTGTCGGGGAACGAGAAGAATGATCCATTTGAGCACTAATAAACAAACCTGTTAATTATTTAGGGATACTGTACTTCAGGAATTCCCAGCAATTTTGTGTAGATATTTCTTGGATCACTGTGATTGCCTGTTGATTGCTTGACTGCAAAAAAGGATAAATACATAATTGTCTAATTAGGCTCAATTAATTCTGATTTAGATGTGAAATGATTTGGTTGTGTTCGGGGAGATATTTTATTCATTACACTTGGTTGGGGTTAAATGAATTAATATGAGAATTACCTTCCATGATTAGGCTGAATCTGGGGGGCGGGGGGGAATTATCAAAGATGTACAATGAGCATGGTGTAACAACCTGAGACTAAATTACCACAGCTGGCAACTAGAAAAAAGTGTTCTTGGCAAAGCCTTTTTTCTATAAAAGTCTATAGAGTTTGAGGTTACCCCAATGATATATTTATGTGCTAAACATTCAACTGACCTAGACTTTCCTCGTTTGTATCATTCATGGGCGTAGATGTGCTTTAATTGGGAGACATTGGGTTGTTAAGGAGGCAGATGTATGAGAGGTTATTGCGTGGCTCATTTTATAAACACTAGGGTTTGCTTGCTGTAAACAGTCAATGAGCGTATTGAAAAAGAGGGTTTACTGAAAAATAATTATTCAAAGTGGTACTAGATAAGAGAGTACTCGAGATATCTAACTTGTTCAAACATAATGGACAATAACACATCACTGTAAGCTCGAAGGCACTTCTTAGGGATTTGGCTCATGACGCCTCTTCAGCCAACCTCGATGAGAATGCTTTGCACGCGCCATTCCTCGGCTCCGTTCTTGGCTCATTTGGCCTCCTCCATCTGGCCTCCCCGAGGGACTGTCCACCCCGGCAGGGCCACTTGTCTTACTGTTTCAACAGGGCCATGGCTCGCCCGGACATGCCCGGACTGAGTGCCGCGTCTGGGATCTCGAGCTGCCTTCCTGAGTCAACGTTCGGCTGTTAGTCCGACACTGTGGCAAGAGCCCCTCTCGATGATCCTGGGTCCCGCTGCGGCTTTTCCCCTAATTGACAAAGCTCACCCCCTATTCAGGGGGCTCCCAGGACCTGGTGGCGCACTTTCCCCCGGGGCCAAAAGCTCCCTGCAGCACAGGAAGCCCATTTAAGCTCCGTCTAATGACAATGCCTGCAATCATTACCGCATCAGCTGTGATGCTGACACATTATGATGCAATTTTCTCAATGACAAACTCCCTTTCAGCTACACAACGGATTTTCCCCCCTTTCTCATAATGCTTTATACTGTACGTGATTATTCTACCTGCTGCCGGGGCTTTAACGCAACACCAAGGCATGTTGATTCATTTGTCACATCAAACATGTGAGTTGGAATTGTCAAAGCAGCGAAAGTATATATATATATATATATATATATATATATATATATATATATATTATTACACACTGGCAAGCTTATCATGCCAATTTGGAACCAATAGGATGCAATTTTCCTTTCCATTTCCCCTCCTCCTTGTGGGGTTGCGGATGGAACTCTGTGCTCTGAGGCATTACAGCCTCTCCTTTTAGTCCCACACGGTGACATTCAGGTTTCATCTTAGAAAATGTGCGCTCACTCTCAATCTGTCCAAGACCAAGCAACCGGCACTGCTGAAAATGACACAAGAATTTTACACGTTGGGCTCCAGAAGCTACATCACACGACGAAGGGATGACGTATATTACATTGTAATACCCTGTAAGCCTCAACAGGCTGGTAAAATGTGTCGCTCCTGGTTTCCACAAGACCTACACATTTATTTATTTAAAAGAGCTTTATAGAATATAGAGAAGTGTGATTTTAGGTGAATTCAATATTCTTATTTAATTTTTTTGGGATTAAATGAAATTGGAATGAAATCACTTCGATGGATTACTTTATTAAGATCTAGCATGCAATACGCCTTACACACTTGGAAAAGTCGTTACTGCTTCCATAATTACTGCATATTTTAATGAGTGTTTACAACATGCGGACAGAAGGCCAAACGAAAGAGAACAGGTTGCCTGTCTAAAATGTTTTGCAAATGAGCCTGTACAGTACTGATGTATCTAGACTTTGGAAGTATTCCTCGCAAAGTAAACATGGCAAAAAACAATTGTCTCCCGAGGGACAGCCAGAGCTGCGATGTGGGTGGAGGCTGTTGGGGGATGCGAAGTGAGCACAGTCTGTGGTAACAGCCATTACACTTTCAAATGGGATTTACCTTGTGTTATGTACCAGGCTCTTTTTCTCTTTTACATGCAGATTTCCCCCTGAAACCATTCATTGATAATGGAAATTAAGCCCACGCATATTTATATGACAGCCAGACTCTACCACTCCAGTCGGCTCAACATTTGTTTTCCTGGTTGTCACCGTGTCTCCGGGGAGCCATGTGCCACCTGTTCCGTTTCTGGGCGGAGAATGATTGCATGGAAGTGAGAGTGGAGGAAATTTCACTGAGAGTTCGGTGGCACATTAGCCTGCAGCCTCAACTCTCACTGCGCCGTGGAGAAGCCGGAAACTTCGGGAGCAAAAAAAAAAAAAGATTGATGAGAGGCTCACAGCACAAAACTCTCCGGGGTGTTTCCTGGAAAAGTCAACTTTTTCAAATTAAAAAAAATTAATGATTTTTTATGTATCTTCTGCCATGGTGTTTCAGGTCGTTTGCAGTTACAAATCAGAAATATTGTTAATGTTCCATCGCAGACATGGGCGTTCAGTTTTACACAAACACAATTAAATCACTTGAGGGTTTTAACTATTAAAGTACTTGTAATTCAAGAGTAGTATAAAAAGTCTATAATCACATGTTTGACACATTTTTGTATGGATTTTGTTGCACTTTTCATATATGTAAGTATTGAGCTGTTTTTTTTGCCATGCGCATTTACTTCCATATGCCACATTAAAAATAGATAGATAGATAGATAGAAACTTTATTGATCCCTCAAGAGGGAAGTTTTGGTATCACAGCAGCATGTACAGGGAAGAAAATAAAATAAAAAGATACACATTATATACAATATAATAAGATAGAAATATTAAATTAAATTAGATTAAATAAACTAAAACTGAAACAAAAAAATAACCTTCCAAAAGAGACAATAATAATCATTTGTAAAAGGAGAAGAGGAAGAGGAAGAGGGAGCAGCAACATCACAGCAGTACAGGGTTGTTATTGTCATTATTTAGCCTGGGATGATTTATTGTAAAGTGTTATTGCACTGGGCAGGAATGATCTCCTGTATCGGTCCTTGTGACAGCGGAGCTGACGGAGTCTGTTGGAGAACGTGCTCCGCTGTCCCTGTAGCAGGTGGTGGAGGGGGTGGTCAGGATTATCCAATATGGATAACAGTTTCTTCAGTGACCTCCCCTCCAACACCTTTTCCAAGCTGTCCTGTTTGCAGCCAATGATGGAGCCGGCCTTCGTAACAAACATGTGAAATCATCACGTTACTGCTATTATTTTTTCTGTCTATAACATTATAAACAATTATGCCCGTTAAACATTCTGCAGTATGTATGATTACTTGTGTGACCCGCATCATTTGAAAGAAATATGGGAGTGGTGGGCTTCCCGACAGAAATGTAAATCAATGAACTAATCAGTTAGTGTTCTGACATTCGACTGAAGGTGAAATTGTCAGACGGCTGCCTATTATAAAAGGAGTAAGATTAGCAACCTTACCAGCACCCTTAATAGATGCTCACGGACACTTTGACACACAAGGAGCCGTTTGGAAAAATGGTTTGCACCCATGTGTACGTTTGCCTGAATCTAAAGGTCACTGTGAAAACAGACGTTGCATTTTGTCTTATTTACATTAGACACTCCTTCCCTCTGAATCCACTGGGGAGAACGAACTTGTAATTAGATTATGTGGAATGTTAACTTGTTTCGTCAAAATTGGATTCAAGCCTGGAGTAAAATGCGTAAGAAGCACGGCACCTCACTCATTAACACCGTTGCCCTGTACCGAGAAGGTCCAAGCCGTGGGCGGCTCTGCGCACGGTTCATGTTATCTCAGTGGGACTCGTGAAAAATGTTTCCTCCCACGGCCCATAGCCACCCATAGTGCCGCACACTCAGAGAGAGAGAGAGTGCTTGTGTGTGGTTCTTGTGTTGTAAAGGCCAACCAAAAAACCTGTGGCATGTGAGTTTGGAAAGAAATGCACATGTCTGCTCGTACCGATAAGTGAATGGAACACGGGCTGCTGTTATGCTTTTCTGGCTTGCAGGACAAAGCGCTTTACAATTTGCCACTCGATTACCCCTCCCTACAGCGATGACGGTGGAGCCGCCGTACGAGGTGACATACCCTTCATTGGGTTGTCTTTGTCATACAGATCTTCAGAGCGCAAATCTTGAAAAAGCCGTTAAAAAATAGATTAAGGAAGAGTAAATCTGGTTTACTCCTATCAATCTTCCCGAGGGCAAACCAGATCTTTTTGCTGCTACCTTTTAGAAGAAAAGCAGTTGCGTATTTTGCACTTTCATGTCATTTAATTTGTCACGTCGGCAGTGTGTAAAGGCTGTTAGTCTGCGATAAGATAATATGCAACTTATGGTTTGAAGTATGTTATGTTAACGCGGGGCGTGCAATAAACGGGACTGTGGAAAATGCAGTAATATTGATCGATAAATCATGGACTTTTGTCTCTGTTGTTCCGTGGTTTAATTTTGTCAACACCATGCTGACTGTTTACTCTGCTGTGCCACGAACGGCCCCTTTGGGGTAAATTAAGTTTTCGAAAGTCTTGTTTGTTTTATTAGCTGTAAAAATAAATTGCACTTGCAAGCTAATCCTAAAAACAGACTCTATTACAAAGGCGGGAATCCAATAGTGAATGATTAACCATGTGTGGTATAAGCAAGGTTTAAGAAAGATGAGGACACTAAGTAAAAGAGTAAAATAGAGCAGAATGAAAACAGAGGCAGACTGAGGGACAGTGGACACAGTGAATGTGTTGCCTGTACAATAAAGAAATAAGGGACAGTTGCATTCGTGTTGGAACACATTATGTGGATCAGTGGGTGATGGAAAAGAGAACAAGGGCGGCCGTTGCTCATCGCCTTTTGTGTCGACCTTTTGCCCTGCGAGGGCGCTTCCAACCTGTCTTTCTTGCCTTCTGTTCCCCTGATCATAAAAGTGCTTGCAGGGAAATTTGGCATGCAGCTCCCTCCCATGGACACACGAGATCCATCGAACCGGAAAACAATCTCTGTATGCCTGGCAAAGACCGTGACAGAGGGGGCGAACATCAAGCAAAAGCCCAGCTCCGGCCAAACCGACATGGCTTTTTCTGAACGCTTTTTCTGGTCGGGTCACACTTGATTGCACTACTTTTCTCCAAATGAGGCCCCTCGTTTAGTCCGTCCCGCAGCAGCGTCAAGCCAGGGCAGAGACACAGAAGCAGAAGCAAGAACTTGCGAGCGACACCCACAGAAGAGCAGGAAGATTAAAAAGAAGTGTTAAAGTCGTGCGGTTTTATGTTTTCTTTCCTCTGCGCAACATTCTCGTTTTTAGTTTTACAGGAGCAGGGGGAGGGTGGTTGAGGGGGCGGGGGGGCCTCGCTTTCGGGCACGAGCCTTTCGCTTTGTCTACCTTTTTTTGGCAGCGAGGAAACGGCCGGAGAGACGTGGAGAAGGCACACGAGTAGGGACGGAGAGCGCAGGAACTGCGCGGGTATGGTGGAGATGAAAAGGGTAAATGAGAAGCAGCCAAAGATTAGGAGAGCGGCGCAGAGGGAAAGATCACGGCCTCGTGTAATGAGCCCCGCTTAAGAGGCAGCACCGCACCGTCCGCCTGGTTTCATTTTTTTATCAATGCCTGTGATCATGCAAAAAAAAAAAAGGGATCACATAAGAAAAGTTTTCTATCTGTAGGGGACTCGGCTCATTCCAGACAGGCGATGTGTGGGGTTTTTGTTGTTGTTGTTGTGTTTTTTAACAACCTTCCCCTCTGGTGACCGGCTCTGTTGTCGTTCCCTCTGAGTCTACCAGGCAACGTGGTCGCGCATCCTTCATCCTGACGCAAATGGGCTTGTCTTCACCGTAAGCACTCGGCGGTAGGGTTTGTTCATCTTGTCACGGCGGTCCCTGGATAGCTTCCCTCCAAGATGATCGCACTGTATCTTTTTGACAGGTGCAATAATAATCGCAGACGATCATTCGAATGCAAACAGGGACGTGTTCTCTTTCACGGAGACATTTCCTTCATCTCACAAAGTTGTCCCCCCACTACTAACTACTAAGTTTTTGACAGCGTGAGCCGGCACATTTTCCAAAAACAGTTAGAGTGATCGATCGTAAACCCCTGATGAGTGCGGCGGACCAGGAACGCAGCAGATCTCTCTCCAAGTTGCTGATGGCAAGAACGCTCCAAAATGTCTGACTGCTGTTCTAATTGAGGTGGATGAAGGGCGACGTGTGAGAGGAACAGAGGCTTTGGTATCGGTCCGACTGCACACACGCTCTGGGTTATTCTTAAAAAAAACCGAAACGGCTAATTGGCATGTTTCAAAGATGAACCCTTTCTTCAAAGACACCCCAACAGAAAAAGGCCTCGGCATGTGTTTCGAGAGCGGTTTGAGGGAAATCAAATCCCGAGCCTTTGAATTATCTAAAAGTACTTGCTTACATTGTTTCTTTGTGGGTCAGACTGCTCGCCTGCCCCCGATGTTGTTTGGATTTGTGCATCTCTGCTTTTTTTTTTTTAAAGCACTGAGCTGTTTCAAATGAGAGAGACACAACAAGACTCCCCGTGGACTAATTATTTCAGCTTTCTCATTGGCCAGCATTGCCTCATTATTAGCGTAGCTAAAGCACTATACAAGATGTAAGGCGTTTGTGTGTGTGTGTGCGCGCGCAGATTATGACTGACAGGGCGGCACGTCAGCACGCTTCTATTATGAGTCTCCGCTACGAGAGAGATCCGTCTCCGCAGGGAGCCTGTCCAGCTCCTCTAGAGGAACCAGATAAGTAAGCGGGGGGGAGAGCCAAGCCGTCAGAGACACACGAAGAGAGCGCTGCTGGGCCTAATGAAATTGGCAACACAAACACGTGAGGCGTTTCACGGCGAGCTCATGCCCGTGTAATGATTCGGCGCCTTGGATTCTACCAATTCCAGCCAATTTCAGACAGGCCTTTAGTCCGACTGAGTAGCCAGTGCCCAAGGCTGCCTACACAACAACACACTTCATTTAGATTGGTGGGCACCATCACAGCAGGGGAGGAGGGGGGGCGTTGGCAGGTGTATGATATTGAAGTTTACTTGAAACATTGAGGCACGCATGAGCGCTTCCAAGCAGCCTCATCCAGCCAGCTGTTTTCTAATTGAAAATACCACAATCTTCAAAGAGCATAAGTTTCACAAAGCTCCTCAATCCACGTCTTTGCAGTCTTTTTGCAATTTGCACTTCTAAAAATGTAGAGGGAAAGTTAATTAGAATTTAAAAGTGAAAAACTTTTCAGGAAATGGAATAGATGGGGGAGGAAACATAACAAAATTACTCTCACGGTAGGATTTTCTTTCATAATTTTATATCTCTTGAAGTATTTCATTTGATGAGAAATCGTGTTGGAGCTAAAACCAAACTGAAACCTGCTTCACACTATTTGATAACCTTCAAAGGTCAGTACACCCGGATTAAGACAAAAGTAAAAAGCAGTCAGATGGAAAGTGCACAGTTTCTTATACTGAGAAAAATTACCGCTAAACTGCACAAGAAATTACTTAGTGAGTGCCTTTACTTTGAAATATGTGTGTGTTTGTTAGTAATTATGTATCCTCATTTTGTTGACAAATTTGATCATTCACACCAAGTGACGTTAAGTAAACTAGTGTAGCGACTGTACAACAAAGTCAAATCCACTCGGATAATACCAGTAACCTGGCAACCTTGCGCGTGCTCAGGACTGACGTCAGAAGAGAATTAGCGCCTTTTCCCTTCAGCGATTAAACGACAAGAGAGAAACTTCCTGGACCGCAGCCATTGAGGTAGGTTAACGTTATACGTTTAATTAACGTTGTACGTTACAGTTAAGTCTACGGCCAGGACGCTGTTTCGAGTATGAATGCTTGAGCTGGTCTGGTTTAGCGCGCTAGCTAGTTAGCGTGCTAGCCGGTTAGCCTACCGCGCTAGCTAGTTAGCGTGCTAGCCGGTTATCCCACCGCGCTAGCTAGTTCGCGTGCTAGCTGGTTAGCCCGGAGCATCGCGGACATTTTGGGGTTTGACTAAGAAAGAAGAGAATTGACAGGGAATCAATGCTGAGCAGAAGCAAGCACTTTCTGGTCATGTGAAAATAACTAACGTTAACGCATGTGTGTAGTATTAACGTTACACTAAACTGTTTTCATTATATCACTACCATAAAAAACTAAACCCCCATAAAACTAAATATAGTTTTGGGTTCTCCTGGTAATTGATAATTGCAGAAATGATCAGAAAACATTTATTGCCATAATATGTCAGACATACAAGGAATTTGCCTTGGAGGTTGGTGCGTAACAGCAGACAGTGCACGAGGAATAAAAAAAATATAAGGCTATGGGTTCGTTTAAAAATAAAGGAATACAAGTCAAAGTTACAAAGTTAAAAATATTTAGAAATTAAAAATAATGTGCGCCAGCGAACAGAAAGTGAAAGTGTGCAGTGAGAAAGAAAGTGACCGGTGGGGGACCGGGCTCTGTTGATGAGCCCACTGCCGGCGGGTGAAAACTGTTGTGGCGGGAGGTCTTAGTCCTGATGGACCTCAGCTTCCTGCCAGATGTGCACCATCTTCGTCTTTGGCAGGTTGAATTTCTTCAGCTGCCTCAGTGATCAGGTGATAATTGACTTGCATTTCAAGTTATCAGTGTTCAAACTGATAAGAATTGTAGTTTTTGGGTAATATGCATTTTCATTTTTTCCAAAATCAATATTGACTTTCACTTCTAAATTGGCAGAATACAAATTATAACGTTATATAGGGCCTTGCACAACAAACTTCTAGAATATATTAAGTGGTTTTCTTAAGCAGTGAAAAAATTTAAAGTGAACTTCAGAGTAGGGAAATATTGTGGAATTGCGTTTCTGCAATAATTCATATATGTAAACCATAAATTGTTCCCCATTAAAAACACTAAAAGCAAGCAATGTGTTGGTGATGAAATGGTCTTTATTGATTGGACTTTACATGTGTACATTTCATGGAACGTTTTAGCGATTTAATGATCTCATAGGCTTTGAAAAAATTTCCTATCGAATATTTAGTTAGATTACTCAAAGTTTGTATTGGCAGCACTGATTTAGATAGGTTTATTCTGGCAATGCAAAGAGCTGATGACTTTTTATTTCATGTCTCTGACCCGCAGGTGGCCAAATGAAGTGAACGTGGTCTGCGTGGCTACCACGTGTCAATCGTACCTTCAAATCCGACAGCTGTGAGGTAAGCGCCAGTGTGTCAGATTCAAATCCTCTCGAAGCCCTGCATTCAGGAGAGGCCCTCATCCACCAAACATACATTTTACACCTACGAGACGGGAGGGGAGGCCCTGAGGTAGAGCGCCGTTAAAGTCATAAAACACTGGAGGAAAGGCCTCTCGCTGCCATGGTAACTAATGTCCACATGTCTGACTCCTGGGTAAGATGGGCTACCGGCGTAAGGGAAAAGTACATAATGTAACCTCAAAACGGAGGTCAATTATGTTGGAAGTTATCTGTGGCACAGAGCAGGGACATTGCAGGAGATAATAGCTATTACTGACGGGTTGGTAAGAGTCGCGGAGCGCAGCGCCGAGCTATGATTTTCGCCGTAGCTATATGCCAGCGGTGTCAGCTTACATCTACGAGGTATTCCGCACGAAAAGAGGAGCAGGGGCGGGCATTGTTATAGGTCAGAGACAACAGGCCTCTGGAAGTTTTGATAAATAGTTCCTGGCAAGGCTGTTGTGCTGCGCTTTTCTCTCCAATTTGTTTATTTGCTCAGGATCTGTCGCTGTGCATTACAGATCCATGCGGCTCTGCTAATCCACTGGCTCTGACAGTGAAGGCGCAGGGAGCAGCAGGCAGCACGTCCCCTCCCTTGGGTTTATTTTTCAGTGGTCTTGAAACTTGCACAACAGTGTGCCTTTCGTGCGCGTGTGTTTGTGAACATGTCTGCAGTTATGTGTCGGAATCCATCTCTGCATCTGTGCGCGCGCGTGTTTGTGCGCTTATCTTACAATGAATAGGGCTATAAAAGTTCACATTTCAGAGTCTCCACTGCGACACCATAAAGATTACAGCTCAGCTTGATTGTTTCTACTGAGAAGTGTTTAAAGAAGAGTCAGGAAAGTACAAATAACTTTAAAACCAGCCTTTCTATCTTTCCTTTTATCTCTTTTTGTTTCTTGCAATGTTCCCTATCTTCCTCAAGCCAGCTCAATCTCTTTTTTTTTTTTAACAGCCTATTTTTTGGGCCCCTTTTTCTTTCAGTTCCTTTGTCTTCCCTTTCCAGCCTCTTCTTGTCTCTTCCCTCCCTCTGATTTGTTTCTTCCCGTCTTTCTCAACGCTCCGTCTGAAGATGGCCTTCACGCAGAGTGAAAGGGAAAATGAGCTCGGCGAGAGGCCGGGCATGAACGGCCAAGTCGGGAAAAGAATAAGCGGCAAACTGACAGTTCTCACACGCTCATGCGGCCCACAGCTACGTCAATTAAGGGGAGCTCAGCAGGTGCGGTCAGGTAGCGCCGTCCGCTGTTGGGAAGTGCTGATGCTCCGTAAATGACCACCACTGGTAGTGGCGCTCCTGTCGCGCATCAATCAGCAGCGTGGGGATCATTATCGGCCCGCGAAGAAGGGCAAAGAGTGCGATCGGTTGGAGTTGACTTATTATAGGCGCTCCTGGGTTGGATAAATCTCTCCTGACGTTTCATCCGCGAGTGAAACTTCCTAGCTGCAGTTACCATAACGATGAGCTCACACTCCCTCCATGGAGTTGTTTACAATTGATGCGTATCAAAAATGGCACAGAGACGCTTTTTGTACAGGCGTACAGGCGTACCTTTGTCTTCTACCCACTGTCAGGCTTCTGGGTTTTTGGAAGAGGCACACTTTGAGACTTTTAAGAAAACTACCGATGAAAGGGGTTGCTTTCCATAGGTAGATTTATCACACCCTTTTTTAAGTTATGCAAATTTAACAGGATTTATTTCACAAAATTGGCGAAATAATTTTCAAATCAATGGCTGTTTTTACCAATATTAAAGGCTTTATGATAAACCGCTGGTGCGGCAAATTCTTCAGTTGAAACTTTTTTTCTTGTGTCGGCGGGGCCGCCCCCCTGATATAATGGTTGGGGAGTTTACCGGCCAAGTTTAAGCACACAACAATTTATGTTTTCAACAATGCATGAAGCAGAATACTCTCAACGTAAAGGTAGGAAAATAAATGCGCAGAGGTCGGAGTGGTGGCCTGAGAAACACAAGTAGAAAGGCCCTCGAGGAGCATAGACTTCCAGAAAATGTTCTTAGCAAACCGCAAAACGGTTGAGGATCAGGGGCAAACCGAGAAACACAACCTCTTTGGCAGATTCCAAAACATTTTCATGGTATTTCCCTAATTTATGCGATATTGTTTTTCCGTGAACAAATGTTATAGAATAAAGTATTTTCTACATCAAGAGCGAGCAATCAAAGCTCTAATTGGTGGGAGAATCAGGCTGTTGTGATTGACTTGTGATTGACAACTTGGTAATTGTGATTACCGTGACAAATTTTTCACACACTTCGATTGAATGAAATGAATGTGTACATTTAATGCACTGTGTAATGAGACACAAGACACCTCTGGCATTTCTTCATCACCGCTGTCACTCCAGTGAAACATCTATTTAATTCCAGAGACATTTAATCTGTAAACGGCTCCATACTGAGAGTAAAATTACATACGACGTACAATTAGACCTCATGGTGCCCCCCTACTAACAGGAACTAACTCCAGGAATGGCAGCTTAGCAAGTATGGAATTCAACAGCGATTTCCTTCCCACAATGCTCGGCTGGAAACCCGAGAGTGCTGGCTAATTGGACGGCGTATTTAAATGTAAACCGTTGCAGTTGGCTGTCCATTCGGAAGACGGACGGCAGTATGCGAGAACAACAAACCGCTCTAGTGATTGTGCAATTTATCAAGGATCAATCATAGCAATGCATCCTTTTTTTTTCGGGAAGGCATGCATCAAATTCCGATTAAGGTTAAGGGACGAAAGGCTGGGTAATCTCTGTAGTGGGGGACGCAAGACAATGTTAATAACAATCAACCAATCTGACTTCCATCTGAGTTGGAGTCTTAATTTCCTCAACCCGCCAGATTTCATGCCAAGGTCCTCAAATTACGCTAGGATGTAAACTCAGGAACTCGAAAATGTTCAGGTCGCCCCCCCCCTCCCCTCCCAGACGTAGCCGGGGTGGTAATCATCTCATTATGCAGACAAATGACTGCCATTCGCTGGGTCATACGTCAAAAAACATTCCAGCTGCAGTCTCTTGTGAAATGAATTGCTTTTCACAGCGGCTAGCTGTGAGTCACCCCCAGCACCCGCTGACTGTGAGTTATTTGTTTTAGGCTCACACAGTTGTTGCGGAGACCTGACCAAACCAGACATCAAGCACTCGTTGAAAATTGGTGTGCGAATTTTATAAATTTGCCTGAAGGGCCTTTTTTCAGTTTATCGGCGATTTGAGTTCCAGGTTTGCTCATTATATTTCTTTTTTTCTACTCCTTTCGCTTACCGTCAGAATCTATGTAAGGGCCACCAGAAAGCAAACCACCACACGCAACAATTGGCCGGACCGGGAAAATCGATAAAGCCATGTGTGTGTGTGTGTGTGTGTGTGTGTGTGTGTGTGTGTGTGTGTGTGTGTGTGTGTGTGTGTGTGTGCAAATCCAAACTTTACTTCCGACGGCGCCTTGACAGGAATGAAACGATCCCAGCGCTCGGTTGTTTACGCCGGTGCTGATTGTCTCCGATACAACTGGGTGAGAAAATCATACATATCGTCTGCATTCTGATGAGTTGTTATCAGCCAATTATTTTCCTCCCGGCTGTCAACAGAAATGAAGCTGTATTTCTGCAAGCATGGCTAACAACCCACAGGGAGGCCTGTCTCTGTGTGTGTGTGTGTTTGTGTGTATTTTGAGAAGTTGCACTGCATAAGCTAGACAAATAGAGTGCCTCCTTATTGTACATCTCGCTCCCCCCTTCTATATACTCCTTTTTTCATGTTCCTGTTCACATTCCAGCCGTTTTTTTGACTTTCCTCGTTCTTATTCCCCGAGCTTCTTCCTCGTTTTCGCTTACTCTAGTTCCACATGCTCTCCACGCAGCTCCGTCTCCGGTTTCGGGGGTACAGACTGTTCCTCTGTCTCTTATTTCTTCTCAAGCCTTTTCTCCGACATACTGCTCATTTGCACCGCTCCCGTCCCATTAATGCCGCGTTTGAGTATCACTCTCTCCGTTTGGCGTTTGGATTTATTGCTCTTTGGTTTTCCTTTCCTCAAAAACATTTTTTTATTTTGCACAAACTGCACAAACAAGCAGCATCCACGCGAGGCACACAAACACACGGAGGCAAAGTAAACGAGACACTGACGCGGTCTCTGACTCTGGCATAACAGGCCAGAAACAATTAAGCGCAGAGAGGAGACGGCACCGCCAGTGAGGGACATTTCAATTATTGAAAAGGACTTTGAGGGGAATGGTGAGAAGCTGCATGGCCAGAAGAGACACACTGGCTGCCTGCTTCACTCTTGGACATGCCAAATAATGAACTCCCCTCTGTACCCCCCTCACCCCCCCCTCTCTTACTTCTCCTGGTCTCTGCTCCTCTGACATGCTCTCTTTATTGGATGTGCCCTGCAGTATCTAAATCTAAATCTCGATCTAATCTTTACAAATGGCGTACCTATGGAGCTGCGTGATGTGTCACTCCGCATCACAAGCCGGGGCCAAACGCCAGTGGCCGTCTGTTGTGCCTGACATTCCCCCCCCTCCCTCCCGCGTGTCATTCCATCATGTGAAATGTCAAAGTGTGTGTGTTTGTAGGTTATGTAAGTGCACATGAACTTTGCTCGGAAGGGATGTTTGTGTGTGAATGAGGTTGTGTGCATTTAGTGTATATTTCCTATGTTTGTCTGTACTTTCTTTTGTAAACATTACTCAAAGCTCAAAGCCAAGCTGCCACCTCCCACCCACCCCCGGAAGGGAGGAATTCGGAGCGCTGTACTTAGTGGGAGCTTGTCGGCACGTCAAACAATTACAGCATGTTCAAGGACACGCATACGTAAGGGAACACATGACGAGCGGTTCCAGGGATGGTAGGAACCGAAATGACAGAATTCCACAGTAAACTGCAAACGTAAAACCGATGCACATTAATACAGATAGTTTATCTTCATAGGTTGTTACGTTTGAAACTTTTTATCTGCAGCACATTCCCCTTCTTGCCTCGGCAATGGCCCAATATCCCTGCGGTAAATACCATCTTCCATCATCTAATCTAATTTGTAAAAATGCTTTATTTTCACACCATTGAGAAACCCTACCACTTTAATTTCACTTAAGTTAGTGCTGTGATTCATTCACTGCTTGCCTTGTTTCACTGCAAACTGGAGAGATGCAACAGGCGCGGGTCTAATTTTAAACACCGGAGGCATTGACCTTTCCTTTAAGAAATTGTAATCGTTGCTGTTTCTGGGCTTCTCCTTGTTTGTATAACTGGCTGCTGAGAGAAACCGAGCAGCAGAACTGTAGGGTGACGCGTGGAAGGACGGGGGGGGGGGGGGGGGGGGGGCAATGGCTTTCTGATCAAGATATATTTTAATTTTCACACACATTTGAGACAGAGCTTTGTTGTGGTCCAAAATAAACCAGAACTATATCATCCTGCTGTTGTAAGTGGCAATTAGAGCACCAATCCTGTATGCATCATCCTCTGAATATTTACTCCTATAAAATCCTTTGGATGTGACAAATAAAAAATGAAAAATAGTTTTACTGGATAACATTAGTCCTAAACTGGATTATATGTTCATAGTAAATATTTCATACACATAATTTATGCATGCATGTGATTCATATTTTTTTTTGTACCTGAGGAAGATTAAGCTAAATCTGACCTTCAAGAAAACAACACCATTGAGATAACATCTTGATTGGAGCAAGTGCATAACCATTTTGAATATTATAACATCAAATGGCTTTTATCTTGAGACGAAGCTGTTAAGGAGCACTTAGGAGCATTCAAAATGCCTACTGAGAACAAAATGATCATGATGCATGAAGAACTATTTGTGAATCATGAGATCTAAAGACTCAAATACCCGGGGCTGTTATTACATCTAATAATGTTGCCATCTAAGAAAGAAGTACACCAACTGTCTAGTGCCGCATGTTCCTAAAATAGTGAAATTCACCGACTTTAATCCCTTGTAAGCGTTGTGTGCATTTAAAAACAGGATCTATAGTCATAGAGACCATTACACAGCGCATGCTTTGGGGTGTAGCTAGATTGACAGATCGCTACCCTGCCATTGTCCGTTCCATTGGGTTCATGAAATATTAACATTTTGGTTGCCTGAAACGGTGTCGTTCAGTATTTGGTTCAGCGTAGCTCCGCCTCGTCACGCCACTTCTGGTTCCGAAACACGAAGATCCTTAAATTCCACCGACCACAAACATTGGAACGCAGTCCACAATAGGCGTCGCACGCCTCTCTTCAAAGAGAACCGTCCATCAAGACTCAAATCGTGAAAGGCCTCTGAATGCGATTTGTGGCTCTGGCACTAGCTCTTGAGAAAAGTGCATCCTCACAGGCATTCAGCAGAGGAGTAATAACAGTCAGCTCCACAAACAAATTGCCTCTCTGCACCAGAAACTCCAGAGTCAGACGAAAAAGAAAATGGTGGGAGGGCCCCGTGCTAAATATCGAAGCAGCAATTCAATATTTAGCTTTCATTATAAAACAGGCGTCGGGTACTTAGCGCCTAGCGAGTCTAACTGCTGAAGACGTAGTGTGCGTGACACAGATAAGTCGAGTGATTTCCTCAGCTGCCGTGCTCAGGTAGCTCGTGAACCCTATCCTACCCTGCTCCCGTGCGCCCCCGCCCCCCCCAGCGCGATCTTCCTTCTTGTCCTCCACCGCTGGCTGTGGAAATACAGCCCACCTTTCTCCGCGCTTCCTATCGAGTGGCGACGAGACGTGGTGGCGCTGCTTTACGCCGCTGTTGCAACTGCTACTGTCGCCACCCCCCCCCTCCAATCCCACCCGGTTGCCTGGGGTGGACACACATACGCTCAGACATCTCATTCAGACGCTCAGCTGCCCGTCTGCCTCCCCCACAGTGTTGTTGCTGGGGAGTTGCCTGCTGAAATATCACCTTGAGTCTTGCCGTTTCCCAACGTCATTTACTTTATTACACAAAGTGTCTGGCATGTGCGCGTAGGTGGAGGGGGGGGGGGACAAGTGGGAGAAATAGAAATCTGTAGAAAGAACAAAAAGGTGCGCGCACACGCACAGTGTTTTTTGCGCGGACACATGTGAGCACACAGACCGCCGTAATCAGCCTCGGGGGGGGGCTCCATACTAGCGGAGAGGAGAGAGAGAGGAGAGATTAATAGAATGAGACGGGCAGTGTGTGTGTGTGTGTGTGTGTGTGTGTGTTTGTTGGAATGTGTCAGGGTGGGTGGAGTGGTCGCAGGAAGTGTGTGTGTGTTGGGGGGGGGTCTCTTCACACCAGTAGCGCAACAACCCAGAAGGAAATGACATCGTCAGGGTTGCCACGACAGTGGGGGAGATGCTTGCCCCCCCCCCCCCCCCCCCCCCCCTCCATCTCTCCATCTCTCTCTCTCTCTCTCCCTCTCTCTCTCTCCTCCAGTCACCCCCATCCCTCCATCCATCCTTTGCTTATGCATTTTTCCCTCCATCTTTCCTCCTCCACATTTTCTCCGTCTTCGTCCCTCCCACCGCGTCTCTTTATCCTCTCGCCCCAATCCTGGTCCTCTGCCACCCTCCCTCGTCTCCGCCGCCGCCGCCTGGCGGATCTCTCTATAAACATGCCAGGGACAGCGTCTCCTCTCTCTCCTTCCAAATTGTCTTCCTTCGTCTGAAACGCCCGGGATGATTGCATTCTCACACTCCATTGTAAAAAAAGAAAAAAGGGGACGGAAAAGGGAAAAGAGAGAGGACGTGGCCCCTTTCACGGTCCGCCGTAGGGAATCTCAATTGCCTGTCGAGCCGGGGACTTTCCTGCTCGGAGACGAGACACAATGCAGCTGTTTTGACACCGGGAAGATGTGAGGCAGAAGAAGCTTCTCCACGATTGCCGCGCAGTCATTATGATGTCCTGACTCATTGGGCTGGGCGGCCTGCGTCATTTTGCAGCTAGCGCACACACACATAAATTATAGCTTGATGGTACAAATCAAATGCAAATTGCATACACAGACAGGAGGAAACTGAGTGGATGTTAATGAGTCAAATGTGTTTGGAAATGTCGTTTGGCAAATACCAATTAAAGAGCAAAAAGGGCACCGCGGTTTCTGTTTACAACTGAGGCCGCACATGACTCATTTCATTCTGACATCTATCTTGTTGATATCATTAAACCTTTTTTATAACATCATTCAAATAATTCAGGTTTGACTTCATTTTATATGCATTCAGAGTGCTGAATAATTTAATTTGAACCAAAACCAAAGGCCCCTTTTGATGTTTCGTGAAAACAGAGTGAGTGTGATGCACAACTGCTCGTCGTTAACGGCCTGGAGAGGATCCTTTTGACTATTACGTGAACTTCAAATGGGGAAAAATGCAATCGAAATATTTTTGTCGCCGCAGGAGTTCACTGGTAGAGTTATTTCTGCCAACTCTGGTTTTAACCTTTTTGTTTTGTTCTCCACTCCAGTAACTAAAGGCTTAGCTGTTGTTGATCGGATAGTCAATAACGTGTTTGTTGGCAGGTTGCGTACAGTCGGTTCATTTGGGTTTGGTAAAACATCTGTTAAAAAAAGGAGCCGTGTGCCGTAGCTCTGTGAACTGACACCCTGGAAATCTCAGGAAGTAACTCAACGTGTGTGCCAGGAGGCATCACTGACATTTTGGCAAGAAAGGTCTTGATGAAAACTGTTACACACACACACACACACACTGGCCCTGCTAATAAATGCTAAAGCCAATCCTTCCATTTTACTGTAGATCTCCCATAAAAAGAGCCTAACTCCTCCAGCGCATGCCGTGTAGTCTTGACTCATCTAGGCCAACTGGCAGAATAATAAGCAGAGAGGGATATTTGGTGGGACTTTAAGAGAGCTGAAACTACAGGGCTGTATTAGTGCCACTTTCACTCACTCAGATGAAGAAACACTGCAGTGATTAAGCTTCTTGTGGATGTGCGTGTTTGCTTGTGTGTGCGCGCGTGTGTATGTGTGTGCGCCTTGGCTCCATTGGGAGCCTGTAGCAAAGCCTTAAATTATACATATGTTCTCATTCCATTACCAGTGGCAACTACTAAAGGCTTCCCAGCATTTCCATTTCTAGAATGAAAGGATGCACGCTCTCACACAAACACGCACACACGTTCATTCCGAAGCCTGCTTAAGCAGGGCAGCATTGAACTGAGGCTGTTACTAATAGAGCCACACCAAAGATTGACCAAAGTTGAATAAATGACATTTATTCTAACCGACTCCAGTGCGGCGGTGACCAAACAGTTGACACACTTCAGGTCCTCCGACGGAGCTGGCAGATTCTGTACGGAAGGAGTAAATGATTAATGCTCAGACTCCTCTTAAGTGCCACTGAGGTGCCACTGAGGAGGGCATTTAAATCCTCTTCACCTTTGGAGCTGCTCCCTCGCCTGCAGCAGGGGGCTGCTCTTATGCTGGGAAGCTCGAGTCCAGTATTCCGTTTGAATAGTTCTGTAGGAGCAACGGAATGTGACTGTAAATCGGCCAAGTTCCTCGACGCGTGTTTCTTGGAGGAGCAACGTCGCGTACCTCTTCTTTCTTGACGTGAATTATGCACCAGGACATGATTCCCTTTTTTCAAAAGGCGCACATGCTGCTAACATGCATCTACAATGGGAAGATGAAGCCGTAATCTGCTTAAGATGTTGCGTGCCGGAGGCAGCGTGCACAAAGTAATGACTTAACTGAACAGCATTAGCAAATTATATATCCCATCAGCAGAGTACGTGTGTTTTATGACTGCTTCCACAGTCATCGCTATGAATGTTTTTCTACCAGAGCCTGTCTATATCAATATTTCAGACAGTTGGAGGGGAACACATCAGAGACCAGCTGGGCGCCAGATCTCAGGTCCTCTCCGGTAAACCCGGGGACCTCGCATGGTCCGATTCTCATCAGCTTTCAGATCAGATCGGAGTGGCGGGCTTTGAGGAGAGGTGTTATCGGAGAGAGACCGGAGCGGCAGTCTTTCCACCCCGGCCGCGCGCTGAGACAACATCAGACAAGGATTAAATCAACAGACCGAGCTGACCCCCCCCCCACCCGGTGACCAGGCGGGGGTACTTACAACTCTGCGGAGGGAGGAAAATTTAGCATGTTGGGGAGGCGACGCGTTGGGAAAAGTGGGACACGTAAAAGGAAGGAAGGAGACTCCTTTGCAAAAAGGTTCAAGAAGCAGCCATTCCCAAAACGCTGTACATATGCATATATTTAGTGTACTTCCCAGTTGGAGAGAAGAGCGCCGGTGTTTTCAGAGTTGTGCTTGAGCACAGAAGCGAAGTGGAATGAAAAGTCTTTCC
The DNA here is from genome assembly GCF_964276395.1 of Gasterosteus aculeatus. Classification (NCBI taxonomy): domain Eukaryota; kingdom Metazoa; phylum Chordata; class Actinopteri; order Perciformes; family Gasterosteidae; genus Gasterosteus; species Gasterosteus aculeatus. Next base: position 24,877,955 of record NC_135688.1, on the reverse strand, counting down.
AATGTCATGGTTGAATATTAATGAGTGATTTGAGCTCTGCGAATGAGGCTTCACACTTGCAAGATTCTAGTCCTTTTATCCTTCTTGTCAGCGAGACTAAATAATCATTTTTCTTTAAAGTGATTGTCCCCATTAGTTACTTTGACACAGATACATTGAAAATAGGGTGGAAGTGAAGAAATACCAAAGTTAAACTTGCTGTAGAGTCTTATCACTTTTCGCTTTGAGGGATCCGTTGGCCAACTTTGCATTGCAACATTTAAAACTTGTCTTAATGAGCGGTTTGAAGCTACAATAGTTTGACCGTGTCATTTAAAGGCCCTTTTGTCTCCCTAAGTGCCGGTGAGAGAGAGATTCTGAAAGCGCTGATGTCAATGTTACATTAAATTGCCTTGGCCGTTTCACATTTAGCTTTATGTTTAAGTATCTTTTTTTCTTAAGCAGTGCTTCCATTCTTGCATCTATCATCAATGTTGCTATGCTACCAGATGGAAATATGCACAAACATATTGCAACAATGTCCACTTAAATGCGCTTTATGGTTTTTGACTTGAATGCTCGATATCAACAAAGATGACGCATTTATGGCCTTCAGAGAAAAGTGAATGAGGCGCAGATCCACATGAGAGACCTGGATTATAGTTTAGATTGATGACTTCAAATTGGAAGGTCAATCAAATGATGTCAGATATATAAAAACAAAAAATCAAAACATGAATGTATAGTGTTCGATTTGATTTAGCTCGCACTAGATTCAAGGTCTTCCCATTAGACCTTCGACCATCATGCGGTCGTGTTCAACCCTCCTTTTGTTCTATTTTGTAGTCAACTTTTGTCCATCATCATGGTATTGGCTACACTTTTCACACCTTGAGATTGCCGGCTGGTCAACTGTTGCTCGGCATGAATATATGCCTTTGTGTTGGAGTAAAAGCCATCAAAAGGTGTTATAATGCCTCAAGTCTCTAATCCCCGACGGTTTCACCACCCTTTCCAGATTTATTTCAAGCAGAAACAAGAGGGTTTAATGTAATATGTAAAGCATTAAAAGCCACTACGCTGCATTCTATGAAAATAGAGCTGAAATCTCAATTCTTCTTCTTCTTCCTACCTTGTAAGCAGTCAGAACCTCGGAGCAGACGCACAAGTTTACAGCACAGGTTTTGCCCCTAGGGCCAAAATCACCGCAGTCAAGTAAACTAAGCAATTTTGCAGCTGGTTTTGGAGATTAGACTGACTTGAACTTAAGACTCATCAGCCGCTGCACCGATAGGAAGTGAACACGGGCCGTTGCTCGTTCTATTCAAACATTCATGATGCTGCTGAACTGCATTATAAGATGCCTTCATAATGGCCATGCGGCTCCGAGCTGAGGCTGGATTGCAAATAGGTTTTTTGTTACAGTTCATGAACAATCTGATAATTTTCCCGGCATTACAGGGAAGAAGAGGAGGGGGAACAGAGAGCGAGCAGGAAGGAAACAGAGTGAGCAAAAAGGCAGTAGGACGACCGCCAATGCAATGATAATTATAGTCTCCGGAAGACAAAAAAAAACCTCAGATCAAGATAAAATAAAGACATATTGAGCTATGAATTTTTGCCCGAGGTGAATGCTGACAGTATCTCTCTGTGCTATCCAAATCTGTCCCAGAGATTATTCCTCAATTTTAGTCCTCTGGAGGAGAAACCCCTGCACTACATCTCATCCACGGGCACAGCCATCACTCACATGGTCATATTTGAATTAGGTGTCTAGACATAAAGTTTGCCAAAGGACTCCTCTGCTCCGAGGGGTTCCGCAGAGCCCTCGTCCTCTATCGTCCTGATAGAGTCCCAGGAAGGGAATGGAATTCAGGTGTAAATGAATACGATCTGAAGGGGTTTCCTGGGAATGGTCGGCTGACGTCCCCAAAAGACACTTTTTCAGGATGGGAAAGAAAAAACACAAGATACAACAGAAACCGTGAGGTTGTGAGTTAGAGTGTAAGATACAAAGCGGTAACAAACAATAGTGTATCGAAAGGGACGACGTAAAGGTCAACCAAGCAACACTCATGACTACTAAAGGAAGTATAAATATGTATGACTCCACCTCCCAGCACAGGTAGGTAGTGCATGCAGTACGCCTCGCTGATTTAAATAAGGGATAAATGCTCTTGTGAGACATTAAGAATGGAAACCATCCAACCACAGGTCTGATCATGACTTGAAATCTCAATTATGACCTTGTGTGTGAAACATACTTAGGATGTAGGGTTGCTCACTAAGGACCTTGTTTACATTAGATAGCGGCCGACATAGCAATAAGCTGCCTGGGTCACACTCTTAACTTCATGACAAGAGTAAGCAACTACACACATTATGATCATTTATAGATTCAAGTCGCTATTATCATATTTTAACTGGGCAATTTACTGATGCATCTACATGGCCTGCATATGTAAAGGTAAGTCGGCTATAACTTTATGGGGAACATACATCTAAATAATATTCTGGACCACGGTTGTGGGCCGGCTGACCCACCAATAGGCCAACATTACCACAGCTACTTAAAAATAACGCTTAAAGATGCTCCCAGAGGGTCATTTGCTATGGCTTGGCAAAGTATTTTTGTTCATGTTAATGGGTTCTATGATAATGAGTTTCTATGCCAGATGTTTGATCATTGTGCGACGTTAACATGCAGCGCATTTGAAATTGGGCAGGGATTTTTTTGAATGCAATGTTAGTGCTAAATTCCTACATTTACAAACCGTGATCCAAATTGCAGCAGAAAACCAATTGATTTAATTTACCATCACGGACATCAGTAAATGGATGCCTCTTCCATTTGGAGCTGAAAACCAACCTGTGACCAAGAAAATTCTGTGATATCTTTATTGAGTGATTGCGCTCCAACACCAACTCTCCGTATTCCCGCTAATCCTTCCTCTTCGCCAGCATTTCCGCAGCCTGCAACTTGTATCTTAAATCACCACTTTACTTGGTTGCCACTTTATTCCGACATGTCTCACACTCACTCATCTCGCCTCAAGAAATGTGCCTGTCCCCTCTGTTTGGGATCATTTACGCACTCATCACCCTGTCTTTCGACCTCTCCGTCGCCAGGAAAATGGAGGCCGGCTCCGACCTTTCGCGCGGCTTTGTGTGTGTGTGTGTGTGTGTGTGTGTGTGTGGGTGCCTCGTTTCAAATTTGTGAGCATGAATAGGTGCGCCGGAGGAGCGGCGGCGGCAGGCGAGTAAACAAAAACAAGACGGCGTCCTTGGATCAGCGTTCCGGGGTCTCGAGCATCGAGCGTGGATTCAGGGAACCCTGCAGTTCTTGCTGTTCAAATCCCAGCTGCATAACTGCCGCCATCAAACACGCTGCGCATAAAAAGCGGGAGAGCAGGGGAGGGAGGTAAAACGACGGGAGGGAGCGGGGAGAGAGAACGGGGGGGGATACAAGATAGAAACAAGGGGGGGAAGAGAAAGAGGGAATGCAGGAAGGATGAAGGAATTAAATTCACCACACAACAGTGCCATCTAGTGGCCCCCCCCCCCCCCCCCCACCCCCCCCCCCCCCCCCCCCCACCCCCCCATCATCCCTTCTTTACTTCACATTGTTGCTTTCCGTTCTGCCACAGTACCTCCCGGGCTCACACACTCCACATTCATTTTTTGTTTTGCAGACACATACAAAAAACACGCAGAACATCAATATGCATGGGGGGGGGGCAGATTTTCGATTTGGACGAAAGCTGTGGCGGCTCGTAATCTTCACCGTGAAACAAGGACTCAGACACACACGCACACAGAAGCTGCTTCCACGCATGAAAAACACCTGTTTGTCCCCTCCGTCCTCCTACCCTTGTTTACTTCTGTTCTGCCTGTCCCCCTCACATTGCTTTGTTCACCTCCATCTTTTTCTCACCCCTGCAACACCACCTCCGTCTCTCCCCGGAGCCCCACCACCCAGACTGTAAACAGCGGGGATGGATTACTAATTGTCCTGCTCTAGATGCAGTGGTGTGGAGACAGCTGCGGGCGGGCGGGCGGGCGGGCGGATTGGGATGTGGTGATGTGAGGGTGTGTGTGTGTGTGTGTGTGTGTGTGTGTGTGCGCACACACACACACACTTGAATCACACAATCAGAACAGATGTAGGTTCATTAAAAAAAAAATGTTATATGACCGTACGTTTTGACCTTCTGAGCATATGTCCTGGATTGAGCATTTGTTTGAGATATTGGCCATTAGTTGTGCTTTGATAGTTGTAATTAGGCCCTTGGGGGATCTGTTGTAATCTTCAAACCATAAACTCTGTCCTGCAACATAAAAAACAAAGCAGGGCCTTAATGTAAAAGGGATTTTCTTCTGTGTGGGGTTTGATAAGATATGAGAACGACACAGCGAGCCCACAAAAAAGGGAGAAGAAACTGGCAGTAGCATTGAGTTCAGACGGGGGCAGTTTGGATGTTGTTCTCCTGGCAGAAGTCTGGAGGATTTCCGTTAAAAGCTAAAAGGTAGGATGACGACATATAGAGATTGACCAAATTTCATTGAAACAAAAATCTGAAGCTCAGGTTCTGCACTTTTGATTTAACCTTGCATCTACACCTGCAAATCCCCCAACGTTATAGTTCAGCAGCCTTTCAACTTGACATTTAACTGTTTCAGCAGCTTAACCTGGATTTGGCATTATGTGGATAGCACGTGGTATGTGGACCAGTGTAGAGTGAATGCATCATCCGTGCTAACGTCACATTAACTGGTATGCTGTTGGGAAAACACTCAAATCCATAATGGCAACGTATGCCATTGTTGAGTTGCTATGCTTGCTTGCTGGTTGAGGTATTACCCGTCTTGCGAATTGGTATGATAGCATAGCTGCCCGTCTCATATTTCACTGAACAGACGCCAGCTGTGCTGCTAGCGTTACAGATTGTCTTGCAGTTGTAAAATCCATAAACGGTAAAGTCTTAATGCCACGCCAGCAGAGCTCGAGTCAGCACAGATCCACCCACACGCATCCCCTTATCTTCATCTCCAGCGTCTAATCCATCCTCTCCTCCGCTTCCTGCCGCCTTCCTCCACCGATCTCAGTGCTCACATCACCCATCAATTAAACCGACAGCGGCCGCGACGGATGTTTTTCTGTGTGGCTCTGGCTTGTGGTGGAAGTGAGACCTAGTGGATTGCCTGAGTGAATGATTTATGCAGCATTGATAAGATTTACTTCTGCCCAGGTTCTAAAAATATATGTTTATATAACGTGTCACTTTGTCTAAGCGTCAACTGCTTGCCCTGCGTCTGCGAGCTTCTGGCAGGGAGCGAGGTCCAGGAGTGGTGCCAACCCGGGTTTGAATGCGGCTTTCCAGCACGGATTATTAGCCAGCCATTGCTGTATACACACCAGGAACCCCATCGATAAAGAAACTTGCTTTTATACAAAATGAAGAGTTTCTTGGATGAACAAAAGTACTCCCACAGTCTCCCTAAAGGCCGCCTTGTTTTCATGCTGATGATTGATTGATTGATTTTGGCCCGCTAAGAACTAGCTTGGTCTTCATGTGGTAGCTCCAGCAGCTCGACTCCTCAGCAAATGTCATTCATAATTCATCTTCAGGAGTTCATGCAGCCCACAGGCCAGATCGGCTGTGAGGATTGATTTGATCAACCACCACCCCCCCCATCCCTTTCTCTGAACCCCCCCCCATCCAAACTCTAAGCTTGAGCTGCGTGGTGAATAATAATGCAAACCCTTGCAGCTTTTTATCCAGTCATTGTAAGGGTGGTTCAGCAGAGCAAGATCGACACTTGATGGTTGTGACGTTATCTCCTGGCACTCGCAGCCACATCAGAACTCTGTCACAGGCTCTCTCGTCCCTCATTGTATCACAGTAACAGTTTGAGAGAAACAGAAGAGGCCGAAGATGCACTGGACTTGATTCAAAGCGCGTGTTGGAGGACAGGACAAAGCCTACCGACTCATGGATTCAAGTAAACCAGAGAAACGCAGACAATCATCCTCAAACGTGCGCAGCGAGGCAGTCTGAGCGAAGTGCTCTCTCTCGCCTCCGAATGCGCGCATCTGCATTTTTTGCATCGTGCGGTCTGGTGGGGAATGCTAATTTTCTATGCCTGTCAAAACAAAGCAAGACTACAAGTTATGGGACTCCTCGCACTGAGATGACAGTCAGCCACGGTAAAGATCTCTACTGTTTACCAGCCGTCCAAACTGAGACAAAACAATATGTCGCCAGTAATGTGGTTGTGTGCTCTGATTGGAGCATCGCGCTGACATGTCTGTCGGCGACTGTTGCAATCAATAGCGGAGCTCTCTTTTACTCAGTCGTCTGATCTCAGTAATCAAGAAGAAAATTCTCCCTGTCCTTCCAGTTGTAGCGGCGTTCCTTTATGCACATCTGACAGACGGCAATGTGGGGACAGTGCAATAGGTTTGCTTTGACGTGGACGTACCGGCTGTAGTTGACATCACTTTCACACTAAAGAGACCCTTTCATTTCCCAACGCGGCCCCAGAAATTTAACTTGAGACCCTGTGAAGCGTGTTGCCTCTTTTTTAGAGCCTGTGTTTCCATCTGCTACCCTTTACTCTGTCTCTCTAGCCCTCTGTCATAATGTGTTCAAATGAAAAAGGACAAAAAAAAGTAATCAAAAAATAGCCTCCACAGTTCACCAGGCGAGGTTCTCCCCCCAAAAAGAGCTGCAATTACCGTACATGTGGCGCCTTAGGGTAAGGGGAGGGGGGACAACGGAGGGAGGAGTGGTGACGGGAGGACATGACGTTTTGGAGGTGAGGATATCTGGTTGCGATTGGTCACGCCTGACCCTCGGTGCTGAATCTCAAAGAAAAAAAGGGATGAGGGGAATGGGATTGCCCATTTTGTAAGGTATAGAGTGCCCCCCCCCCCGATCCACCTTCTGTCACAGATAGACACTCCCCCCCCTTCCCAACACACACACACACTCACACACACAGCCTAGCCACTTTGGCCACTACCGCCTGCGGTTCAGATGATGACTCAGTGCTTTAATCGTATTTGCAGGGGATTTATGCCCAAAGAGGAGTTTCCTGGCTACAGACTGCGAGAGAGAGAGAGAGAGAAAGAAAGAGATAGACGTGATGGAGAGGACAGAAAAGAGAGTCATCAGAATCAGAGGTGGAGTCATTTTTGAGCCGGAGAGAACTCATTATTGTCGTCGGCGGTGAGAAGAGACGACCTTATTATTCTCCTGTGCATAACAGGAACTCATAACAGGAGATCGCTGGCGGCGTTCATGGAGTAGGGATAATGCTTAGGTGCTTCTTGTCCTTCATTTTCGGCACACTCCTTTCTTACACAATCCAATCATTTAAGTATTCTGGAGCCGAGTATAGGTATAATTGTCTGGAAGAAGAAGGTGAGGGTGGTGGGAGGCAGGAGAAGGGTGTGATACGGAGGTTAGAGATGGTGGGGGAGGTTGTGATGTATTAGAAAATGACCAGCGTGAAGGGGGAATAGTAAATGCACCTTGTGCGTTGGAATATTTTTTCTTCTATGTTGCGGTTTGGACAATTTAACAGAAATGTATAGTTGTGCTGTCATGGTGAAGAACTTAAAGCCCACACACTCAAGGCTTCAGAGCGGTTTCATTTCCGACAACATCCTTTTCTAAATGTAGTCGTTGCACGCACTTTGTTTCACTTATTTGCTTGTTGTATTATCTGTCTGAACAGTCAATTATTACTGAATAATAATTGCTCACGGCTCGTCCTTGAGCAGTAAATGACAATGGTCAAACTAACTTACTCTCTCAATTGCTCAAAACTTTAAGGATAGTGGAGCGCTGGCGTCTTGAGCAGAGAGTCAAAGTCACACCAGTGCAACGGTTTGCTCCCTCAACACTATTACAGATTACATTTATGTCGCACATAATGTCCAGTGAAAATCCTCGGTCATGGTCGTTGTGTCAATGTTTGAATTTCACATGCCCCCCCAAAAACATCCCGGTTTCCTCCCGTCGTTTTGATCTAATATTCTGGGAAGCTTTGGTCTGAAATGAGGGAAACTACTCAGTCTCTGAATGGTTCCTGGCAAGAAGATGCTCCTTGGTGATTACAGTAATGATCCTCAGAGAACTCACAGTTGCCCATTGAAGATGTTCAAAAGGTGGCTTTTTGTGTCCTTGCTTTCAAGGACACAGTACAAGGGCTCTTATCGGGCTTTGTGGGATATAATGAGATTCATTACGAAACATATACTTTTTCTATTTTTTCATCTTCAATGTAGGTGGGTGTCCATTGCCGTTTTCCTGTTCTTGGAAATGCTGCTCATGATTTCCCAGCCCTGAAAGTATCCATATACGGCAACCCTGTCACACTTTAGCAGCACGGATAAATTAATGTGGTTGTTTCGGAGTCGCCTTGTACATATTAAGCGACAGCGTGAGGTAAAATGCGTTGACCCTGTGGCATTGGAAGGGAAAATATGCTAAAGTGGCTCAGTATGCTGTAGCTATATCCGGCAAACAACTCATGAATCAAGTCACCAACAGAAAGATACACGTGGACGTATCGTTTTATCGCCTTTCCGCCGAAGGCCAATCGTCATGGCAAAGCCACTTGACCGCCAGCACTTGTAGCCACGTCCTTGGCGGAGGTCTGCGGCCTCCAAGTGACCCTGTGTTACATCACAATGTAGCAGCGAGTGGCCGCACGTGTTTGGGAGGTATTCACGTTTGTTTATTTTTCTTATTGAAAGCCAGACTCGCAAATGTGATGCATTATTCAAGTGTTCTTTAGCAAGTGTGAAGACGTCCTCAAATAGTGAAGGCAAAGGATTTGCTGGAATATGTACACTGGAGGTCTGGCTGACACTGTGAGTCACAGATAATTGCGTTAGCGGGCTGTGATGTATTGATTGTGTCAGGGAAGGATGTAAACACGGTCTGTTTTTATTTAGGAAGCGCATATTGCAGGCAGTGAGTGGAAAACTTCCGGGCGTAATGCTTTATCTGTGAATGATGAGTCGCAACGATGGCAAAGCTGTAATGCTTTTCAGCTCGGTGCTCCGGCAATCTAAAACAACTCTTAAGAAGGTTGACTGCTAAGGAACGACTTTGGACTGTGTCTGCATCTCCGGATGAGAGGACACTAAACCCGAGGTCGGATTTTAATCTCATATTTTTCAAAGAGATAATGGGGAAACCGGAGCGTACAGAGTGTTTGCCGTGCAAGGCAAAAGGAATAAGGATGGTTTTATCTCTGTTTTTTTTCCTCCCAGACACTGCTGTGGTTGAATTGGTCCGGGCTGTTACCATTAATACTGTGATCGCTACTCGGGGTGTTCAGTCAAGTTAGAAAGCGGTCTGAAGGTCCCTCTGTCTGTACACTTCACGTGTGCAAATACAGAAGGTGTTTAATTATAATACCACCACGTATAATTCTGTGATATTTAAGGTTGAGCTTTTCTTTTTGTCCGTTTACTTATCGGTTCATTTTGCGGGAGTTAGCCCAGTACATTGGCAACTCTGTTTACGGAAGGGGGGGGCATTAAACCTTCAGAATTCTCTTGGAAGAAAAATAATCAACCGAGCTGTGCAATAAAAAACAAAAAACAAAGGCTGGCGTAATGAGCACCAGGCGTCCACAGCCCCATTATTAGCCAATGCGGAGAGATGAGGGCCCTCGCACAATTACAAGTCCAACACTTATCTTGTCGAAGCAGATTTTGCAGGGTAGAGAGGCGTTTGTGTGTGTGCGTGGGTGGCCAGCAGAGTGCAAAGACAGGCCTTTAAAAGAAAAAGGGGGGGGAAAAGCCTCAATAAAGTAACAAACTGTAGGTATCCAATATTCCATCGAGTTCAAGGAAATGAGCAGAACAATGTTTGTAATCTTTTTTACTGATTCATTTCAGGCCATATGGGCCAGTCATTATCTTTAGACCTGGCCATGATGTATATCAGGCATTGTTAGCCCCCATAAAGTGCTCAAATGTCATGTAACTATGATGGATTGACTCATATAGAATTTATTGTAGCTGCAGCATCTGTGTTAAACCCTAAACCCACACTGAATCACCCAGGGGAGAAAGCTGATGCCGGCTCATTATGTAATATCAATACTATGGGATACCATGTGTCCCAGGATATATCTTTATACTCATATTTCTCCACAAAATACCACAGGAAGACCAAGGTATCAAAAGTGGCATAGGTTATATGCCCTGCTTCTCACTAACAGTATTCAGTACAAACAGTATTCAGTGTATCCTTAAAGCATTGGCCGATCTGGTAATAAGAAGACTTTATAGTGGTCTTATACCTTTGTGGGCATATTTGCTACATATAGGATTTTGGGATTAAGTAAAGTCGAAATGAAAATGGAGGTTATTAATCAAAAGATCATGCCATTCTGTCAATATCGGACATTACCGATAATGGAGTTCATACAAATGTGCTTTCGATCGGTTTTCTTGGTCACCATGTAGACTCGATTAATCGGCGGAGCATCTCAACCACATCTTCAGAAAAAATAAATAACAAAAAAACAATGCTTCTATTTCATGATCAAAGTGCTGGCATAAGCTAGGACTATCATTTGTTTCTATATTTTATTATAAATGATTCTAATAATTGAAATAAGCATCAACCTTTTGGAAAGACCTCACTTTTTACAGTCTGGGGTGTAAGTGTAGGATTCATTACATGGATTCTACTTTAACTTAATGATAAACTCATCAAAACAAAAACTTTCTTCAGCAGAAGTTTAGAATCAACCCACATCACAGTTATTATGCGGTCGTATTTCCAAGCATATTCCCCTTCTGCTCACGCCGCAATCTGTGACTCACTTTGGATTTACTTAAAAGAATGCAACACCGGCCATAGAAGAGTATGGGCGCTTTTCTTCCAGCCGAACTGTGCAGCAGCAGACTAACACTCCCAAACAGACCGGAGAGAACCAGTTAGCGGAATCACTTTGTCTGGAGGGAGAACCCACACACTCCTCCACGGCAGAGGGCTGAAGACCAGTGATGGACAAGGCCCATCTATTGAACTTGTGAACTCTGAGTCTGCACTGCCCTTATTTTCTCATCTTCTCTCCCGCTGAGCCGAGACAATCTATTTTTTAAATAGCCTCATCGCTCAAATTCCAATAGAACTGTGAGAAAAAGAAGTATTAATTAACCGCCCATGCTCCTTGTTACATTCTCCACTCTAATGTGTCCTTATTGTGTGTACTTTCAATCCCAAAACCTTCTCTCATTGAATGTTTTATGCTTTAGCAAAAATGATTTCACAGAGTCGAGAGTGGTGACTTATGATACAAACGAGCAGCTTATTGTTCTTCCTGCGCGCTTGTTAGCATGGTAATCAGTTTATTGAGAAGTTGAGACATCCTGTAGGAGTGTATTCATGTGAGAGCTTACTGTGGAGGAAATTTTAAAAAAAGGAGCCCAAAGTGTACTCCAGTGCCAATCCAGCTATGTCAATCATGTCCTGTAGGAAATCGGACTAAGCGTGTCATAAGGATTCATTGTAGGATACATTGAAATCTGTCCATCCTTACATGGCGACAACGCATTCAAACGTCATTGTTAAACAACGTCTTATTCCACGCCGAGGTGTTTTAAAAAAAAAGTACTGGCCACTTTAGAACCTATGGGCGGGCTGTAGTGTGTATGTTTGTGGGGGTGCCGGTTGCTCGGTAAAACCCACTTGGGTGTGTTTGTGAGACAGTTCTTCGGCAGTCTCGTGGCCTCAGGGTGAAATCTGTTCCGGTGTCGAAATGCTGGGGTGCCATTCGCCTGACAGCGAGGAACAAAACACTTGGTGGTTGGGAGCGGGTTAGATTGCCGGGGCTGCTTCAAGCTTTCCACCCACGCTGCTTCCTGTAAGTCTCCAGTACAGGTGGGAATTAGCAGTAACGGTGCGGTGGGCCTCTTCTATCTGGTGGAATAAGAGGCTGTGCGGTGTCTACATGCATCTGGCTTCATGTTATTTTCTTCAGCCCCCTCATGTTTTTTTTTGTTGAAGACGGGAGTCTCGGGTTTTTTTTTCTGAGGAACTTGCCTCTCAGCTGTTTTGTCAGAAGGGACGGATTGTCGACCACGTCACGAATCCGCCTTATCGAAATTGGCTCCTTGCTCTTGTATGATCACGTTGCTCCGAAAAAGAAACATTTGGCCAATGACAAAAGTGACAGGGGAAAAAGAATAGCGTTGCGCATCGCAATGACCGGGGTTTGGCAGGTGGGGGGTGGGGGGGGGGGGGGGCGGTGGTACGTCAATGGAGAGGCTGAGCCCTCGAGCCAACCAATCACTCCTCTACAGTGACCTCTTCCAATGTGTGATTTAGTAATTGACATTCCCCCTTTCTCGGGTTGTCGCTGGCTTCTGGCTAGCGGTTCACTCGGTAGTATTCAAAGACGTATTTAATGAGAAACACTTTGGCACCCTCCGAAAGGCTTCAGCAGTCAAACAGGGTTGCTCGTCAAATTCGTGAACACACTGCGTTTGTTGGTATAGACTTTGTCTGCTGAAGCCACCTTTTGTCTCGGAGATGTAGATTTGATTTCTCCGTTGCATAATTTACTCAAAAGCCTGGCATTTTTCCTTTTATAACTAGGAAGAAAAAAAGAAAAAGACGATTGATGGCAAAGTTTTGCTCCACACCATAGACAGATAGTTTGAAAGAGTCACGATTTTCCAGCCAATCATCTTTTTTCATTCTCCCTCTCAAATGCACAGCTCCATCTCCATTTAATTGGTATGGGCGGAGGGATTCTTCTTTGTTACGCCACAATCAAAAGCACCATTAGATGTTCAGCGGTTCGGAAGACGAGGCGGCTCAGTCAATCACCGAACATCGCGGCGACAACTGTCATTAGAGATTAGAGCAAAGTCCTGATTATGCTTTTTGGTGCTCCGGGCCATTTCGCTTGTTTTCAGCAGCAGATCCTTTATTGGTCCGTCCTATGAGACACGAGTCAACTTTCTCATCGTAGAGGTGGCGTATGCTTCTTCATTGACAAAGCCTGGGACTGAAATGGATGCAACCCATAGTGTGTTTACTGTCGGGTCGGAGTTGCCAATAATTAAACTGCTGACACTTTTCATACTACTGCCAAAGAGGAAACATGGTAGGTGATCTAACACGGAGGCTTTGACACTGATGGTCACAATGAGAAGGCTCATTGTCAAAGCCATAATACGAGCCTCAGAAAAAACATGCACTAAATCAACCTTCTGCAGGCGTTGCAGAGCTTGACTCCGGCCTTCAGGGAGCTTTGCCTTCCTTTATCAGCCTTTCTTTTATTTTTTCTTCTTTTTCCAACCATAGTCAGTTAGGAGATTGGGATTTGATATGCTGTCACTCAATTCCCGCCTGATTTTGGATGACAGGCGAGTTTATGAGCTGCTGAGAAGTTGGTGCAAACCAAGCAGGGAGGAAAATCCTGCCGCTTTGGCGGGTTCCCTGCTGAGCCTTTAGGCAATAACTTAAGAAGGAAATATTTCAGGGGAAAGGGGGTACATTTTAATGGCGAGTCAGTAGGTATTGGTTTTCTACACAGCAGCGGGGCGCCCGTTCCATCGTGGGCTATGCCCCCATCGGGCAACCAGTCGCTCATTCCCCTCGCGCTGTCTCCTTCTCCTTCTTGCTCGTCCTGTCCCTCCCATCTCCGTCCCCTTTGTTTTACTGCCAAGCGGTCAAATGGATGTTGGCATATTGTAGAGCCCCGTTGTCCAACTCTCTCTCATGTGCGGGCCAAGTCCGCGGCTCAGCAGAGTGCGACTTGGCAGCTGACGAGACAGCCACACAAAGGCAATTAGCCCGGCCACCAACGGCCGCTCCCACAACCGGGCGTTCGTTCTGTTCACAAGTCAAATGGAGAGCGTTATTTATAGCCAAAGGTCAGAGGATCTCCGTTCTGTTAATGCGGAACGTTTGCACTTCAGGGCACACAACATGGAAAAAAAAAGGAAAGAGCAGATTCTCGTTAAAAGGGCAGTACAGTGACAACGGCACCTCCTCAAGCAGAGGTCGATCACAATTTTAACGGCTGATGTTTTTAACATGTGGACGCAGAGCAAAGAGTTGAGTCAAAGTGTATAGTGTGACGACCTCACCGGAGGCCTTCGCCCCCCTTCTCGCGCTGTCAGAAAAGATGACCCTCATCTCACGGACAAAATGACAGCCCCCCCTCCGCCTCCCCTCCCCCGGTCGGCGGTGCATCGGTCAAAGTATCGTCAGTGCTCGTGGGGGCGAACAGTGACAGTCAAAACTGAATGGCCAGGTGTCTCGTGGTGTCCATCGTGGGAATGGACCGCTGAGGACGGCCCGTTCCCATTTGCTTCGCCTCCAATAGCAGTGAGTTTTCAGTCGGTGAACCAAACACCCTTTAGTGACTTGATGAGAAGTACCAGGCTTCCAAGTATACACAAGCATAACTCATCATGTTGTACACTTCAGGCTTGTTGGTAAAATTATTGACGCTCTGCGTCGCATTATTCTTCGACGCAGAGCGAAATGAAGGTAGGACGGAGGGGTGAATAGGGGAAACCAACACAGGAGTTTTAACGAGGGTACCTTTAGTTACAGAGAGGTGTTTGTTTGGTAAAGTCATTTTGAAGGTTATATCAGGGAGGTTTGCGACGTGTTGTCCATACTTATGTTGTTTGGTTTGAAATTACACTCAGTTTATTTCCGTACCTTTTGCCCAAACTTAGTTGTGTCGTATCGTGCCCAAAGTGGGATATGTGACGATTTAGGTGAAAACAAGGACTTTACACACCGTATTGGCTGAATGGTGTCCTTCTTCTGCAAAGGAGTCAAGTGGGTCAAACCGGTCAAGCGCTTTGTAGCTTATAATTGAGAGAATTTTGGAAAGGATTTTCTTGATTTATACAATGAACATTCTGACAATGTGTGACAACATGCAGGCACATATTCTTCACGACCTCGATGACTACAAAGGTATGATATTGACTGTTGATCATTGCTCATTAAGGATCCCACCTGTGGGATTATCACGACTTGTACCATTAAATATCATAAAGCCTTTTATCCAACCTTTTTGAGGGGCTTCGCATCATCGTTAAAATAATATCAGATTAAGATTTGAAGTCACTGCATCCTCAGCTGGAGCGTCAATTTCGAATGCAACTTGTGATTTATGATGATGGTTTTTTTTCCCCAAGTAGAGGCCCCAGGGCCGACAATGTCAGTCAATACCTGCAATATTGCCTCATTTGCAGCGGCTGTCAAAGTGACTTATACCTGTGCACACGCCCGCGTGCGCATACACTCACACAACACACAAACTGTCAAAGTAAATTGGCTGCATGTTCTCTAAACCCTATTTATGAGTCTCCTATTGTTTTTCTTGATGCGGTGTCTGACACAGGGAAGAAAGGGCAAAATGTATCCGCCTACTATCCCGGAGAGAGGTAGAGAGACAGAAAAAAAAAATATATATATATATATATGCAAGGGAGACAGAGATGGACTGACAGGACAAAGAAGACGGAAAGGTTGAAACAGACTGGCAGGCATAAGAAAGAGACGGATGCATAGATAGAGAGAGAGAGAGAGAGGGGGGGGGGGGGTGACAAACATATAGACAAACCAAGGGTTAGACTGCCTGCCATGAACTCAGCTGTCACCCCCCCCCCCCCAGCAGCTTCCTGTCACTCACAGCTGATGACAGCCCCCATCCTGTCTCTGCCTCTGTCACCTCAATCACACAAAGACCTGATACTGTCATCACACTTCGTGCACCATATCAAACTAGCACACCGCCGTGTGTGTGTATGTGTGTGTATATGTTGGCGTGCCCCTGATTGGGTATGTGACCCCTTGCTGGGATAATGTGTGTGTGTGTGCGTGAAAATGCCTTACTGTGCGACTGCGATTCGACAAGGACGCCTTCTTGAGAGAAGTCCGTCTGACTGTCGTTCTTTCTGACAGGCTCCCATTCTGCAGCGAGCCGATGCATTCGGCCGGGAAGCGACATAAACACCCGTCGTAAACCTCTGCTCACGCCGGCGTGCTTCCATCCCGCGGGGCCGCGTTGAATACAGATCACGATTCTGACAACTTAAGTCTGTATACCCGTAAAACACGTTTGGATTATTTTCTTTGCTTTATTTTTCAAAACTATGGAAACAACGGAAACGGCCCAGCTTGTTAATCATATCTTCTATCCTGTTTTTGATTTACCCGTCACATTTGAATGACTGTTGGAGGCCAGTAGTGCGAGCAGCTCTGTGAGGCAGTAGAAATCGCAACAGCGGCGCTTTAACTCAAATGCTAACGTCGGCATCCTCCAAGCTCAGACTTTGGTCTGTACGCTGCAGTCTGTTGACCGCGACCATTGGCGAAATAGCAGCGAACACAAAGTGGAGCCGAGGCTGAGGGGAATGCCATTTAGCGCAACGGAAGGCTGCCCGTGTGTCATGTTGTGTTTCCTCCACAGCTCTGTACTGGTTTAGTGGGGGGCTACACACCCCCTCCCTCCCTCCCTCCTCTCCCCTGCTGTGACACAAGCAGGATGACATTCCAATCATTATGTAATGGGTCAACGCTCTGACAAACATATGGTTGATGGAACTTACTGCTACAATGTGCGGAAAACATAATGGACTGTGGACGCTGCACATCTGTCACATCTGCCTCATCACACGAGCAACACATATTGCAATGGGGAAAAAATGGCTGCTGGCTGGGCTTTCTCAAGCCCGAATAATGTAACCCTCACCACCGTCACAACCAAAGGACTCTTGTCATCATCCCCACCCCTTCTCCGTCCAGCTGCTTTAACCGCTCCTCTCTTGGCTTCTGTTTTGGTTGCCCCCCCACCCCACTAAAAAAAAACCTTTCCCATAGCTGTTCTTGCACTATTAAAATCTATGCACATATTGAGAGAAACGTCCTTTACTGTCTGCACGTTCAATTTTTATGAAATATAAGTTATGGATTTATTCATTAACTTTCATTATGTCCACTCAGAGGACACAAGAGGAGACAGGGAGGAGAGGAACTCATGTGTGTGCGCTTATGTCGCATATAGACAATGATGTGGATTATGGCTAACCTTTAGTTTTGGCCATTTTAAGATGATTAATTTGCCACTGTGTTTTTAGCTGGAGGGCAGATGCGAGCTGTGAAAACTTATAATTGCCTCAGTTCTGCGTACCCTTCTCAATGTCACGCCTGTGATCGAGAGCCCCTCTTCTATAATGCCTAATCTAGGAGGGACTTAATCAGAAAACAGATACAGTTGAATATAAAAACATTTTGCGAGGTAAAAGTTATTTGCCGTCCAATGACACATTCTGATGGTTTAATGCTTTATAGCAACAAACTGGAGGAAAACCTTATCTTATCTGAAATCGTGTTGAAGGCAGAAGACTCCTCGTACTTCTAATGAAAGTGTTCATGGGGGACAGTGCATTGGGCTGTAAGCAGCCAATACGTTTACGTGTCACTGAGCTTTGCGGAACATCACACCTTTGATATTTAATTTATTAATAATGGGTATTGGAAAACCTCACGAATCGGCATTATCTCAATTGCAATAGGAATTTCCGGCTGGGTTTCTTAAACACGTTTGACATTTAGGGAGATTATGAATGAGTGATACAGTATATGATGAATCGCTGCCCTGCTTTATATTTGATATTCCAGTGATGCACTTCAATAACATTGGGGCTTCAAAGTTAGACATTTACATGTCGGTTCTCAAGATATCCTGACTTTTAGTCCTTAATATCCAAACACGCTGGATCCCACATTTCCCATAATGGGAAATAATTTTCCAATTATTAGCAATTTATTGGCTTTCCAATTGTGGTTTTGGACATACAAAATAGGGATTACTGCCTTCAAATTGCAGAAAAACTGAAATTATTAGCAATGCACCAGTAGTCTACGGTCTGTCCCCCCCTTTCATTGTGACTTCTGTTTTCAAAACAACCACTTTAATTGGCAATATATTCTTCTAAAGAAAAAGCGCAATGCTTGATACCTCAAATCCTGTTTGTGTAAAACGTGTTTCGATCTGCTCCAGCTATTTCTGCATCTCCACAACGGTGGCAATTAAAACCAGCAAAAATATAAATAATACCCGCACAGCACACGCTGCATCCATCGTTGCTGCTCCATCCTCGTCTTGTTGCACTCCTCTCGTGCAATCCTGGTCCTCATTTGCATTTTAATTCCTGTGCTCGTGCAGCTCGCCGCGGCTAATCCCGCGCTAACTTAAATGAGGCCTGTGTTCTCAGCTAAAGTCTGCATGTTGTCCCTGACTCGGGCCTCGCCGCTTCATTCCAGAAAACCCTCTTTTTTTTTACCCCCCCCCGTCAGAGACACTCATGTATTTCCCTCCACGGGCGAATACACTCGCACAGAGACAGCCAGACACACACACAGGCGCGCAGGGAAAAGACAGGTAGACAGGCACATTCATCAAAATGGCTGGAAATCTTTATCTCTCTTTCAAATGCGCCGCATAACCTCATTTTGTGTGTGTTCTTTCCCGCAGCGTCATTTCTTAGTGAAGAAGACAAGATAGCCAATTAAATCAATCCTCGCACCTCGTGTCTACGCTATGCAAATAGTCCTGCAGCTGAGGGAAGGAAAAGGGTGACAAATTATGGCTCACCGCTCCCTCTCTCTCTCTCTCTCTCTCTCTCTCTTTCCCTCTCTCCTCCACCTAAAGTAAAAAGGTGCTTAGATGGAAAGAGGCTTACAGCTTTGCTACCCACCTGAGACGCCTGTTGGAGGCTTTATTGTGTTTGTGCGTGAAAAGCCCTTTTACTAAAGTGCTGACGAGCCATGGCGAGATGCCGAGACAGGGCGAGAGGGATGCAAATGGTGCCGATGGTGAGCACCTCCTGATTCTATTTAGATAATGCACACACAGCAGCTGTTCGTTTAGGTGCGCGCGTGTGTGTGTGTATGCAATAAAGTTTGTGTCAACGTGCATGAAGGCAGTCGTGCGGCCAGGTGAAAATCTTATTTGCTGTGGTTCATCTGCCACTAAAACCTGCTGCCTTAAAAACTCTTTGCTACCAGTCTGCATTGCATTTGAACAACTCCTCATATTTAGTGAAGAAGATCTTGCACTGTGCGTCTCGCTCTTGACTCGGGTCAAATGAAGATTTTACATGACATGGTGGAGAGTTGGGGTAGTCGGGGCGGACGACGGGGTGAAAGGGGAATTTTAAGTATGAATGATGCCATGGTGGGAACGTGCAGGTGAAGACGTGCAAAATAGTTTGCTGTCGTTTTAATATAATATATATATATATAATATATAGATCCATAAATGATTGTTGTCGTTTTTTTAACAGAATCCTGATACAATTGAGTCACTACCACCAGTGTTCCCCCCCCACCTTTGTTGGCTCTCTCCCTCTCAAGGTTGTTGCCCGCGGCCAATCACTGGCTTGTAAATGCTTGTACAGGTGCGTGTCCAAGTGATGGAAAGTAAGATTAGTTTTGGTTTATCTTTGCCACAGCACTGCGCTCATGCTCCATTTATTATTTAGGAATTTCAGTTGGCCTGTGACGTTAAACTATTAATAACAGGCCTTTTTCTTTCCTGTCCATAATAAATTATGATTATATGCGTTAATAACCTGTCAGCTGTTGTTGCTGTTGTAGTTGTTGCTGACTGTGACTTGCTGACTTTAATCGAAAGGAGCACTTCACTGATTGTGTATGTCCAAGTCCATTTACCATTTACAGGGAGTACTTTACATCCTTTCAAAAAGAGGAGTATAATGTATTTATGGTGTCTCCTGTGGCTCGGGAGGGTCTTTGTCAAATCTGAGAAATGCTTTTTACAAACTGAAAGCACGGCGTTGCGATAATGAAGGCTTTTACCAAGCACAAAGGGCAGAGCCAAAAAAAAATATATATATATATATAATTATACACACGTAACAATATAAAACCCTGTTTTTACGTTAGGACCTAAAATATCCACGTTTTAAACATACTGAAAATACACCATGCAGGAAACGTAGTATTTGTTAATATTAAAACAATGTATTTTTGAGTTCAAACACACACAGTGCTTCCGCATTTCTTGCTAAAAATGAGTCAAATAAACACATTGATGATTGTGGAATCTATCCTCAAGTCTCTTTTTTTTTATTTTACGGTTTAATGTTCTGTCACATCAGACATCGAGCTGAGGAAGTAAATTTACTTAATTTTACCCCAGGCAGAGAAAAAATAAATAAAAATGTTTTTTTTTTAAACACTCTGCTCTGCCAATGTCATTTTCAGCAACCTGATCTTTGATTTCAAACACCTGTTGTTTTCCCGGGGAAAAAATGGCTTCATGTCGGTGCATTAAGGGGAAACGACGATGACTAATCCGCTCTCAATGCAAAGGGCACCCTGCTAATATCTCTACTGCACACGCTCACCTGAACTCATGGAGTCACGGCCCATCGGCAGCAGAGCGAGCGCTCGTCTCTTGTACTCAGGGAAGGCATTCGTAACCCAGCCACCTGCGGCCTCGGCTACAGGTACCAATGTTTAACCCATAACCCTTTTTACATCGCACGTGCCCGGCGCGGCCCCCACAGGTTGTGCGTCCACCATTTCCCCGGCGGTGGCGAGCGTCGGCGGACTGCGCCGCTGCCCATTTTGGCATTCAGCTCAGCCTCCACTCTCGGGACGGCGGGGCTCTGCAGGAACATCACAGTGTGGGAGGCTTTTAGCATTCTACAGAGGACTCCGCACTAAGAGAGACAAAGAGAGAGAGAGGAGGGGGGCGGCAACCGTAGAAGCGGATAGAAAGGGATGAGAGAGGAACGGTGGATGGTTTTGAGGGGCGAGGAGAGTAGAAGAGCCGGAGAGGTGGCGGGCACTTTATTTCCTTTCCGTCGCGTTAAACACCGCAAAGCCAATCGTCCCTCGCGACGCCTCCCCGTGCAATTACAGTGCGCAGTAGATTTTTGAGTGTGAGGAAATAGCAGTGGAGTGCGTTCTGAATGCACGGGTGAACATGAAGAATGTGTTTTTCATCTCCGTCCCGCCGTCACACGTCTTGTTTTTGTAGCTGTTTAAGTGTCCGGAATGACAAATTGCACAGAATGGGGGGAGATATGCGAGCCCGTGCGCTCAAATGCATTTTCCAGCCAAGCTTTTGGTGCAATCAGTCTCCCATAGCGACGCAGGTGAGGGCGGGCGGAGTGCGCCAGCGGTCGGAAATCTAAACGCGGCGATTAAGGATCATAACCGAGCGACGTCTTATCAATCAATAGCTTTTAGGCCTAATGGGCATCGAGGGTGGGAGTTGAATGGGGAGCTGGCTGGGAGTGTATGCATCCTCTGTTAGTCACATGCTGCGTGCAACGTGAAAGGGGTATTTTTTGTTAAATTTAAGAATGAAACTAATTAAAGCAGAGAAAACGAAAGTTTAGTCGTACAAGTCTCTGTTTCTAAGACTCATCTAGTAGAGTCACATCGTATTTGTGCACCTCACTTTGCAACCAGCAGCGTCTCTTAAACCGCGTGGGCGGGATTGTGATGCCTTTTAACCTTGTTTCTTTGTTGGATGAAACTCTGAACGTCTAAAAGTTTTTCTGACATTAACGGCTTTTGCCTCAAACTGAAACATAAAACGCATTGCTACAGGGTGACCCCATCCGGACCCACAACCATTTTGTATCCGCATATAGACGGAGGATTTGTAAACCATACTGTGGCTTTAGCTTTCCATCAGAGACACAGATAATGGCGCCGCAGCATATGTATGGGATGAATCCCGGTTTCTATGAGCTGTGGTCACCTTAAAGCCCAACCGCATACAGCCTGTGGGTGTATCTCCCCGAGATGTTGGCCCAGGGAGCAGCAGCAGCAGGCACTGCAGCACCATATCAGTGTTTTCAATCAAATTAAAACGTGTGAAGTAGACTTATCTGCTAGCTGGGGGCCACAGTGGCTCCTGTATACTGGTCTCCCCACTGGCCGGTTTAGCATTCCCCCAGAACCACAGAGTCCTGGCCCTGTGCCGCACGAAGCACTATACGGAGCTGGCTGCTCCGAAAGGTCAGAAATACATCACAAGTTAATACAGTTTGGGATCTTTTTTAATAGAAATGAGCGTTTCAACACGAGCGACTACAGGTAACAGGTAACAGACAGACGATTGAGGATTAGTCCTGTGTTACCCACGCTCTATTGTCCCCGGGCCACCGTCATCCGGTCCTACAGT
This sequence comes from Gasterosteus aculeatus, assembly GCF_964276395.1. NCBI lineage: Eukaryota > Metazoa > Chordata > Actinopteri > Perciformes > Gasterosteidae > Gasterosteus > Gasterosteus aculeatus. The sequence goes on along the minus strand of NC_135688.1, from coordinate 24,855,731 downwards.
TGTGTTGAAGGCTCGATGACTTTTTTCCGCCTCCCCTTCCCCTTTGCCCCCCCCCCTCTCTTCTCCCTGTGGTTAGCTGTTTTCTAATTGCAAATAAGATCTCGCTCCCCTTCCTCTACTATTTACCTGCAGGCCGTCTCCTCCCTATGACGGCCTGTGATCCCCTCCCTCCCGCCCCCCTCTCATTTCACCTTTCGCTCCAAAAACAAAGTCAGCGTGGGTGTGATTGGGCCCAAATTTGCATGAACAAAACGCGCGGGCTGTTTTTCTTTTTCCGCCTGAATTGGCTCCAGGTGTGTGTGTACGTGTCTCTGTCACGTTGCCGCCACGAGTGTTAATGCGGCTGACTCCTACTTCCAAGCCGCCAGTGAGACCACACACACACACACACACACACACACACACACACACACAAATGCGCTCAAAGTAATAATGCTTTTTGGAAATATTAGCACGCTCGCTTCTTGCCAAGGATTACTCCTTCCGCGACGGCTCCTTCCAGCCGCTAATGAGAATTCATGTTACATTTTAAGCAGCCGGGGAGACGTCGGCCACCTCGCTATCGTCCTTCCGCACTCCGTTCAGCCCCCGCGGCCTGTTTGACTCTGAGGTGCCAAAACCATTTTCAGAGGGTATAAAGCACGTTCTAAAATACCTATGAAGCAGGAGAATGCTCCTAATCCAGCAAATACGCGCCCTGTGTTAGTTTCGCCGATTAAACAGAGCGAGCGCGTTATATTCCGACAGGCCGGTCGCGTTTTTTTTTTTTTTTTTTGCCACAATGAGAGACGGCAAACGGGCGTGAAGAACAGGTGGAATTTAGATCCGCGTGACGACTTAAAAGTACGCTCGGCCTTCCAAAACAGATCCAAGCGGGGGTCTGGTCATGAATATTTGGTGTGGTGTGAGCAGCGTGTGTGTGTGTGTATCTTCATGAGCAACTAATCCTCTCCTCCATCCCCAGACAGTTGTGTGTGTCTGTCTTTACCAAAGTGTGCGTCGGCCAAGACTTTGCCTCTTTTCTGTTTGTTTGATTGTCTTTGTTATTTTTGTGGGGGGGGGATTTCAATGCGTGAACAAGTCACCGGCAAGGCATGATGAAAGGGGAAAAGAGGAAATTAAAGTGAAAGCGGATGTGTAAGTATTAAGTTCTAAAGTATCAACCACTTGTAATCCAAACTTTTATTTCCCAGGCTCGTGTTGGTCGTGTACACCGGCATGTAGTATACTTTGGCTACAGAGGGGCTGAGGGAAAATGAACAAAATTGCTCAGCAAGAGGCCGTAAATGACCCCTAATATCCCTGGCACAGTATTTTAGATTTTCCTTGCTGTCTCGCTGACGGATCCGTTGCATCGTCACCAAAATCACTGCGTAGCCATTTCTCTTTCGTCTACCTGCTCGGTAAACGAGGCTGACATTTTCTAAAATTGCAACAAAATCTTTAACCGCCATCTTCCATGTTTGCAATGGAAGCCAAATTTCCATCAGCTTCTGACCTTCCTCATTCCCCTTCAATGTTGAACTTGACTCTCTTCATTTAGTTTTGCTTCTGTTGACATGGTTGCCTTGCTGCCATTGTGTTGTGGCCCTCGTTTGCCTGTTTGTTTGTTTTTTTCTCTGCCTGCAGTTACCATCTATTCACACAAATCGTGATCCGAACACAAGCAGACAAGGCCGACCTCTAGTTGCTGTAGCAATTATGACCATGGCAAAGGAGGGTGACAATTTGCAAGAACTTGGCAAAACTCTCCCGAGACGTGCTTGGGCAGGCTCTGTTGTTAAAGGGCGGAGGCTGAAAAAGCACCGCGACTTAAACTGGGGAGACGATCCCAGATCAAAACGTCCACCTCGAAGAAGCACCGGACTCCCTGTCTGCAAAGATGGAAGAATCTGCAAGAAGGAAACTCATCCCTCTTGCTCCCCATCAATCAGGGATTTATGGTACAGTGACCAAATTGGAAAGGCTCGTAGCGCAGGGCGGAGAGCACTCACCTGAAGCTTGTAAAGCAGCCACTGAGAGAACTTGGCACAACGTTTTACCGTGTGCTTCTAGGCCCAATTGACTTCACCCATTATCCACATCAAGCAATGTTTACAGGCCTTTGGAGCGGGGGGGCTCTTACATATCTGAGACAAGGTGTGTCCAGCCTCTTATAAACTGACTCTAGTGATGAGCGTCAGCTTCTGAAGAGTCCCAAGAGTTGTAGTTTGAAAGAAGTGACCGAACTAGACCTCCACAGCCTGCTTCTCATCTCTTGCTCGAGGCTATTTGCTCGAGGCTACGTTAGCTGCTACCAGAGTGTCGTACTTTAATACGTACATTCTATATTTTGTACCGAGGGTCTGACGAACCGAGCCAGTAACACTAAACCCAACTGTGGTGGGGTCCTTGAAGAAAACCCGCTCGAGAGTGCCTCAAAGCCTTCAGACTGGGATGAAGGTTCACCTTTTAGCACAACAATTACCTCGAGCACAAAGCCAAGTCGCAGCTGGAGTGGCTCGGAGGAATACTCGCTGAATGTCGAGTGGCCCCTTCCACAGCACGGATGCTTGGAGAGAATGGTCGTCACGGCGCAGGGATGCTCAGACACGAGACCCGGTATTCGGTCCCAGACGTTAACTGCAGCATGACTTTGGGTGTTGTGTTCAAGGGCACAAAGAGCTGGTTTATATTATATATTATAGCCATTTAAAACATATATATATATATATCTGTCCATGAAATCGCCCGCAATAATCTTCATATAAAGCGTCTCCTGTGTGGCCCCCGGCTCCAAGGTTGTGTGTCTTTTTCCAGCTGTAGTCCAACTTTGCCCCTCAGAAATAAAGTGATGACAAGATCGCAGAGGTAGCTTCCTGAAATAAATATAAAATCAGGAGGAAGGAGAGACGAGGTTTTCAGCCTTCCAAAGCTTTTGACAGCTCCAGATGAGACAAGCCTCTTCTTTTCTTTCACCCCTGCTATTCATTCCCCTCATTGGGCTTTTCCTTGTGATCTGTCTCTTTTTCGCCTCCCCCCCCCCCCCAAACGCACATGACCCTGGAGGGTTGGCGGGCGGGCAGCAGGAGCTAGTCAATCAAGATGTGAGAAGATCCAAGACGTCACGCAGGATTTCAGAGCGATCGCGGGTAACATGCTCGCGTCTGTGTGTGCGTGTGCATGTGCGTGCCTTCCAGCGGGGGGGGGTTTGTCAGCGCAGGTTGGCCCTGACACAGGAGTCAGTTTCAGAGGTTGCCTGGGAAATGAGGCGGAAATGATTCAGCTAACTCCGTTCTTAAGAAAGACAGGGAAAGTGACTTTGGGGAGTTAACAAGCGCTCTCACAAAGGACAGTCTGCGCCCATGTTAAGAAAGGATGTTTTATTTATATACATTTTTTGCTTTTTTTTCCTCCTCTGCGACAGTTTTCGGGGGAGGGGGGTGACCTAGACTTGCATAGACAATTTGCAATTACCTCTGGAGCGTGACGTTTAGCTTGTTTTCGACACCTTGTCAGTATTAAAGCGCCCCGGGACAGAGCGCGTTTGAAATGCATGCTGGTCCGCCACCTACCCGGAGTTCACGAAGGTGCACAGCAGGCGGCGAGCAGCAAGTTGGGAAATTCAGCTGGCGGTCTGGTTTTGTGTGTTTTCTGCCGATATCTTGCCTGAAGAATATGCAGCCCGATCTGGCTTGTCACTTTTCTCCTTCTGACTGCTCCGAACGCGAGGTTAGATTTACCTGAGGTCCGGAGAATGTCGCCCGAGGCGACGGGACATCTGTCTTCAAGTTAATGAACTCGGGGGAAGTGAAACAGGCCGAATCTGAATATGATTAAAAGCTAATCAAACACACCATTAAATCGGCGATGAATGCAGTTGCCTGTAGTGTACAATGAGGTTCATGTATCACGGCCGGCAGTTTGGCTGAGCGCGGGGCGCGCTTCATTTGTCACCGCCGCGTGGCTCCGGTGTGACGTCAGCGTGCGCAGGAACACTTTCTCCGTTGATCCACTTTCAGAAGTTTTCTATCGGTTTTAGTTTTCCCTCACAAATCACTTTAAGAGATTCCGTAACATCTCTACATGTGCTGAGGTACGTCTGTGTCCATATTGTGCTTCCTGGACGATCCTCTTTGATCACCCAAGTATCAATCGATCACCCCCCGGAAAAAATCAAATAAAACCTGACTTTTATCGGGTTACATGAATTGCAATCATCTGTATCCTGTGTGTTCAGAGCAAATGTTCCACCTGCTTCAGTCGTTCCCGTGTGTGGATCCACCCAGAGAGATTCGCTAACCATCTTCTATAATGTATAGCACGCAGCACCCTGTCCTCCTTCGGTATCAATAACACACAATGCAAGCTGTTGTGTAACTCTTTGATCTCTGTTCTTGCCATTCCTTTATCTCAATGAACAGAAGTTCTATTCAGCGTGCTCCATGTTTCTTCTTAAGAGTCTGCAGTGTTTTCATGTGAATACCGTCCCCGTGATTTATTTGGCCGCTCAGTAGAAAACCGCATTTGCTTGCAAACGTCACATGGCAATAAGATCCTTCCGTTCTTGAAGCTCCGTCCTCAGTGCCGGTATTATTAGAAGATGTTAGATAACAACGTTTCTGTCCTCGTAAACGCTCCTCAGCGAGCGTCTCCCGCAGCCTGTGCTGACCATCGTCTAATCTTCTGCTCGCCATAAAGTTCCTATTTACACACACCGACGGAGCCATCTGTCAAAGTGCGGTGAAAGATTCGGTGAGGTGAAGCAAGGGAACAAAGCGGTGTCGGATAGACGGAGGAGTGTTGCTCATTTTCTGTAAAGATTAGGAGGGATGGAGGAATCTATTTTCCCTCAAAATTACAAATTTGCAGAGTTAAATTGCTTTCATTGGCTCTGAATATTGTAATGTTGTTACTTGAGTTCGCTTGTGTAATATCCACACAGCAAAATGGACAGACTCAAATTAACACTATTGTAGTTAATTTTAACACTTTTAAAGTGTCCCATGGGGTCCACACTACACAGTGTCAATGTAACACTTTTTAAAGTGTTGCCATTTTAACACTGTTATAGAGTTAATTTTAACACTTATATAGTTGAAATTTAACAATACTCAAGCGTTAGTTTCTCAACACCAGTGGGTAGTGTTAGAAATTAATACTCATCGGAGTCATTAATTAACTCTTATAGTGTGATGTGCATACTATAAAAGGAGTTGCCCCATTAACACTATAAAGTGTTATTGCTGCCCCCCCCCACACCAAAAAAAAATCTTTAAATGAAATGTCAATAATTAGAAATACAAATGACAAGTTCACTACATTAACATTTTTATTTCATCAAATGCATCAACATTACCAAATATTTTTTCATTGCTGTACATTTATCTAAATGTAACAATAAGGCACTATGTTCGCTCTTTGACTATTGTCATTAGAGCATTGCTTGTCAAATGGTCTACAATAAGTCAGTGCCTTCACAGATATGACAGAAAACACATTCATTTGGTCTTCTATACAGTATGCACTAAAGTGGTCATCATAGTACATTGTTTGTACATTACAGGATATTATGAAAGCGTGCTGTTCATGTATTATAATATCACAGATCTTTTTGAACACAGGAAGATCATCGGTACATCCAGTGCATAAGTACAACCCAACCTGGTACTCAGTACCGTAATATCTGACCCACCTTGTACTAACATTTGAACAGGCGTCCAAATGTAATGTCTAAAGCTGCCACTGATGTGTGTGCCTTGCACGGGAGTGGTTTTCGGTCGATAATAAGATAGAACCTTTGGATATTCTTCTTTTGCTCACCGATGCAAAGGAGGAACGGTTGTTTGCGTCGACACTCTCAAGGAAGGTAGGAATACTGGCTCCTTCCTGTAGGTCAGTTAAGAGACATAAATTACTATAACATCTTGATCACATTTCTGCAGATATACAGAGCAAAACTGTCTCAGAATCCCAACATCTATTCAGGGATTCTTGGTGTAGGAACTTTTGCATACCTTAAGATATCTAACAAGACGGCTGGTTGCTTGAGCTGAACTGATCTTGGTAGTTTTTTTCTGGCCCCTTGAAGTTGGAGGGAGTAGATGCAGCAGCAAAAGGATTGAAGACAGATCACTGTCCCATCCTAAAGGCATAAAAAATGTATTTATTTAGTATAACACTGAAATATATATTTCAAGAAAACGTTTTATACTGACCATTGTTATCTTCAGACTCAGATTCAGTTGCTGACAGCAACTCATTCATATTCTTTGCAGTCTTGCAGTCTGTGATGTTTGGCTTGAAGAAAGTTGACCACTTGGACAGGAACTTCTGAGACACTTCGTCACCAAACATCATTGAGAAATCCTGGTCGATCTATAAACAAAGAAAACAATATTTTAATATACAGGTTCAAGCATACTTCACAAAATGAATGAAAGGTCAAATACTGAAATGGAAGATTGAAAAGAAGATTAAAGAGATTATAGTATAGTGCCGAAAAATATTATATTGTCCTGCACTGGACTATATTACTGTTCTACACTGGACAACTACAACCAAAGCAAAAGAGTTTTCTTACCAATCCAGGTACATCAAGAAAACGAGGGAACACATCCAGGAATGAAGATGATGCATCATCCCCAACCATCTTCTGTCGATACTGGAAAGTCGCTCTCATCTTCTCTTTGACCACAGATTCATTGCTGGAATGTCTTATTGTAGATATCGCCTCCTTGCACTCCTCACCAAATAGCTGTTGGCAGGTTGATAGAGATTCTCGCCTGGTTTTTGGACCATCCTGAAGAACGGTCTTGGAACGACCCCGCAAGCCAGCAAAGGTGTTGCGTTGAACCGTCTTGATCCTCCGTGAAATGAAGCCAGTATTACCCTCAGGATCATAGTAGTGTTCCTTTTTAAAGAAAGACCCAAACAGAGGCATCTCATGCTTCAATTTAAGAATAAGTTACTCAACACAAAAATTGTAGACAGTGAATAGACTGCAAAACATTTTAAAAAACAGGTTGAAAATGCAAGGGTGAGCAACCTACAAAAACTCATCTGAAACAAGATGAGTACAAACTAGAAAAGTGAAGAAGATATTGAAATCACACTGATTTGGTTTTCAGATAGAACTTACATATCCAAGTTTGGAGAATGGATCACGGAGGTATGGAAAAAGAGTCACAATTCCCAGTGCATAATTGGTCCTTACACTTGACGGTGGAACCCTCCTTTAAAAATAAGTCATAGTTTACTTTTAAGCATGTATGTTTTGTAAGAATAAATACACCCTTACCACTTATACAGAACAGCATTATTTTGCTACAACACATGACATAACCAAGTGACCTGCAATTCTTACCCATGTAGCTCTATCATATCTGCAACCAGGATGTTCACCATTTGTTTACTAGTGTTTATTAGTGTTTTAGTCTTATCATACTCATTGAAGACTTCTTCACCCTTTGGATTGGCCCTCAGAACACCCTCAACCATCTGCCAAGAAATATTACATTGTTATGGCATGCTTACGGTAAAAATTAGTTTTTTTTTTAAAGAATTTAACTTTTCTAATGACATTACTTTATACTGCGAATACATTTACAAAAAATAATTAATTTTGGATTTCAAATGTATTTATTCAAAGCTCTACCTGTTTTGCTTCATTCTGGTCCATTAACCCTGTTGGGTTCTTTCTTTTTTTTCCTTTTTCTTGTGGACTCCAGAATAACGGTGGAATCAGATGAATGGGATAAAGCTGGGGATAGTGCAGTCTGTGCCACTACCAAGGATGAATGGGATGAAGTTGGGGACAGCGATGTCAATACAGAGGAGGATGCTTGATCTGCAACCAGCTCAACATCCAGATCTACAAAATGGCAGACAGAACAAAGACAATTTAAATGTACCTATCAGTAACAAAACAATCTCAATCTTAAATAAAGCATTTAAAAAGTACTAAGCATATTATATTCTTCCTTAATTACTACCCAGTGATATATCATATGTATTTAAGACAATGATTGTCAAGTGTTACGCCACACATCGTATTTCTCACGCTGAAAAAAAAGTCCGCGCTGGCTCCCCTCCAACCTTCCAGACGGTGTCTGTAACCGTAACCGCTGCACGTAGTGTCCACGCCCGGTCAGCCGTGGCGTTCAGCCCCCCTCTTCAAAACTTCAGCCCTGCGGCGTTGAGTAACTATAAGCACAGTAAAACGTATTTGAGAAAGGAGTCCTTCCGATTAACTTTCCGATAGTAACTTCATATTAACTACCGACACTTCTGATAATCAAAATGTAATTTAGATATACATATACCCAGTCCTCGTATGAGAATATTTGCTTCCATGCAGCTAAGACGTGGGAACCGGTTCTGGCTCTTAGCTAGCCAGCTAACTAGCATTTATTTATTTGAAAGAATGTTGGCATTACTAAAGTACCGTCACGTAACTTAACGTTACATTGTCAAACTTGAAACACTCAACAGGAATTCTATTTTGCTCACAGTCAGACTCAATAGACCAGTAAACAGAAAACGTGTGAAAGTAGAAGAAACAAACTCTTGCTAACGTTAGCTTGGCAAAATTAGCTTGCCAACGTTAGCTTGCCAGTTACCGTAGTCTACAGTAGTTTGTCCGCTCTGAGCGTAGGTTACGGTTGCTAGCTAGCTGACATTAGCCTGGCTGCAGTAAAGGTGGCAGCATAACAGTTAACCTACATTAGAGCGGCTATAAATATATTACTAATGTCTAAATATATGTCCATCTGTATATAATAATAGCACTCATTAGGTTATCTAATTAACTGTTACTTACCGACACAATGCAACACGTTTTCTTCAATTTTGAACAAACTGTCCTCGAAAACGTTGTGCTGCTCGTTGCTCCAGTTGAGTTGTGCAGGTAAATTACTTGAATCCCGCCAGATTGTTGCTCTCACGAGATTATTGTTCGCGCGATGCCAGAGGGTAGTCACTCCTTACACCCGAGCTGAGAGACTGACGACCCATAGAGTTGGTTTCACAATAACAGTAATAACACTCCATTTTGACACCAACTCTTTTGTGGTGCAGTGTGAAATCAAACAGATTTAACAACATAGAGATTTAGATCAATTCCAAATAGAGTTCGATTGACTCTATCTTTATCAACACCAGAAATTTAACTCTGCTCAATTTGCTGTGCACGCGTCCCAGAGGCAGAATGAGGTGCTAAGAATTTATTGTTCATCCTTTTGTTTTTGTTTCTGTCTGTAAAGTACAAAATGGGGAACCTATTGTGGTGACGTCCCTCCAGCATATTTCATAATATCCCATTACTTAGCTTGAAATCTTTTGATGGAGCCGACGCACTTCAAAACAAAGGTTGGGATTTGGACGGGAGCTAACTGCTAGCATATTGCTAAGGTGAAGCAGAGGTGGTGTCTCAGCACGGCTGTCGAAATCGCTTCACAACACGCTACTTGCAACAAATTCTGAGCTGGCCATCGTCGACGGCAAACATCGTGAGTACTCGCCGAGCGGGAAGGAAAGTTCACACGCATCATCATCATTTTTGAAAGCGCAGGGTTCACACGCGAGGCCGTATAATTAAAAGCCTTCGCACCACTGTTAAGCATTTGGAGGCCTATACTTCAAATACCGTCCGTCCTTTTGTTCTATATTGGAGAAATATGCATAATATATTATGCCAACCAAAGTTAATTAACTGCAATGATGGGCTTTTACGTAATGTATGAATAAAATCAATAATAATGCTAAATCTTTACTTACATATTCTGTTCATATGCAATGTGAACGTTAGGAGCTGCTCAGTGTGGCTCAGAGGAATCTTTCAGCACCGCACCGAATACCAAGTATGCTGATTGTATTGTGAGGTATTTTCAATTATTATTTTTTTTGTACAGTAAAAGCTTGTGCAAGGAGGAAAAAAGAGGAGGGAGGAAATATTGCTCAAACTACAAACTAAGAGTTACTTAGTTCCTGGAGAAAATAACCGCTTGAAAGGCTTCTTGGGCCCCGCCCTGAAGGATAATGACCTGCACACACCCCTCTGTCAGGCAGAATAAAAACACTGCTTCATCAGCCGCTTCTTTTTATTATCTGTTCTTGGCATCGGAGGTGTGTTTACAAGACAGCTCCTTATTGTATTTCCTGATCTTATCCGTCGCCCGCTTTCATTTCCGTCTCTGCGCCTTTCATTTAGACCTCTCTCTGCCAAGCCTCGTCAAAAGTCCGCCGCTAAATACGCAGCGACCTCAAAAGGTGCTCATCCCACACGCCCCTGCCTCCCTCCTTGCCAGTCTCCCTCCCTCGCTTGGTTCCTCCCCCCCTACCCCACACTCTCTCAGAGGAAATACAATTCCCTGCCAACGAATTCATTGAATTTGTTGTACAATTGATCCCTCGGAGGGAAGCAGTGTTGAGAGCGGGATGAGTGGTGGGGGGTGGGGGAGCAAGGGTCAGGAGGACAGGGAGGGTAAATGTGAGGCGCTGGCAAGTGCATCAGGGGAGACTGATTGAAAACAACACGGGAAAATCTCAATTGGAACGGATGCTGTTCCGATTTAGTCTCCCAACACGGGAAAGTTGAGCCAAATGGGAGACGGCAAAACCTATTTCCTCCCAGACTGGAAATGTGACCACCCACAACGATTCCCAACGAGTCCCAATCGAGAAATTGATAAGCTGAAAACCTGGCAGCAAATCATCTGCGTGCAGGTATTGGTGGTAATCTGAAAGCCGCGTTGGCCGGTTGACGACACTCTCTGATCGGGTAGCAATGGGAGTGGTTATTGCAGCGAGGCCGGCGCCATGAAGCCCGTCATCCAAGGTGTTAAATCTTTGACGTGCGAGTGAGTCAAATAATCTGCTGGGCCTTCCAACACTTCACCGGGGTGATTTCTTTTTTCCACGCTATAGGAAATATTGGCATCTTTCATCTTCCACCGGTTTAATGCTGTGCCGTTTTTCCAAGACGATAAACGTTGATAGCAAATCCCACCCACTCACACACACACACACACACACACACAGATTCTGTGTTATTACAGCATGCAGCAAATCTAACCTCATGAATTGAAAGCATAATATGCGGGTGCTGACAGGACTTTTGGAGTTTCGGTAGAATGGCTGGCTAATGGCTCACACATTGATTTGATCATGAGAGAGGATGAAAGGGATTATCACCTGCTCCATTTTGAGTATACGGTCCATGGTGGTGTGGAAAGGTGTGGATAGGTGCTTGTTTTCTTGTGAGGAAACAAGAAAGCCAATCATAATACAAGACAAAGCGTGAGGACGGCAGCTCAGGGGTAATTTCTAAAAGAACCTTTTTTCAATGCTGCACACATCTCGGTTGACAAATTTGTTGCATTTTATTTGAATGCTTTAAGTGTTTTGCTGACACCATGCAATGTACGGCGATGATTCACCACGCTGCAGAGATTCTCTGTACAGAAGAAATGCTTTGAGAGGAGGCTTCAAAGAAATGTAAAGCCTGTATCATTATTTATCGTATATTTTTCTCATTCGATGTTTGGATATTCTTTTAAAAATATATATATATTATCAGACCAGATGATGAGTAGATTTCCAAACTTGTTCTAAGGCTTCTGAACTCAAAGCTAGCTGCTTCTCATGAAAGCAGGGAGAGAAGGTGGTAAATCGACCTAAAGCTGGGCCACTCTTTTATTCCCCAAACTGTCTCATTGTGTACTTATCTTGCTTCATGTGTCTTCTAAAGGTTGCAAAGTCTAGCAGGTTTTTACCAGCTGCAAGGTATCCATTAGGATTCCATTTCTTCTGCCCTGTCATGTGGAATACAGCAGGGTTCACCAGCGGCGCCTCCCCATCCGCCTGGTCGATTGGCGAATATGAGCCAAGTCCCACTGTTTCAGCCTCTCTCTCTCTGTCTCTCTGACTTGTTCTCATAGCACCTTGAAGTGACTTGACTGTTCTCTAGACAGGAGAAAGGGGGAGCGGCACGTCCGCCACAGGCTCAGGTACAGAGCTCGCCATGCTTTACCCCATTAGATTAGAAAACTTCATTAATCCCCAGTGGGGAAACACATTTGTACAGACAACAGTCCACACAGCACAAGCGACAAGAAACACATTACGAGGAACAAACAAATCCAGAAGGTGCCTTATAAAACATGACACACTAGCTAAGATCCCTTGAGTTTCCTCAAGAAGAAACATCTTGACTGAGCCTTTTTAAAAAAAGCATCAGTGTTCCTTTTCTCCAGTTTAATTTCCAGTCCAGATAGACCTCAATGTATTTATAAGACACATGTGGACACAGTCTTACACCTCTTTGCCCGCCAAGTACTTCCTTTAAGCTTAATCCCTAATAAGCGTCTGTGTGTGTTTGTCCCTGCAGGCAACAGTACGTGCACTGAATTCCGTTTATTAGAAAGGCGACGGGAACCTGCAGTGCATTATGGTACCAATCATGACAATAATGCCACTGTGGGCATTTGATTTCGACTTAAGAAAACTTCCTGAATGGCCTGAAAATGACTTTTAATTAGCTCCTTACTCTTAAAAAACATACACTGATCCTCTGGTTTGAGTTTTTACTCTGAGTCGCCCCCCCAGAAATAATATTACTGTCATTACACAGATGACTGTTTCCTCAAATGCTCCGAAAATCCCCGAATCGCTACCTCGGAAATACACTTCCACGGTTCTGCGAGCCATGCGCTGCGAGCTGCCATCCGTCGGGGCAATAATTCCATCACTATACAGAGCGTGGCGCATAAGGGCATCGTTTCTGCCTCAAAACGCACCGGCTCACCGGATTGTGCCTTCCGCCCGTATTACTTCCACAGCATTCGTCTCCGAGGACGAGCACTCACCCTCGCGCTCTGACGTGCACACCTGGAGGAGAAAGTGTCATCCGAGTTCTGACCTTTTTAATTATTGTTCCTGCTCCATATGATGAAAGATGAGCAGAACTTGAGCATACGGCTTGAATTGGGTTGGAACTTATAGCGGAGCACGTGTTGTTTCCACGTAATTGGTCCAAACCCCGCCGGGTGGGATTCCAACTAAGGACTTATAGCGTGAGGAATCGCCGCTGTCGCTATTGACACAAGAACAAATAATTTCGCTGCTGAAGATAAAGTCGCAACGGTGTGAAGGAAGCAAAAAAAAAAAAAGAACACGGCGCCGCGTGTGAGCAGCGGAAAAAAGCAGCGCCGCGATAGCAGGGGGGCTGTTAAAAGCCACAGCTATTTAAAGAAGTGCCGGTGCGTCAGGTGTGGATTTGTCTTGTTTTGCCGTCTTGTTTGAAACTGTGGGCGATTCCGTTAACTCGTCGTGGAGAAGAAGAGCACTGCGAAAAAAAAGTAATATACGGCTGACAGAATTTTGGTTTCCTCGTACTTGGTGACTGGGGAAATCGAACCGAAACTCCAGCGGGCGGCACACGTCCTACGCCTACTATCCTGCTATTGCTGATACGAATGCGAAACACATGCGCCACCGGCGTCAAGTCGACCTGTGGATTCGGAGCTCAGGTGTGTCTCATTACCATACGAGGTGTTGGGTGTCAGAATTCCCGCCCTTCCTCCGGCGTTGCAGTCGACCCGTACGACTTACGAGGCCGAATGGATGTTTGACCCAAAACAACACCTCGGGGATGTTTACGTCGCGCCCACAAAACCCAGTCGGCTCCTCGAGTGACTTCCGGGCATTTTCCCGGGGGAAAAAGAGAAGAAAAAAAAGGGGGCCCGTTCTCGCAATCTGCACAAAAGTCAACGTGTCGGGTGCGGCGGCGAGATACCAAGGCGTGTCTCAAACGGGGGAGGATTTGGTTAAAGGTTTCAGCGCGGTTACATAAATCTACACCTTAGGCGATGCATTTGGTCCGAGTAGGAAAGACAGAGGTGGAGGAAGAGGGAGCTTTGCAAGCTGTTGCACATGGGGACGGGGGAGAAGGATCCTTGGGATCTCTGAGATCTTGTTAAGCTTTGTCTCGCGTGACCATTATTTGTGAATGTCAGGCAGGGTCGCCCGTTGTGCCTGGAGAGGGTTAAAGCTGCGTGCTATTGCTGATCCACACATGTACACACACACACACACACACACACACACACACACACACACAGATTTAGCTCATCTATGTTGCAGAGTTTTGGAGAGTTGCTTCCAGCTCTCACCCAGCACCACAGTCTGGAGAAGCTCCATTCCAGTGTGTGTGTGTCACCCTCTGCTGACCGACTGTGTGAACTGCACCTGCGCCGAGCTCCTCTAATCGACTCGTCTAATCCTCAATCTCAGCATAACACCTCTGCCTTTTTCTCTTCTCAGTACTGTCAGTTAACGTCCACGCTACTTGTTTCAGAACCTTACTTGAACCACGTGCTGGGTGTCCTGAAGATGGTTTTTGTAAGTGAAGGACATGAAGGAGTGAAGGGAATGTGCAAGAAAGATTTTCTATTTCAATTATTGTCAAAAACAAATGGCTGCTTTTGCTGTTGTTAGCATAGTATTTACATTTAAATAATGAGATTAAAACATGACCTTCATTGCTGTGGTTATAAATCAATGTGAAAAAGTTCCAAAACGTATAGAAATCCAAAGGGTTATCTGTTGATTGGGTAATACTGGATTAGCTGTCCTGCTGTACACTGATTCCTTATGGGCCAATCTGGGAGTTCTTGGGTTCCAATAAGAATCAAAATTTGAATTTGTCAATTTGAATTCACCAAACTCGAGCAGACTTTTTTTCTGCCTCCTTCACATGTGTAATGGAAGCTAAGGCCGTACTCTTGGCGTGGACCGGTGAGCCAACCCCACAACCACAACTGTGCTCGTAAATAAAATACAAGGACCACTGGGTTTTGTGCGTATCCCTGTCACCCCTCATCTGCTTCAGGCCGGCCACGGTTCAACACATACGGTGTGTAGAGGGGTATGTAATTGAATGTTACCCGTACCTTTGAGTCTCACTGGGATCCCTTCTGCAGAGAGACTCCATCAAACACCACACTCACAAACAGCCGCCCCGGCCGGGTCTAACGGCATCCAATATCAGGATCTTTTTTGGTGACATCTAGACAGTTGGTTTATTTCACGTGATCGGTCTTCTGGATATTACATTTAACAAAGGTCACTTGGCCTCAATCATTTTGCTGGAAACTGGATCCTGAAAACTACTGTGCTCTTAATAGAAATGATTGAGGGATCCGAATTCTGTACTTTTCCGACATGTGACCTTTTGCCTTCTCACAATTTGTGCCGAAGAAAGGGTTACTGCAAAGAACCTCTCCTTTTTATGTGACAATAAAGGCATTTGTTGCAGAATGTCCTGGACTTCCTTATCTCACCCTGCAGTCAAGGGGCTTTTATTTAAGTCAAGTCAATTATACGGACAGTATATATAAAAAACATCATCAAATCCAAATATGTTCCAACGAAAAGAGCTACAAGAGCTTCAACTTTTCTTCTATATTTTTCTTTTTTCCTTGTTGCAAAGGAGAACTATTTGACTCTGAATGAGCCTTTCATGTTGATGTCGTGGCCATATTTCCCACAGCACCGCCCATAAAATAACAGCTTGCGCAGTGAAGTATGAGCCGGATATGGGCTTTCCGGCGCGATACGCTAATATCTGCACTTTGGGTGGAATTTCAAGACGTGCGAGTTACAGATTTTCAACCGGCTTAGCGGGATCGCATCATAAAGAATGAATTGTGTGCAAAGCCACCGACGATGGCTGGAGGGGAAAGTAGCCCGAAGGGGAGATGAAGTAGCCCAAACAAAGAGCTGTGTCTAATCAGCTGTGTCATTTATTCCTGGCATAAATAGCACACCTGCTGCTACTGAGGCTAAGTAGCCGATGTTAGCACCACTCAGTTTTTTGAGGCCTACTAGTATTTTGCACAAACTAATGTCCATTTTTTGGCATTTGTGAAGTTTTAATGGTGAACAAAATAGCTCCTTTGTGCGTATTTGTCTGGCAAGCAGAACCACACAGACAAGAGTTACACACTTGAGCTTGTGTGGCTTGAACAAGGAGAAGGAAGCTCCGGGCGCCTCGACAACATCTATGAAACTACAAATAGTCACAGCTCTCTTTTAGGTTTTTCTTTTTTCTTCGCCGCTTTCTAATGATGTGTTTTCAGAATTAGGAACTGATTATCACAAAAAAATGTTGCAGTAATAAGTCTGTCAGGCACGTTTTGAATTTTCTTCCCACTGACCCTTAGACGAGGGATTTGGATGGAGGACGTGTTTGTGTCGTGTGTCTGCGCACTCGCCATCGGCGCGTGTAATAAACAGCCGTGACGTCTTTGGCAAGATGAAGAACACAGCGTATCACCTTGGATCTGGACACACACACACACAGGAGTACGTACGTGAGGCTTTTCAAGGATACGCGCACATCAGGCAAAGCAAAATCAAAGCCCTCGCTCGGACCGGATATGAACACGACTCAAGGAGTCACCAGGGAGTGTCATTTTCTAAGTATCTCCAGTGGGACTCGCCTCAGGTAATCCATAAGCAATTATTCTGGGGAGACAACAGACAGGCCTGTCATATCCGTTCTCCTCTGTGCAAATGCACTCAGGCAAGAACAAACGCCGGCTGACACACACACACACACACACACACACACGTATGTATGTGCAAATCCTTATACAAATGTGTATCCTCCTCTCACCTTCCCTGCCTCCCTCTTCGCCGACTCACACGCGACTACACCTACTCTCGCACGTACTCCCTTTGCTCTCCTTACTCACACAAGCGCACCAAATTTGTGTCTTCTCTCTTCTCACATTCGTCTCGCCCCCTCGTCCTCACCTTCTGTCCTTCACACATGCACTCGCGTGGGATAGGAGTAATGTCTCAGTCCTATTCATGTCCGTCCCCCAACCACATTCATTCATTCTTCATCAAATTAAAAGGGGCACTGCACGGATTTTACACAGAGGTTTATACCCAATCCAAAAATTGCTTCTTCAATTATTGGTGTTATGTGGACTTCGACTAAGGGATTTGGAGTCAAGTTATAAGGAAACTTATTGACTTTTTGACTGGGTAAAATTAAGGTAGAGTGAGTGCATGGTGAAAAGAAGTTTAAGACATGGGAATTGACTTGGGATTTGTCAGTCTTGCCCGGGGACGGCGTGGCTCTTGCAAAATGCTTGTGACTATTCCTTTTAGTAGAACAGAAGTATGAGGAAGCTTATTAGATATTATTCTGGTCACTAAATGGAGTCAATACATTTTGTTCTGGGTCAAATGTCTAAGTAGCATTTTTTAGGGAAAACATGCACTCAGGGGAGGAATAACAATTCAAAACTGCCATTTTTAATGCCTGTTGACCTTAATCTGAAATGGGCCGTGTCCCTTGCACTTCTGTTTTTTGTTTTATTTATTTAGGATATACTTTTTCGCATATCCTAACGTACTTGTATTACTATGCTATTATATGTCATGATATTATTAATGGCTGAAAATGGTCTGAAAATTGGAATAATATTGCATATCGCAATAAATGTTTGATATCGTGACCGCCCTAATCTGAAACGGTAATCCTACACAGAGAACTAAACTTAATGTGCCCACATCTAAGATATGCTGTCAGGCAAAAGGACTAAAACTAAAAACGTACAGGCGTGTTTGTTCTTCCACCTTGTTGGGTCAGAGAGGCTCACTTTGCTTATAAAAGTTAAAATGTATTGCTGATCCAAGAGGGAAAACTGGAGAAAAGACCTGCCTCGCACTCTGCCCCACCAGCACCTCCCTTTGCTCCTATACTGCTAGTTTGGACTAAGCCAGGGGAGAAACCAACACCTTTTAATTCGTCCCTTTATCGCTTCTCGACGCTTGGTTGCTCCCCTCTCTTGTCTCCCTTTTTATATATTTATTTATATATATATATATATATATATATATTTTTTTTTTTTCCAATTACTTGAGTGCACAAAAGCTCTTGCAGATTTTGAGTGCAAAGAATTATCGTCTCTTAATGAGGCAGCGAGGCAGTGAAAGCATGTCCGTCCCAAGTTTGTTTCAACCCGACAGAAGATTTTATGATTGAGAGGTGCAAACTAATTGGATTCCTGACTGGCTGTCTGGATAAAATTGCTTGACTATCAAAGAAGGAAGTGCAAGTGATTGCAAAGGTGCAGAGAAAATGCAGTGTTTTAAGAAGATGATGAACCCGAGAAGAGGGAGAAAAATACAGACTGTGGGAGACGGAAGTCAAGAAAAATACAGGTGCACACGCCAAAACTTCTTGGCTGAACTTTCCAAGAACCACATCATTAGCAGAGTGATTGTCCGTGCCTTTGGGTTTTAATTGTGCCCGGGCCCTTTTCTGATCAATACACCAAATTGTTCTTCACAAAAGCCTCTAGTGCCTTGTTGCTTGCAACAGATTAGAATGCGAGTCTGGAGCATACATAACACGTGTCTGATTGACCTAAAATGCAATAAAAAGAGAAATGAGGGGTCTCAAGAAGAGTGTATGGTTCAGCGCCACTCGGGAGGTGCTGAGAGGCAAGGGGAGTCCTGATAAGGGGCTGCGCCAGACCCCCGTTCTCATTAACGACCCCATATCCGCCTGCTCTCCTTTCAGGGGATGCTGAGCGCGTGTGGGAGTAAGGATAAGCCACGGCTGTTTGTTTGTTTGCTACATTGTGCCTACGAGTTCACACCTGAAGGAGAAGAGTGAATGTGTCGTACCGCATTGATCAATCGCGAGGCCGGGATGAACGGGCGGACAATGGGACACCCGCTTCCTTTCAAATCCCCCAGCGGCCAACCTGCGATTAGCGCGGACTAATTGCAGGCTGAAGAAGCGGGTTGCTCTCTTTTTAGCTGTCTTGTTTCAACAGCCTGACAAATGAAGACGGGGGGGGGGGCTCTAGAGAACCGTTTCCTAAAGGGAAAAGGCCCCCTCTGGATCAAGAGGTGGAGCAGTCGGGCAACTGTCTACCATGAGGCTGTTCTACTTCACCTCTCTGCCATCACTGACCTGAAAGCCTTTAGCCACCTTAGCTGACAACTTCCCAGTAAGCGTGTTAATTACACGGCTACAGTCGCAATTATTCCATCAGCGCGTGGATAGATTTCTCTTATAGTGAGACGTTGGGTTGTACTATGATTGTGATATAATGCACAGATGCTAACCATGCTCGCGGTTTGTACCAGACATGCATGCTGCTTTCTTAGAAAATAACCTTTAGAATTAAAAACTGAGACAAAACACCCACAGCTTGATTGTATATTGATCTTTTTCAAAACACTGTGGCTGCAGTCGAGCCTCGCAACGTGTTCTGCAACATTTTTTCACGGCCGACTCACAGACACAACTGTGGTCTTAGATGATGGTGAACTTACAGTCGGAGGTTGCTTAATGGAAGTCCTGATAAGAACTTCTGACAACAAAAGGGTTGTCGTGGCGCAGAGGTACAGAGGGTGCTGTGAACCACAAGGTTGGTGGTTCAAGTCCCAGCTGCCCCATGTCAAAGTGTCCCTGGGCAAGACACCTTACACCTAATTGCTCCTCGGGCAAAATGTATAAAGCCATGGGTTAAAAATGTAATGTCAGTCGCACAGAAGTTCAACAGTCCTTCTGTTTGCGTTGTCCACAACGCAATAACATTTCTATAGGCTTTTTTTCCTGAGACCTAACAGTGACACCTGCTGGACATTTTGAGGACTGATTTTTAGAGTTTGTACATCAAGCCAGAAAGATGCATGAAGAGTTGATGAGAAAGGAGCTTGTTATGGCTTTACAAATGTATGCATGAGCACGTGAATAGGTTATTCTGCCACCACATAACGATATTACCCGTCTAATAATTGGTTCAAATAGTCAGGGTTTGGAAACAATGTATTCATCTAATTAGGCCCAGTCACTGACTCACCTTTGTCACCTGGTGACAAAAAAACACCCGTTAATCTCCCCAGTGAGCTGTGTGTGAGGACTCGCTGCTGTTTGAGACTCCTGTCGTCTTCTGCCCGCAGGGTCCTCGTTGAGCTCCAAGCGTTTGACGCCTTCCCGGGAGCGCGGCGGAGACGGGCGCAGGTCGAGGGGGCCGAGGAGGCCCAACAGACCGGTGAGTGGCCGTGGTGACGGTGTGGGAATGAGTGCGTTCTCCTTCAACGCTGCTCTGTGTGGGTCATTGTGGCCGTGGTGCTCGTAGAGGAAGGCGATGGTAGAAAGATCCGCTGTGCGGCTGCACGTGGCGGTCCTCGAAGCAGGAAGTTGTTGTTTGTTGGGCCATCGAGGCTCTTTGGTTCGATTTGGACCCCTAGTGTACGTCAACGTTTCATCAAAAATACTTTGGAACCTCATGGCTTTTGTTTTTTCAACCCTGCAGGTGAATCCAGTAATAAGGTTACACATCTACGGCACATCTGCTTTGCTGGAGCTTTATTCTGCTATTGATTCCATAACACGTTTCATATTTAATTCATGTGGCTTTTTGTTTCTCCATTGCATGCGCTGGCTGCAAATCTCTGTCTATAGAAAAGGGATTTTGTTGTTGGTTTGGCCCTCAGTAGTGTGACATTGTTCCTCTTACACTAACTCAAGAGTAAATAAATACAGACTGACCTACTTTTTTACTTTACTTAAGAATTGCTCAGAATTTCTTTTGCAGACCATACGCATTGGGCCCAGTACCCGGACACATCTTTATTGAGTCTTCTCTTCTTTTCCAAAAGTCAGTTCCATTTTCCACATTCCCTCCCAGGGGAGACACTAGTGTTGTCTCCCTCTCCCTCCCTCCTGCTCATGCTGAAATGCCACATTGTCCCCAGTCAGCTTCAGATACATCCGCAAGTTTGTCCACCACCCACGCACACTGCACATCAAGACCGTGAGGGCCTCCAGCAGACAGGCGGGCCCCCCCCCGGGAGCAGGGAGGCTGTGTCTTTTTGAGAGTCTCCCCCCCCCTCTCTCTATGCTGTGGCCATACTGTGTCCTCTGGGGACGGCAGAGCCTCCAGTGGTAGCTACGCAAAAGCAGGACAATGCTCGCCTAAGGGAGAGAAGGGAAAGTGAAGTGGTCTTGTGAAGGAAGACAACAGGGTGGCAGTTTGTGCGTTTTGCTGGAGTATATACATCTACGTTAAGGCCTAGCTCAGGGGTGGGCAAACTTTTTGACTCGCGGGCCACAATGGGTTCTAAAATTTGACAGAGGGGCCGGGCCAGGAGCATTTGGAGGGAGGTTTTGGGCCGGATATACTAAAGCATTAAATGTAGTGTGTGTAAACCTCATAGCACAGTAAGAACACTACAACCCAATTTATTAACTGTCTTTCAAATGTGAAAAATAGCCCTTATCAGTTAATAAATTTGTCTCAAGGAATATGCAAGATATGGCATTTACATACTATTTCGCAGATACTGGGAGGAGGAAATGTAAATAGATTAAAATAACATACGCACTGTGATTTATCAAGATTGCGTCTGTTTTTAATAAGTTTCAATCGAAGGTGCAAAGTTAAAGAAATCAACATTTATTGAAATATGGAATCACTTTCAACATTCAAAACATATTATTACACAATGGATTGTCCTGACCGCGCGCTCTACAAACTCGCCACGGACGCCCTCGCCTTCACGCGCAAACAGTCCACGTGTATTGTTGCCAAGTACACAGACATAGGCTGTATTAAATATACTACCTGCAGCTGAAAATGTAAATTAAGAGCGATGTGCGGCGTGTTAATTAAGCTACTGTACCGCTGCTGTGCGTAAATGCGCATTGCTCTTAATTAAAAGACGCACTTCCAAACTTTCCAAATGCATTTTTTCATAACACAGCAGAAAAACTCACCATTCTGTTGACTCTGTAAATTAGCTGCCAACCTCTGAGCAGTAGCCGCCCGTTCTTGTGTTGACTGCTTGCTAGCATAGTTTGCATGCTTCGTGGCAAAGTGACGGCTGATATTGTACTCTTTGAAAACCGCAACAGCTTCTTGGCATATCAGACATACAGCCGTTGATCGGACTTCAGTGAAGAAGTATTTTGTTGTCCACTCCTTATTAAACACTCGGCATTCGCTGTCCACTTTCCTTCTCTTTGGTCCGCTTATTTTCACAGAAGGGCTTAATGGTGACGTGAAACGAAGTGAAAATTAAAGTGAAATAAAGAGAAATACGCGCCACTCCAACAACGGTCAATGTGTTTTGAGTGCGCCATCTATTGGGGAAACGTGGGCATTGCAGGGAAAGGGAAAAAAAAGAAGGTTTTTACTATAATTTGGACATGTTCGTCGGGCCGGATTAAAAAGCCTAACGGGCCGTATGTGGCCCGCGGCCGTAGTTTGCCCATGTCTGGCCTAGGGTCTCTGTCTGAATATGTAGTAGTAGTAGTAGAACGCCACTACGTGAACCTTTCAAGATGCAACAAAACCACCAAGAGCAAAAATTGACTGTATAGTTTGTGTGAACATTGGGAGGGGGGGGGGTCAGTGAGCACACTTAGCTGCTGAACTTGGCTAAAAATTGGATTACGTTTGAGGAAAAAGGATATGATTTAGGTCCGGGTCATTTTCATTGTTATTTAAGTACAGGCGGTTTGTTTGACAACCGGAAGGCATCCCTCCCTTTTATAGCAAGCCAACAAGGAATTCATTATTTCGTGAATACGGAAAGTTGACTCGGAGGCAAGTGTTCAGAAGATAATTGCTCTCTGTGGACATCCGCGTATCAAAAAATGACACAATTCATGCTCGGCTGACTCCCTTTTACAGAACAGATGGCCTAATATTGTGACTCAGGGTTTTAGACGGTGCGCATGCAAGGACTTTAATTGTCTTGTGGATCTAAGACTGTGCAACCGGTTCTCATGCAACCCTCTACAATTTATAGTCCGTTTGGATGTGCGATGGAGCATTACTTCAGAAGACTCACTATGGTATAAGAGTTATTAACAACCGTAAATGCATAGGGTGTTACAGCAGCAGGTCCAAGAGAGCAGCACTAATAACAGTATCAGTGCTTTTGACTTCAACAAAGACACGTCTTGCCAAACTATCTTCGCCACATCATCACCTCCATTATCTGCAGACGCTGACCCGTAAAGTGCCTTTGTGTTCTTTTCATTGTTTGCTCAGTAGAAAGCTGGCTTAACTGAGCTCAGGCCAGTGAACCGCGGCAATAACACACACACACACACACACACACACACACACACACACACAGAGCCTCAGCCGACGCTCGGTAGTTAGTCCCCCCCCCCGCCAATGCTTGCCAGTCTAAAAACAACTGCTCCTGGAAGAATCAGGACGAACCCCCCCCCCCGATGTCTGTGGGAAGTTTACATGTCAGACTCAACCCCCCCTCCTCTTCCTCAGGAAATGCACGAGCCAGTTGCGGCCTGAGGAAATTTTGATTGACCAAAAGTATCTGCCTGGATGATGCCCAGCGTGTCTGATCGATCGGAGAATCCTGAACAATGACAAGATAAGCATGTGGCAATGAACTACAGTGAATCCTAAAGGCTGAAAAGACCGTTTCTGCACCTGTAAACAGGGCGGCAAAAACCGAATGAGTTGAAGTCATGTCCTTTGGCATATTTTCTTAAATTAACTGGTGAGTTATATCTCTCGTCGCATTGGAAGTGGTTTTCCAAATCGATCCCTATCAATGGGTGATAATTACCAAGCGACCTCCTTTCTGTCTTTGTCATGTGATCCATTGTTACTGTAAGATTCTGGATTGTAGAGGCTAGTGTCTGACCTGCACTTGACTTCATAACTTGGTAGTCAATGGAGAAGAAGGACTCGACCCTTTCACGCTACTGTTTCGTCTCACTACATAAAGAATCGCACACTTTGACGTTAAAAGGGAACAGAAGTTTATTTTTGACCTTTTCATAGACTCATCTCGGACCACGGTGATGCAATCGCCCGCGTCCCGCTTTCCATTAAACTGTCCACAGAGACGGCACAATAAACACCACGTCATGAAGTTCAAATGGAGACATTAAATTATCGGATACAATGAAAACGTACAGATGAATGGCCAAGGAAACACAGAATTAACATACAGATTGTTCTTTTAAAGTGTACCAGGTAACCAGGTAACCAACAAAGCAACTTTATACAACCAAATGTTTGTATTCACACCGAGGAGCGCCTTCCGCCACAGTTGAACAATATCAAGCATAGAACAATATTAAACTATAATATATGGTACTGACAATATCCCTTCGGGAGGTTTTGTTCATATGGGCGTAACCTTTGAGTGGCTTTTTTTCCCTTTTAAAATGGCAAGCCAATGACATCACTCTGACATGAATGTGCAACATGTTTTCAAGAAGGTGATGCTGCATGTGGGTTTGAAGACCTCAGAGTAAACATGACGTGACATATTTTAATAAAGGGAAGACACTCTTTGTTAGATGCAAATCAATTTAGTATTGGCACACCAGCACAAATGTCCCACAAGAGCTTGGTGTATAGAAAAGTGACACTCAATGCATTTTATCCCTTAGCTCTAATAATAACTTGGGGCAAAAACTGTATAGAATGTATGACAAACAATCCTAATAGCTGGCAAAAAGATAAAGTGAGTTCAGAACACAGAACTCTATGCTGTGTGTTCATTTCACCACAATACATTTGAAGCTGACAGCATTCAAACAGCATGAATAATGTGAGCAATGTACCAAAACAAGATCTACATTTAAGGGGATTCTGCATTTAATAACAACATAATTCTATATCTTTTGTGTTTTTAAAAAATAATTCTGCATTTATTTAAAGACATCTGAACAGACTGCAACAGCTACTTTGGTTCCATTTTAATGAATGAGGGAAAGAAGAAATAAGAGGAGGTGATGAATTTACAAAATATACACAATTCTGCCCATTCCAGCAGTTAGTTCACACTGGTGTGTGTGTGTGTGTGTGTGTGTGTGTGTGTGTGTGTGTGTGTTAGGGGGATGTGTGTACTTTCAGGGATTTTCAAAGTGCTATTAAGTTGGTGTCAAAAAAAAAGAAAAAGAAAATTTGAAATTGATTTGTGGCTTGTTTCCCTGTTGCCATGGTGCCAATGCACCCGTCATTGCCCAAAGTGCATTTGAGTAGGAATTTCTGCCTCAGATCTGTCCATTTGTCGTAGTTTCTTCTGTATTGACCGGCTTACTGTCAACCTCCTTGGAAAAGATTTGTCACATGAACCAGCGCCAGATCGTCTTCAAAAATCGAAATAAACCACGGAAAATCATATTTTAGAAGACACACCGGACATCTTATTTTTCTTTTAAAAAGCCACACTAGGCAATTTTGCAACAATGGTAGCAAATATTTAGACACATTTTAGTGCAGGTTTTTTTTTTCCCCCAGGGAGACTGTTTATATTTTTGCACCACAATTCTGATAAGAGCGGATTTAAACCAATTCAAAAGGATGGGACGCTGACAGATGATCCCAAACGTGCCGCAGTGCAGCTTTAAGATGATTGAGACCGGTTCATGCCGACGGATCCCCGTCCGTCCGTTTTTCAGTTTTCGGGCTCCTGCCCCTCCAGGTGGTCGGGGATGGGCAGGCCGGTGAGGATCGTCAGACACTTGTTCCACACGTTGAACACGGGACACACGGGCTGGGCGAAGGACACGTGGAAGGTGTGCAGGTGCTGCGAGCTCACGGCGTCGTAGAAGGTCACGCAGCCGGCGTCGTAGTCCAGCAGGACGCCGACGCGCCGCAGGTGGGGCGAGGGCTCGATGGCCAGCTCTTTGCTGTTGTGGCGGACCACCCAGGAGTTGTTGCAGCGGCAGAGCACCCAGGAGGCCGAGTTCTTGCCGATCCACTCGTGCTTGGGGGCCGATTTGTAGGCTATGCCCACGGCGTACCTGACGGGAGGAGCGGAGACTTTTGGTCAACCCCGAGCCGACTCCCGACTCAACATTTGCGGGGCCGGCGAAACTCACCACGTGCTCCCTCCGATCAGAGCCTCCCAGTAGTGACGGCCGCTGTCGATGTAGACGTTCCCCACCACGCCGTAGCTGCTCTGGCTGGTGAAGCGCTCCTGGCTGTGGCCCTTCTTGGATGTGGTCTCGTCCCGCTCCACCGTCAGATTGTCGTGGGACACCTTCAGCTTCTTGTGGGCCGATTTGGGGTCCAACTTAAACGGCTGGCCTGGTAGACGAGGAGACAATCTTTACAACGCGGCTCGTTATTAAAAACAATGGGCGACTTTAACGCCAGTGTTCGGCACAGCTCAATCCGATGCTCTTTGTTTTTTGAGTTTGGTTCTTACTGTTGGTCTTCAGCGTCCCCGGTTCGCTGCTCCGGCTTCCCGCTTGGTTGATGGCCTTGACGACAAAGATGTACTTTGTGCCGCTCTGCAGGCCGTGCACCGTGTAGTGGTTCTGCTTGATGTTGGGAACAATCATCCAGCTCTCCAATGAGTTGCACAGACCTGGGGAGGAGAGGGTAAGTTTATTGTTGTCCTAAAAAATGCATTCATACCAGATATAATTCATTTTAATCTAAGGATAATAGTCTAGATAAGTCTGCAACAAGTAAACTCCCCCATAGAAGAAAAATGGTTGAGTTCAAGGTTTCCTGGAGAGTAGTGAAGTCCAGTGCAGCCGTGTGAACGCATAGTGTACGAAAGCGTTGGTTGTTTGTGATCCTGCGGCGGTGGGGACAGAGGAGAGAGTGTGAAAAGGCCCGAGATGAAGCCGTTCACACCTCGACGGCTCCATAGCGGCACAACGCTCCATCTCGGCATGTGTGTTTATTCAATCGCACCACAGTACTGCGGCCTCACCCTCCCGAGGCGTGCAAGGGTGTACTTCCCTGGCCACCCAGAAGTGAAATTAATCTCTCGAAACAATTGCCGTCTGGTTTCTTTTGAAATGTATAGTGTCACATGGACACGTGGCCCCACCTTTGTGCTCAAGAATCATCAACAACAACAATTAAATATTTTCTTTTTGTTTGCCTATGTGTATGACTATTGCTGTATACACATCGGGACCTAAAGTAAATCCATTAAACTCCAACACACAGAAGCAGTGAATCTCATCATATAAGCACTCATTTCCTACTGGCAATCTAATTCAGAAGGCTGCAACATGTGTGCTTACGTTAAGCGTCCTTTATTGAATCAATGTTAGTATACTTTTACTTCTCAATTCATCCGAAGTTGCACCTGGGAGGGGGGCTCTCTAGCGTGCGACTTGGCTGCCAATAGCGACACCTCCATCATTATCGGATGTGAAAACAGGAGGTGAGAGAAAAATGAGGGCGTCTCGGCGAACAGGAGGGGACAGCGGTGTGAAAGGAGGAGAGGAAATAAATGTCACATTAGCTTGACGGCTGTCTGCTCTAAACACGCTTCGAGCGGTGGAGTCATTCGGAAGGTTTGAGCTTCACCTAAAACATCTTCTAAACGTTCTAAAAGATTTTTCTAAATCAACTAATTTAACCCTGATTTGAGTGCTTAGTCCTCCTTGTCGGTATGTCCTTGTTGCATGGAATATGTTTTAGTGTACCCTTTTTTATTAGCAGATTTCCCACATACAAACCAAAGACAAACGCAGGCCTCTTGCCGACAAAAAGTAGGCCCAGGATTGCCATTTTACTGTCTGTCTTCATGTTCCCTACGTTCCTTCTGGGAGCTTTTTTTTCCTCTCAGCATCCATCCAGTCTGCATCAGTTTCAGTTCACAGTTGTTAATCTCTTGCACCATAGGGGCCATTTTCAGTCATTTTTTATGGTCACGGCACGCGAAGATGAAATCACAGTTTCAAATTTTCCCCACAAAACCCATTGTTTTTTGCTAAAAAAAAAAAGAGGATTAAAAAATACTGCGTGTAAAAACCTGATATTGCCTTTAATCCCTGTTTAATGTCCAAGAGTTGATGTACTACTTACTGGCAATGTTAGACTGCCCAGTGAAGATGGCGTACTGGAGCTCATAGGACACCACGGTGAACTCGTCATCAGACGTCCAGTGCACGGAGATGGTGTCGTACGAAGCTGTGCACAACTCTTCCCTTATGCACGGAGCGCTTGGAGCTGCAGAGGGGCACGCAAAGAGCAAAAGTCATCCGACACGGTCTAGTGCTGATAATAATAACTGAATGAATACTAAATTCTAAATACGATAACACAGATGTCATTTGTCATAGCAAACGGTAGCCCCAATTAACCCCGTACTAGTTCATTGGGCTCTGTTTATGAGTGTAAAAGGTTCATTACACACACAACTGAATAAGTTCTTTCCATTAGGTTAAAAGCATTAAAAAGCAATGCTGAAGAGGAATAATAAAATATTCACATGAAAAGCAGCTCACGTTAACACAGCGGGGAGTAAGTAACGCAACCCTTTTAGCTGTAACAAATGTGAGTCGTTATGTAACCAGATACGGCAGATTGGCTTTTACACTCATACGTCTCTATGCTTTTTCTGATATGCTTCTCCTTTTTTTGTATTTTGTATTATAAAGCCCTTGGTTGAAAGAGAACAGGCCGAGGTAAGAAACGAAGATACAAAGACGCAGCTTAGATTGATTTGAAGAGCCACTTCCCATCTCTTTCTGGGTCCGTCACCCCCCCCCCCCCTCCCCTCCTCTCCCTGCCCGCGAGTGGCTGTGCATAGTGGAGTGATTCAGCCTGATTCACTTAGTGGAAAGGCCCCGCAGCAGAGCCCTCATGCAGCGCACAGAGTAAATATGAGCCAGCCATTTTCACAGGCCTTCGAATCCACTACACATGATGCCTCGTTTTTGTCCCCAGCGAGCTCAAAACTCGCACGGCGGGTCCTTCCAAATGGGACATCGAAAATGTATTTAGGGGTCATTGTACTGGGGACTGCATCTCCCAAACGCAGGGTCTGAAGACAGCAGAGGATTCAAAAGGATAACAAAGGCAACATTCTAGCTGCAATAGAGTTGTAATCAAAGTCAGTGTTTGGTTGTCATGGTTAGTGAAGATCTGAATTAAAGCGCTTGTCTCTAGTCACAACAAGACAACAAAACAAAAAAAGCAACTCCCGGTTAGTCATTTTCTTCTCAAAGACAATAAACATTGAGCATTCAGGGCGAATTAAAACGCTTACTGATTTAGACTGTGAACTCAATACACAAAAACAAGAAGATTTACCTGTGAGGTAATCCAGATTCTCCAGCAACTTCTTCTCCCTGGTGAAGTCCAGGGCCACCGTGTCAAAGGTGTCCGTTAGGTGTATCTCAGGAATCAGCACTTGGGTGGATGCATTCGCCATGGAAACCCTTGATGATTACCAATCACAACAGAACAGGCCGTCATACTTTGCGTAATCGAGGAGATCATAATTCATAATTCATATCATAATTCACCAGCTACTCAAAGAGTAACAAGTTATTTGGGGATACTAAATAGTGAGACAAATAGTGCAAATGAGATGCTGATTGAAATCCTCCTGTTTATGCATATATTAGATGACAAAATTTCCAAATTATTCAGAAAGCTTGAGTAGTGAGTGGACTTCGGCTAACTGAAGGCGGGATTCTCTCCCTACTCGTCTGCTGCTGGAGAAATCGAGTAAGACCAAGTGTGTAAAACTGTTGGCCAAACTGTATAATGCCAACCCGCGAGAAGAAAGCGAATTCTGACCTCTCGTTGATGCTCTTTGCGGTCTGCAGGAAGCGAGCGTGGTCGGTTTCCTTCAGCGTCTGATCGGCCTGCGTGATGAGGGCGGAGGACCTCTCGATGCACTGCTTGCAGTTGGAGATCTGTTGGGCGAGCTTGCGGATCCTATGCGCCTGGGATTTGGGTGGCAAAGGGAAAGCCTGAGAACTTCTGCCATCGGGCCGGATCGAATGACCAACGCTAGAATGCGTGCAATCTGGTTGAAATGGTGCAAACTATTGGGGATTAGACAAAATGGCCTAAAAAGGTTTTGGGGGGGGGTTTTGGTAAGGAGATGAATGTTAACATATCAAATTTAGCCAGCGGTGAAAACGGTCAAACCCGGTGGCCACTGATGTACGTAGTCGAGTATTTCTTCATGTTCTCCTAATTAGTACGACCACGCAGGACTGTGACTTCTAGCAAAGGGCCTGAGCGCGTCCGTCTGTGCTTTGTTTCTGCCTCCCTCCTCGGTTTAGTTCAGTCGCCTTCGTGATGTCTTTTTACTGTGAAGATGAATGAACCAGACTCTTCAAGGTGAACTCGCTCGCTCTCTACGCCGTAGAGAAACCACGGGTGTCATCCTGCTGCTGAACCTCCTGTGAAAGTTAATTATTTTGAGAAAAAGAAAACCAAGAGAGAGACGGGCTTATCCGTGCGCCTGCCAGTACCACATTCTTGAGGCATTTCAGCGAATTTTACCGCACGCAAATCTGGGATTTGATATCCCCTCGTTTGCCCCACAGTTTCATCCCCTCTCTATGAGCAGAGATGTTAGGAGACAGATTGAGGTCAGTGACTGGATTGAGGTTAAAAAACATGTCATGAGCAGTCTGGCTGGTAAAGATCTAAAAAATAAAATGAAAAAATCAGTCGCAAAGTCTAAAATTTGCAAAGTTGTCATTTTGTTCAGAAATAAAGGGAGCTTAAGGACACTTGCTGTCAGAACGAGCAAAAAAAACATACATCTATTTATCTTTTTTTTTTTCCTGCCCTCTCTGACAGAATCCTCAAAGCTAAAAGCGCCCATTACACCGTGAAAAAAATAAAACCCTGTTGGGATCCAAGTCTCATTAGAGAGCTTTTTGAAAAGAAATCATCCGGGTTTAGTACGCGTGTGCGCTCCCATATGCTCTGGGATCTACTCCTGGCCAGTCAAAAGGAATTTCCCGTCTGTTCAGAATTTGTTGACATGGGTTTCCATTTGTGACAGCTGCACAACGTCTGCTCGAAAATAAAAGATCATGTAGCTGTAACCAAATATTTAATTGGACCGAAACAGCTTGAAGCGTTGTCACAGTTTTACATATTGATGGGTAAGCGGAGTGACATCGGGACGCTATTGGAATCCAAACCGATGACCTACACCGTATACACGCAGGAATCAAGCACGCACAATTGCTTGCCATCACGCTGCAATAAAGAGGGACCACTAGGCTGTTTGTAGACACATCTCGGAGGATGTGGGGGTGAAAAGGCAAAACGAAAATAAATCTGCTGTCACACTCGTCGCTCTCTGCTGAGCGCTGGCCTCACCTTCCCCTCCTTGATCTTGTTGCCGATGATCTGCCTCCTCTGCTGGATGATCTCGATCAGCACGTCGCACTCCTCCAGGAGCTTGCCCTCCTGGCGGGATGCGTTCACCTGAGGACCGAGTCACACAGAGCACTCGGTCAACAAAGAGATTGATGGATGGTGGGTGTATCTATATATATATATATATATAGATGTACACAGAGCGATATGAGCGAAGGGTATTTATATCATGTCAGCCGAGGGACAGAGTGTCGTTTACATCCATCAGCCGGCCCTCCGTGCTGAACAAAATTGAGTCATTTTCATCCATTTGGCCTCCTGCTCGCGTGCTGAGTGTCCAGCGAAAAGTAAAATAGGCGGCGGGCTCTGCGGCTGGAGCATATGCGACATGCGATTTGAGTCTCAAATCAGGACGGTGCAGAGGTGGCACCCTGGATAAAAGTAGATTTTTGTGGAAATGAAATGCAAAGTCTATAGATATGATAAAGTGTCAGGAAATAGAGAAAAGCGTGAACAAGGGATTGGTTTTGGAAACAGCCAATGGGTGACTCTTCTTCCACGGTGGCCATTTTGAAGTCAGGAAACATTTTCTTTTTGGCATTGGGTTCAGACATCTGCCCGGGCTCAGTGCCAAACGTGGTTGGCAAATAAACCAAGGGAAAATAATTGAATTTAGTTGGAAGGTGTTTGAGAAAGCGCGGTTGACTCGGCAAACGGCCCCCAAGTGACGTGTTTGACTCACTTGGAGCCTTTTGGAGGCCATAAAAATGGTTCAACGCCACTCTGGGAGGGCGGGTCGCAGCAAAACACGCGCACTTTCATTAAGATCATCCCCCCACCCCCCGTTTTACTTTCAGCACCTTGTAAAGTGTCCGGGGGCCAGTGAAAATGAAGTCCGCCGTCAGTGTTGCCGACCGGTTATTGCAGTCAAGTGCGGTTCTGGACCCCCCCGTGCGGGCGACGGAAATAATCCTAAAGATAACACATCTTACAGCGTCAGGTTGAACACCTCAGAGCACCCTGGGGAGTCGGCCTCTACCAACGCCACTAAATGGTTCACTCCACCTCGCCGTGACCGCTTGAGATTGCTTGAGAACTGCTTTCGCTGTGAAAAGCTTGTATTTGTGTGTCTTTTTATTTATTTGACTTTTTATTTACCCAGGTAAAATCAATTAACTAAGAACTCATTCTCATTTGCAATGATGACCCGGCCAAGAGACAGAAGCACAGTCCACACAAGTGACACGGACCGCACAGAAACAATGCAGTATGACTTAACAAAATGGCTAAAAACAAGATTGTTAAATGAATAAACACTGTACAAAAACAGTAGAAAGAGAAAAGTCAGGGCTGATCAGCAAGTACAGCAGTCGAGTATGGCGTTGTGAGGCGTTTCCGACTCATCTGCTCTACAACAATGAAGCACAGCCTCCAAGTCATCCATTATTGCTCTTCTGAGCGGATCCGACCGCCCACAATGCCTTCAAAGGCACACAAGTCGTCACACAAACATTCCAGTAAGAAAACGTCGGCGCACACACACAGTGTGTGAGTACATCATACAACATGTAAAGATGTGGAGCATCTAATGACTGTGGGCAGAGCCCTTCGGAGAGGACGAGCAGTATGACAGATTGCACTCTGGGAGAGACATTAAGTGAATCATAAGCCACAGAAACACGCGCACACACACACACACACACACACCGAAAAGACCTCGAGGATATCCAAACTTTCGGCAAGGCACAGAAAAGGGCAACTGTCAGAATACGCATTCATTTTTTTCCTTGCTCTGATTTATTTTTTCTTTTATTACGTTTCAAAAACCAAATCAACAGCTTCACATGGTTCCTCCTTTAGGATTGGATTCAAACAACTATTTCCAACACGCAAAAAGGCAACAGAACCGCGCGCGGCATCACATTCCAACAATTAAAGCATCTTGACTGCATTAGTTGACATGTGGCTCGTCTCATTTGACGTAATGCGGTGCAGGAGCTTTGAAAAGCCGGCGAGGTTAAACCACGGCTCAAGTAAGTCATCATCTAGTTTAAGAGATTCATGAGACTCTCAGGGCCGTCTCCCGAGAAGCTGTTTAATGGATTCATCTGGTGTGAAATATTCAGAACGCTGTCTGTGCAAAGCTTTTTCTGTGTGACCCACCTTTTTTTTAACTTTATTTTTCATACCCCTTTATATACCACCACTGCAGCTGCTTCATGTATTAGGGTTGCATCATTTCCTGTATTTGTTGTCCCACGTCTTCTTCCGTTCCCACCTAAACCAGCGCACCACTCACCACTCACTACTCACTGCACAAGCTATTGTAGAGCGAGAGAGAGAGTTGCACAACTCTGATGCACCTGTGCGAAAGAAACATCTTTTCTTTTTTGTGTGTGTGTGTGTGTGTGTGTGTGTGTGTGTGTGTCAAATTCCTCAGGCTTACTTGCGGGGTGGTGACACAAAAACACTGAAAATATTTGAGGAGAGAACTTAACCAAAAACAATCCCTTGTCCTGGCAGTTTCTGAAGGGCCTTTGGCAGGGAGAGCGGCGCGCCGCCATTCTTTACCAGCTAAGATGTTGCTGGTTTTTAGCCCTGTGGCGTTGCTTTATTCAAAGCTCCCTAGTGGGCCAGTGTGACATGAACGAGCTTAGCACAGCACTCAGTAAACACACAATCATGCACGCACTTTATTGCACAAAACCAGATGTTTTGACCCACATAAAAGGAAAGGAAGTGAAAGGGAAAGCGCAGAGTACCGCAAACATAATTAAGCGTGACATTAAAATAATACAGCGCGGCTGCAACTAGCAATTTGCCTTCTGAATTACAAAAAGCACAAGATCACACAGCTTAGAAGATTATGTAATTTCAATCACGGCTCCCAAACCCACAGATATGCCATTTCCATGTGACGACTAATGGAAAATAGAACCAGCTAATATTTGAGTTGCTGGAACCAGATCATTTAATTCATGACTGCTAAAGTCAGAAACGCCTCCACTTTTCTGCCGACCGAGTAGTTGTCTAATCGACAAATCTCTTCAGCTCTAGAATGAGTTTATGATTAGATCAAACTGCCACTATACGGTTTAGCTGCTAATCGTAGCTATATGCTAAGCTAAGGAATACTGATCTCAGTCATAAGTCAAGTATCTCTGCAAAACCGAAATTTCAGGTTTCTTAAATAAATGCAAATAAGAAATGAAATTTAGTGCACAAAAATTCTAAGAATATCATGGTGATAATAAGAAGTGTTCTTGCCCAGACATAAACAGAAAATAAAAAGTGTTTATATAAGTGAGCTTTGACCACTGTGACTCACCTCTACATGTTGACATGTCTGGATCATTTTCCCCATAAGAGACTCCAGCTCGTTGTTCCTCTTGATCAAGTTGGTGAGGTTGGAGTCCAGGGCTTGCTGTAGCGAACAGATTAAAGAAACAACACCGTGTGATTTACCAAAAAAATGAATGGATGGGACATAAACGCAAAGAAGCCAAGGAAGTTAGAGCGGTAAAGGTAAAAAATGGCAGCTTACACTTGCAAAAACAAAAAAAAGTTATAAAAGCACCTCTGGGACTATAAAACAAAACAAACTGTTTTAAAGTAAATGCATTCTTTGAAACATGAGAAAAAAGGAGCCGTAATGTTTGATTTCTGAGCAAAGGAGCAGCCGATCAAGAAGCAATGTTTCCCCCATCATCTCCTCTTCCTCCCCTGCCCCACCCAAGCGTCCGACGTACCTCTGAGTGCGGGTTATACCCCTCGTCCCTGTACTGCCTCCTCATCCTGTCCGAGGCGCCAAAGAACGCGGAGCTGGCTGTAGGAGAGGACGCGACTGGGACAGACACTCGGCTGAGCAGCGAGCAGAGCGCGAGCCCGGCCGAGCGGCAAATTGGGCGTCAAAAGCCTTTACCCAGTGAGAGCACGCCACGGCGCTCTCGGCTAACAAACCGGTAAACAGGTGACAGCCCGTCAGCCTCGTCCCTCAACGCTCCTCCCTTTTCTCTTGCCGCCCCCCTTTTTTCTTTTTCCTCCTTTGCCGGATTTTCATTCGCCCGGCCGCAAGCTGTCTCCTTTACTCCAGGACTGTCATATTATTGCCAAACAGAGCGTGCTTAAGCCGCTCTGATGCCGCGTCTCCGCTGTCCCATTTAAAAAAAAACCAATAAATATTTCCCTTAAGAATTTATGCGTTAACTGGAGGAGCGCTGAGGTTAAAACTTCAATTTCTTTGCTCTAAACAGGACGAACTAGCTGGATATGCTTCATTCCAATTCACTTTAACCTCTTCCAAGCAGGCCGTGTAAACCAAGCCGGGCCCGATGTTTAGTCTAGGATTAAATATGATTTACCCCCACCGGGATTGTTGAACTAACAGTAAAAACAAAGGCATTGGCATTTGTGTGTGTGTTCGCGTTTGCCGGAGTGGCACAACGGGGGCTTAATGGGTGGCCTTAATACGCAAATGACACACAAAAGCATCAGCGGCATAAAGGCCTCCTCAGAGAGAGTACGCCGCTGTCATCGCCATTATCATCCGCAGAGATAAAAATAAACTAAACCTCTTTCGTGGCGCTGATGATGATGATGATGACGAGGAGGAGGAGGACAGGGACCACAACAATCTGTCAGCAGCTGCGTCATGTGCGAGTCGCTGTGTGCAGCAGAATCCATGCGTGCATACATGCGAAGAGCAAAACCTACTTGTGATGATGTCTATTGTTAGCACGCTCTCAAAAGCCGACTTTACATCTCCACGTGTAATCTAAAGGACAAGAAATGTCGGGGAGGGTTTAAAAAAAAAAAAAAAAGAATCCTGCTGTCAGCGCTCATGCTATTGTGTGTACGCATACAAAGTAATTACATATTCACTATTTGTGTGTGTAGGGGTCAGAGTTGGACGCCAAGGGGTCAACGCTCACAGCCGCCCGGCTGGCCTTCGCAGGTTGACCACCTAAGCTAATGTCTGTTCTGATTTGAGTTATAAAACACGCAGCACTGGCTTCGGATTATTTTAAATCTCCAGCTGTATCGGTGTGACGCTAAAACCGCTATACTCTAAATAAACCGTAACTCACCAAGTAAACACGCTGTGTTGAAGAAGACTTAGTCAGTAGTAGTGATTGAGACCAACTTGTATTTACGTTTTCTAATGAAACGTGTAATTTTCTCATTCATTCATTCAAGACTCATTTTTGCAATTTGAGGAGTTGCCCCCCGGTGGCCATTAGCAAGAATGCACGTTTGAGGCATTTTTAGACCATTAAAGGCCATTAAATGTAAGCCATGTCGGTACTCCACATATGGGAAATACATTTTATTTCATACAATGTTTGTGAAGGATCAGACCCTTAAAAGTGAAAATGAGCATCATGCTGGAAGGGTGTAGTGACCTCCAGTGGTCCTCTCACTGCTGCAGTGATGTACTCCAGATAACCTCAGTAATCTTGTGACATTAACCCTGCTTGTGGTATACTTTAAATACACATATTTTAAAGGAAATATAGCCTGCAGTGTCTTTTTTTTAAAGTGGTCTGTCTCTACTCCACACAGTGGTGTTCATGGTCACTTGGCAGCTGTCAAAACTCTTGTGATTAGACGGTTGGAGACGAGGCGTGTGGGGAAATAGCTTGAAATGTAAGGATACGTTTAAAAATATGACTTTGTTTATTGAAGTTTGGTCAGCTGGCGAGAAGGCGCAGCCAGTGCCGTGTTTTTCAGAGGAAGGCTGATGTTCCTTCCACAGCATCTGCTTTTGATCACCGGCAAGCTTCTCTGCTGCAGCACTCTCAGATCAGCCTGTTTGACAAGGATCCGCTCTTTGCAAGCGGAGGCAAAACTTTGCATATTTCTTCACAATCGTCTCCCTGTTGGCTTAAAAATAGGAAAAGCTGTGTGATTCTTGGTGTTGACTGCGGTTGTCATTATTGCTCATGTGAGAAAAAAGAGAGGCGTGCTGGGAGTGAGCTGTGGAGCAGTACTGGTAAACGAAGAAGGTGTGCAAAGGAATGACACACACACACACACACACACACAACAGGAGATGGGGAAAGGTAGAAAAGTGTGCTGAAAACGTCAGGGGAGCTACACCTGAGTCACTGTGACACTGAGCAGGGGTGTGTCCTCAGGAACCCAAACATTGCACTGTCATTCTTTTTCACTTTGCTCACATTCATAAGTGTCAGACAGCGACAGCGATCAGAAACACCTCGGTCACACCAGTGAAGACACACGCAGCGAGGTTCACGGTTGCAGAGCGAGGCGGGGATGGAAAGCAAGGGGAGGAGTCACACCGCCGGGGAGGATTTTGTAGCTGCACTTTAATGTCTCTGAGGAAGGTTTTTCATGGTTATAAAATAAGGTGAACACTGAAGGGCGGCTGATTAAGCCGAATGGATTACCGTATAAAAACAACAACAAACCGAGGATTTGAAACCAAAGCTGGCACACACAGAAGGGCCCATCTCTTATCCTCAAGGTTCTTTTGCCTCTAGAGCCGAGGACTTTGAGAGCTATTTCTTGTCATCTTCTCGTCAATTTCCTGCGAGGGGGGGATTTTATCTCCCCAAAAAGGAGGGGTGTTCCCTCAATAACCCCCTCGGCTCTTATCAGGCACCACACCACTGCCACTAGAGAAAAAAAGGAAACCATTCCAATCGTCTGCAGTTGTTTTTTGTATGTCAAATTTCATCCGATCAGTGCGAAAACGGGATATGCATGAAATGGTCCGGAAAACTACCTTAGCGCTTCTGACATGTCATACTGCAAAATGACATCTTACAGCATTTCGACCATTTAGGTTTGGTGACAGCGGTTTGGGTGTCTGTCCTGTTCCTCCTCTTTAGAGAAGTTCCCCCAAAGTTTTCTGTCCACATAAACTAAAAATCAAACGCATTGTTTTCCATGAATATTGCATGGCCGTTTTTCTTTTCCCCCCGCGCTAATTAGCTCAGGCCAAGGCCTCAATTTATTCCGCGCCGTCGGTCGCAGAACCTTCAGCGGAAGCTGGTAAACAAATAGAAGTAACAATTCAACTGCCACATTTCTCTCTGTCTGCAGGTCTAAAAAGATTACATTAACATTACTTGTCTCATAATCGCAGATGAGATTACCGTGTGTGTCGAGACTTGTGTTTGTCATAAAATGAGTTGCTGATGTACACGAACAGAACATTCTACTTAGCCCGAGGCTCGGATGTGTATTTTAAGCCTGGCTGTTTTAGTGAAGATGCAGCGACAGTGAGTTATTTGAGTTATTTGAAGAAAGCGCCTCGATCCTTCAGCTGCGGGCCGAGAGTGCTGAACCCAAGTCGGGGGCCAGCTGGCCGCCTCAAGGCCCTTTTGAGGGCCAACAGGTGGTCAGATGCCCTCTAACTTCCAACATTTGTTTCCTGTGTGAGAAAGGAGCTGCGGCACGTGTCTACCTGCAGATTCTGATGAGGGGAGGGGGGCGATTGTCGGTCTCCAGGGTGTGTGTGTGTGTGTTTGTGTGAGTTAATGAAGCAAGCATACACCTTTTTGTTTCCACAGCTGCTCTCATCTTCCTCACAAGGTTGATTTACTTTACATGATGATCGACTTATTTTGAAGGATTACACAGCTTGGGAATTAGCTTGAACTTGTTTTAAGACCGGTAATACCAAATATATTATATAAGTATTATAATGTGACATATTTTCCTTTATAATCTCTGATTTAGAGATTGAAGGGTAATAAACTGGACATTCTCCCACAGCTTTACACCCCACTTGTTTTATTTCAAAGCTTTTTCTATTTTCAGCAGCTCAGTCTGTGATGTATTTAAATGTAAAAATATAGTGAATCAAACATGGACTCGCTCAAAGAGGGGATGATGAATCACACGTGGCTACCGCCAATAAACGACCCAGCAGGGAGTCCCAGAAGGCTGTGACACATGTCAAATGTATCTTAGAGGCCTCGTGGTTGTACGTGTCCTTCGCATACATGCAACACGTGGGGATGTCACAGCCAGGAGCAATCTGCTATTGCTGTGTGTGTGTATGTATTACAGCACATAATTAGCCCGTATGATAACTGCTGGGTCGCACTGAAACGCGCTCTGCAGATGAACGGAGGGAGCCGGCATCATTGGATGAAGCACTGACCCGTAGCTCTCCTGCTAATTGTTCCTCTCTGCTTGAATCCGCTGAAACCCGCGGGGACGTGGAGGTACGGCTACGTGTTTGTCCCTCTTTGATGACGGCACGTCGAGCCCTTTCATGGAGGCAGAAAAGTTAATAAAAGAAAAGCAGGCTGCCAACCAGTAGAGGGCCCAAAATAACCGTTTAATTGGAATCTTTCTCTCGGGCAAATCATTGATTTGTGTTATTGTTTGTTGCCTTTCTGAGCAATAAAGGCCTTCTCCAGACACACCACCCTCCACCGTTCTATGGTGGCTCAGTATTCACTACCTTTTCCCTCTGTGAATACCACAATTGAAATCAGCTGCAGTGATTCACTACTTCCTACTTGAACATGTGTTTCAAACCGCTAGTAAAAGGAAAAAAGGGGTCGCAACACCATTTAAAGACGCTTTGAGATGCCGAATAAGCACTTTGTTTCCCTGGGTAAATGACGCTTTGGAAAAGTTAGATTTATATCCTGTTACTTGTTCTTGGGTGGATTGATGAGAATTGTTTTAAATGCTGGAATGAGTCAACGTTCTGACGGAACTTGAGATAAAGTTTAGACTTTTACCCCAAATGGTCACGTTTTGACAGCAAAAAATCTGTTGTAATAAAGGGGTTGCATGAGAGAAAATAATACATATATATATATATAATTACAAATGGTTCCGTGGTAGAAATGTGTTGATCTTTGTGCTTGAACCATGTCTAAAATAACTGACTAAAATCCTTAGAAAGTACAGTGTACCAATTGTATTCAACTAGTTCAGTTTGCCCGTAGAGGGCTTGTATACTTCTCATCGGTTTCAAACCGCCGACTAGTCCGTTCACTGCGTGGAAGTTCTACTAAACGAAAACGCTTCGATGTTCAATGGCAGACAGTTTTGATTTTGAGATGTAAAGCAGCCTTGTGAACATTCCGAGGAACAATTCAGTCACACAACACAAAGATGAATCCCGCCTCCTTGGCCACTAGCAGCAAACTCTGATAGCCATGGCCAATTAAGCACACCCACACTCGGCGCACAGTTGCCGCTTGTTAACCTGCAACCTTATTGGAGACACCATGCCTTGTCGCTAATGACACATTGCCATACTCCCCGTCTGTGCGCGCCTCTGAATACCCTCCCGGCACGCTGGCATGGAGCAGTGATTATGCTAATTGCTTAATTATTCGGCGGAGATAATAATTCAGCGTGAGATGATAAAAATCTCACTTGATAATCAAGTTAGATACCTGGGTAAGGATAATGGGACATTTCTGCCGAGCGGCATACAATTACAGTTTAAAATTCATTACCGGTAAATGGAATGAAGGGAATCTATGACCCTAACATTCCCGTTTTTGGAGCACCCCATTTAAAAAAGGCTAAATCGCGCCATGGAGCTGCTGTAACACGAAGCAATTTCCGAACACCTCGTGAGCTCACCTTGAGTTTCTCGTAGCGATCGCTCAGCGCCGCCACCTGGTGGTCTCTGTGCCTCCCCACCAGCTTGCACAGCGAGCAGATGAGCTGATCGTCCGTGACACAGTACATGTTGACCTTCTCCTCGTCGTGCTCCAGGCACTGAAGCCCCCTGAGGTGGGAGTCCGGCATGGGCTCGATGAGCCGGTGGCCGGTGAACGGCTTCTTGTTCGGGTGCGTGGCCCTGAGGCACTCCTCGCAGTACGACACCTCGCACGTCACGCACGTTTTGACGGCGTCCTGCGGCGGGTCCTGCTCGCAGAACTGGCACTGGATCGGCTCAGGAGGCGTGATCGGGCCGGACATGGCGGCGCTGAACGGGACCAGCGCCAGCCGGTCGCTCCCTTCCTCGCCGGGAGAGTTGGGCCCGCTGTGGGGCGCGGGCAGCGGCAGGGGCACCCCGGCCGAAGATGAGGCCCGCTGAACTCGATCGATAATGTTCTGCAAGGTGACGTTTCGCTTAAGTCCTTCTAGTCCGCGCTCGGGGCTCAGGGAAATGACATATCGGCAGGTGGGACACTGGAAGGCGCCG
Source organism: Gasterosteus aculeatus (assembly GCF_964276395.1). Taxonomy (NCBI): domain Eukaryota; kingdom Metazoa; phylum Chordata; class Actinopteri; order Perciformes; family Gasterosteidae; genus Gasterosteus; species Gasterosteus aculeatus. The sequence continues at coordinate 24,814,457 of NC_135688.1, read as the reverse complement.
ATGCTCTGGACGGACTCGTTGGTGGCGCAGTGGGAGATGAGGATGCGATGGGCGCAGCCGAAACACAAGCTGTGAGCGCAGGGGAGCAGTAGTGGGTCTTCAAAAAGCTCCAGGCAGATTGGGCAGGTCAGCTCTGACTCCAGAGTGTCCATCCTGCTCACAGGAGGCCACGCGGGACCAGGCGCAGCGTCAGCGAATTCCAGAAGAGCCGCTCAGCCGTCTGCAGGTGGGGAGGAGAAAGGAGACAGAAAGCGCAGGGATTTGAGATTGAGAGAGAAACCACACTAAATTAACACGCAGTGGCTGAGTGTCTTATGAAGTTGTTTTCAAAGGCGATGTTGAAGGAAAGCGGTCTGCTGTTGAGACAAATGTGTATTTAATTAAAAAACAGAAATTCCAGTAAATCGATAACTAAGCGTGGCGGGGATTCTGATAACGTCACTTCCAATCATTTCTTATCCCTCCAGTCCACAAGTTCCCTTTGAGGCTCCGTCTCGCAGTTAAAAGTTCCACTCTGCTTTGCGAGTTCTGTTCTACTTGGTTCCCCCATTGGTGAACTCAGCCAGAGGGTCGTTAATAACAGCCGTTGGTTTGTGACACCCAAAGGAGATTTCTACCACTGCTGAAAAACATTCAGCACAGAGAGGAGAGGAAAACGTTTCAAGATTAGATGGACCCTATTCAAACTCTTCAGGGAACAAAATGTGCGACGTAGATCAGAAATGGAATATATGAAGATGCAGCTGAGGGAAACGCAAAGGAGATCGAGTGGATACGTGCACGGATCATGCTGCCATGGACGGCACTCCACAAGGGGCGATGAAACCTCTGAATGAATGCATGTGTTTTTGTACCAGACAAGCTTCTTTCAGCAGATGTCACTGTTTACCGAGCTAGAGGTTTGCGAGCATCCTCGAAATATCCCTCCTATGCTCTGCCTCATCTTCTTTCTGCCTGCTTTCCTTTCATCCTCTGTGCTGCGGATATCTCAAGCCAGTAATTTGCAGCGGGGCCGAGAATGGATGGAAGGAGAAAATATGGATTTTACATGGATGAGTTCAGAAGAGGCGAACCAAACAACTTTGATCTGTTCTTTGGAAGAAAGAAAGGAAAAGCCACATTTCAAAATCAAGTTAATAAGGACGGAGAGAGACTGAGAAGAGGATAGAAATTGAGTGGGAAAGATGGAAGTGATTCAGCAATCACACGCCAAGCATTCTCTCTAAAGCACCGAGGAGCCTCTCTCATGTGTTAATATTTCCAGAATTTTGAAGCTCTTTGGCGTTCCAGTAAAACCTGGAGAACTGTGTTGAGTTGAAAAGGGAATTCATGATGTTTTAGGTCTTTCTGGTCAATCTGCCCCGGACAATCCCGTCGACCAGGAAACTCCTTTCCTTAATTGCTACACCACTCAGCAGGCAGAAGGACAGTCTTGGTCTTTGTGCTTTGGCTCGGCCGTACGTGTAAAAACATTTGCTTTACCAGCTTTAAGTTTCAACACTGGCAAAGAGCAGATTAATACTGCTATTGATAATGAAGGGGATATTGACATGTTGAAGGCCTTCTCATGATAAATATAAAGAAAACACACCAGCACTGGTTTGGTAAGTAAGTCGGGGGACTGTTGAAACTGAGGAATAAGTTAAAGTAAAAGTTGCAAAACCTGAATGAAATTAAAACAGTTTTAATACGCAAATAATCCTCCATAGCTTCTTTCCCTTGTAACTTGAGACATACATATATTCTCTGTCACATGCCGGAACACCTCTGCTGTGTGCATTTAGCATTGTAAACAGTGATCAGTGCCGTATTAATAATGCAGATTTCAGATTCCTGCAGGACATCAGTGTGAACGGATGTCAGCCAACTGACAATGACGGCACACAGCATTTCACATAAGCACAGCGAATGCAGAAAACAACCTAAAAAAAAAGGTTCCTGACAAATCTGGCAAAGTTGTACATTGATGGACCTCTGACAGGTGACTGTTGACAGTGGGGGAAACCTGGGGGCACTAAAGAATGAAGAGATTTAATGAAGCTCATTCTGACACGCACACACACACACACACACACACATAAACCTACATTCGACACACACAGGTACCCAAATCCCAACTGCAGGATGAGACTGGGTGAAATGTCTCTCTGCACACAATAGGTGACACTGTTGAACCGTGCGTTGAGGTGACGGCACAAGACGCAGGGGGGGGTTGCATCACAGAGGGACCAGGACCGTGGAGATCTTAAGTATGGGGGGGGCGGGCACTGAGACAGCAGGAGGAAAATCCTGGCCAAGTTGTTTATTCAACACCCCCGACCATCCCTTCCTTCCTGATGACTGAAACGTCAGCGCGGACGCTCTTCAATGGGAGGGTTGGGGGGGCGACACAAAGCCGAGGGAGCAGGGGGACGAATCCTCCACGGTCCGATTCCCACATGTGTCCTACCCAACTAGAAAAGAGATCATCCCTTCAGCACCAATGTGGCCAATAACTACATCTCTCTCGCCGCGTAACCCCGGAGTCCAAAATTCCCCACATCTTCATTGAGAGGCCAAATTGCCCGGATGCTACTCTCGGATGCAAGGCGATTTTTATTCATTTGTTTTGAAACACAAACCTCTGCTCTGGACCATAAATGTCAGCGAATGACCTTTTGCAACACAACTTTCTATATCCATTTTTTTTTCCTCTCCCGCTTTTGATATTTCGACAGATGTCCGCCGGCTCCTCGGAATACAAACAAGCGCGAGAACAACTAATGAAGCGCCTGAGAAAGCAGCTTTTCATCTGGGGTCCTGATTATATTTGGGCAGACTCCTCCCCCCACCCCTCCCCATCTAAATCTTTCATTTCTTGCGTGGGTCGGAGGAGGCCGCGGCGTTCCCCTTCTGCTCAGTTAAAGCTGTTAAAAATTTCATAGGAGCTCCTCCACCCTTTTTTTAAAAAACTTTAAAAAAGAACGGATTTGACGAGAGCACGATGCAGACATTCTGTGTTTGGACCGGCGAGCGGTTCCTGCAGCTCGCCATAATGCATGTAGCCGCCCATGATGTCCCGCTAATAACTGCTAATCATCGTACGTCATTTCTTGGGAGCTTCTGCCTTTTTACATCACGTCTTCTTCAGACTCTTCCTCGAAGCAGCTCTTTTCAGCTTAAAAAAAACAACCGTGGCTCTGTGAACCTCAAAATTGAAGTTGGAAGTGATTTCATTGCCAGATTGCCGTCGGTAAACATCAAAAATATACATAATTATAGTAAGCAGTCCAAAGGCATCTAACCCTCCCCACCCCATAGAAAACATTGTGTCGGGTGGAGGGGGTATGTTTGGTGCCTTGACGTGAGCGGCTGTGGCAGTCCGCGGCGCAGAACCGAGAAGTAGGTCATCGCCATTGACCTGCCTCACACAGTCATCGTACACTGTGTGTTTCTGCATGTGTGTGTGTGTGTGTGTCACTGTGTGACTGTTCCAATTTTCTCTTAACTCGCAGACGGCAGAAAACGGCAAACACACACACACACACACACACACACACACACACACACACAGGCAGCCAAATGTTGGAATCAAGCGGGCAAAGGAATGTGAAGCTGAGTGTGAGTGTGATAATATCGGCATCCGTGATGCCACATTGTCGGACCAGAACTCTGGTCTGAAATATGTTTCTGCAAAAACGTTAACCACCACGGCTGGGTGCAGATATCTCGTCAGCCTGAGTAGCTTTCCACCAACATCACTTACTAAAGAAGGCCCACGCACGGAGCGAAGCAGCTCAATTATTCACATTTTTGTGGAAAAACTGCATGAATTATTGACTCATTTTGTGAATTCTATAACGCAACCTCTGCCTTGGTTGCAGTAGCCTCCACTCCTTGATATTTAGCATCCAAACAATTAAACACCTTGTTTACCTTCAAACTATCGAAGAATTTAACCCCCCCCCCCCCCCCCTCCCTCGCATCCTTGTGCCCCTTCCCCTCGCTCAACCGCTTATGGGATTTGAGATTGAGGCGGTGAAAACAAAAAACAAAAACTAATCTGTTTTCGTAGCAGCAGCGACAGAATAACCCCCGACCTCGAGGAGTCGTCATTGTTGTCCTTCTAGGGCCGTGATCACGGGCCGGGGTCGGAGCAAATTTCCTCTACATATCTTTGTATGATCGCACTGCCATGTGGAGCAACGTCCGAATGTTATCCTACTGCGTCCCCCTGCAAAGCATTTGTCCAAAGGATGTGATGAAGCTGGCGGCGCGCGTGATAAATTAGTCCACATGTTAGGCCCGCTGGTCAAAGTCCAGTTAGGGCGGAGGAAGATGCTTTTGGTGACGTTACGACGCCCAGTGAATGAAAAAGTCACATGTCAAACTCAAAGGACCATTTTATTTTAGAATCTCTCTCCTCTTCATATTCCTCCTTCATAACTACAGCACATTGTCTGAATTGTTAACAATGCTAACTGTTGCCCCCCACACACACACACACACACACGTATTTTGTCTTTGTCTGCTTCCCGACACCCTGCCATGTTGATCCCTAATCCCCTTCCTACCACACTGGCTGTGACCAATCCTGGTATTTCATGTTCCGAAGCGGTCAGTCACACTTAACCGGATTGGCTGGTCGCATTGTCCCGGATGCCGGGTCTATTAGTGATTATGATTAAGGGTGACATTTGGGATCGTGTGTGTGTGTGTGGCGGGGTCCGTCTGTATTTGTGCCTGTGTGACCCAGATGGGGTACAGCGCCGCGTGTGAAATGAGATGCGATGTTTGCAGATTGCAGAGGACGGAAACGAGGCTGTCAAGGACGCGTTTTATCAGGTTGACCTCTGCACCCACAAGACACACACACACACGGAGAAAACCAACCCTGCACAGGGTTTGCTTGGTTAAAGCAGCGTGGTGGTGGGATTCTCTGCACTGCAACAGTTAAGAGTGTAAGATACTCAGAACTAAACATGAGACACTTTAGGTATTTTCTTTAGAGCAAGATCCCCCTCTAGTGTAAGTCTTGTTTTGATATTACATTATGAATAGAGTGCTGCATAGGATGATTGAGTATTAACTAATAAGCTTCTATTTCTTTGAAGACGCTACAAATTTAGTTAATGCCTCCCTCCATGATCACAATTATTCTACAATGCATTCATTTTGCTTGAAAAATATGTGCTTAGGATCCCCCGGCGCAGATAAAAGTGATTAAATAGTGGATATTCCCCAAAGTGCTAAATTATCATGGCAATTTGAAATGTTTTCAGCATTAAAACAGGCCCCAGAGAGCTAGCAGATGATGTAAACTGGCTTATGAATGTATAAAACCCATCGCTAGGGGGACAAATGGGAAGCAAGAATGCAATGGGAGTCACGTAAGGGAGGAATATTTTCTTATTTGGAATGTACCCCACAAAATCATTAAAGTAATGTTATTTAAATAACTGAAATATCCCAGAGCAGCTATAATATTTCAAATATTTGTAGGCAATATTTGCAGATTTTGTCATGCGTTTGAAGCAAAAGAGGCTTTTAAGTCGGGAATTACTTGAGAGTAAATTAATTAGTTTATATTTTGATTAAGGAATTAGATTAGAGTTCATTTCGCCCCCCAAAAACAGTTTCTTTACAAATGTGACTTTGGTTTAACCTCTGCATGCCTACAATGACCCTGCTTCACGCCACCCAACATGTGGACAGCTGTGGAATATCCTTACAATTACAGAGGCCTTTGAGCCGGGCACTTTTTGAGCTGAAGGATGAATTTTCAGAGCAGAGTGCGATGACACAATCTGTGTTTACATCGACTCCGAGGGGAAAGAATGTCAGAAGGAAGAGAAAAAAAAACAGAAAGTGAGAGGTCCCTCGAGTGGCAGATGTTTCAAAAAAGGATGCAATCTGACTTTTTAACATCTGCAGGCATGCAGCACATTGACCAAAAATCATCCACGCATACCAAGCGGCCCGCGACACATCTTCAAACACACACACAACCCCCTGAAAGGAAAATAATCAAAATCAAGTCGCGTCTGACACCTGGGGAAAAGGTCGTTTTTCGGGGCGACGCTCTCAAAGAATCTGATTCTTTCGCTCCCAAAGGATTAAACTGCCAACGCTTGTGTTTTTTTTTTTTTTGCCGAGACCTTAGAGTAGCTGAGCTTTGCTTTGACTGGTTTTGTAGAACCACAAGTGCAAGAAAGTTCCATGGTTGTATAATGCAGTCGCTTAGCACTTTGCTGCCCTTATCTCTCAAATGAGCCTGCAGGGGAAGCAATGGTAAAATATTTATAGTTCAAACGTTAACGCTTGAAATTAGTCAAACGGCCACCGGCAGAGGCTCCCGATGAAGTTTGAGGAACCACTTATCCTCCTCCACGGGACAACACGGGCTGCCAAGTCTCACCCAACGGGTCGCGCTCATTGTCACCAGGTTCCCATGGCAACACTGCACTTCATCTTTTTCGGTTGGTGATTAACGAATGCACTGGGGTGAATAAAACGGCCTGGAGTGGAAATAGGGGGGAGGACAAGTGAAAGAAAAAAAAAGCAAACTATTCCAGTCTGTCTTCTGTTCTTTTTTTTTTTATTGTGAAGCATGTTTAGATAGTTCCGCCTCTTAGTCATGTAGAGTGGGAGGACCCGATGCTTTTGAAGACCAAATGAACCACTTAGGGAGAGATAAGAGTCATGAGTTTATACCTCCACGTTGCATCACGCAAGCTACTCACAGGCGAGGTGGCAGGATGTTTAGGAGGGGGGCGACCTTTAGATGACCGATGCATTTAAGTCCTCTCCTTGTGTCGTAAAGCAGCAAGACCAGCGCACCTTTCCCTCCCGTCAGGTCTAAACAAAGCAACCCAAGTGCCCCGTTCCGGAAGAGAAATGACAATACATCCTTCTCTATATTTGTCTACACGGTTCCCACAGTTACTCTTCAGGTCTGGGAAGAAAAATAAAACAGACAGCTAATAGCTGAGATGGTTTCCTCCGGCCGGCCCTGGCTGACAATGCCACTGAAAGGTGCCGGGGGAAACAGGAAAAGCGACAATGCTAAATCGGTCTTCCTCCCGACAACTACAAACCAAACATGAGGCAAAGGCATTTTTGTCTTCTTTGTCAAGGAAAACGTGGTGTATAGAGAAGTGAATGAAACCTTTTCTTAAAGCATCATTTTTGCACAATTGTTTCTAGAAGAAATGGTCCGTTATCCGGACTAAAATCCAAGGAAGCTTCTACAAGAGCCGCACATGTACTATGTAATGCTCCTGTTTGGCTTCGGGTCAAAGTTGCACGCCTTTGCGTTGCTTTAACTCGCGTTTTACTGCTCCGACAGCACGGGACATTGTCTCGCAGGTCCCCTTGGTCTCCCTTGGTCTCTGTGACCCAGCAGCAGGTGAGACGGATCAGTAGCAGCACTGAGCCCGTGGCGGCCAGCTGTCACTTACACGCTTCAGAGCCCACGGGGCGTGCACACACACACACACACACACACAGATACTGTACTAAACACGCATCAGCACACAGGCTGATGGTCGAGGCTCATGAAAACACACAATGACAAAATTGTACATTAATAATTATTGTAAAGATGTGATAGATACAAAACAAGCGTCCTCCGGATGAATACGTTAGCTGTTAAATGTATTTGTTCTGACTTCCTCTTGAGAGCTAAAAAGACCATTTTGGACCTGAGCCACACACACACACCCTCACCACTCTAGTAAACCCATATTTTAAGCATCCCTCGAGGCGCCGTCTCCTGCCCTTACATATCTGGTGCTTCAAGCAACCACCACAACACAGTGGCTCTGTGAATTTGGGTCACACGAAACAGACCCTCACTTGCAGCTTAACTGCACCCGCACACACACACACATACAGACACACATGGAGTTGAATGTGTCATTTGGGTCAGTATTCAAAAGTGTCGGTCAATAATCTGTCCAGCAAAGGTTGATGTCGCCACAAAAAGGGCAACATTTGAAGTTTTTGTAAAACTTTGCTCAGAACTCCAAGACTTAAGGCATGAATCACGTTTCTCCACGTGGTACGAACAAACTCATGCGGTATAAAAGGGCAATTTCAGCAAGTGTTTCCACGCGAGTTCCCCCCCCCCCCGCCCCGGCCGTGATGCAGACGGCTCCACAGAACTCACCGGCTGTTCCGAAGCCGCTGCTCTGTCATTATCATTCCAGCAATGCTGGCATTCGACTCCTCATTTCCCCGGACAACAAACACAATCTGAGCCGGGCTGGGGGGTGGCATGCAGCAATCCCCCAGGGCCTCGCACACTTAAGAAAACTCTTTTATTTTACAGTGTGCATAACAAAACAAGCCAAAACAACTCCTCCTCCTTTCATCTTCTCTTACCTTCCACATGATTAAAATCCCATCATCCACACATAAGGTGAAAAAAAAGAAAGGAAGAGGTGGAGGCGGGCAGGGAATGGAGGCTGTCTCCTGGTCTTTCTGTCTCTCCTCCCTGGGACGCGGCGGCGGCAGCAGCAGCAGCGGCAGCGGGCAGTGAACTTGGGAGTCAGTGAGGATGTGGATATGTCTCCGTGGCTGTGTCATCACCTCTCATGACATGTTTGCCCTCCCTCAGCCCCCCCCCCCCCCCGTGCCTGTGTAAGCCTTTCCATCCTGACCCGGCAGAGCGAGAGAGAGAGAGAGAGGGAGGGAGAGAGAGCAGAGACAAACTAATGCTCCGCCCCCCTCCTCCCCGTCCATCCCGCCCTCTCTGTTTCCCCCTGTATTCAAATCTGCCAGTGGGCTGATCTGCTTCTAAATAGGCCAATCGCTGCAGCACTGGGGGGTGGAGCCTTGGCCGTCTGTGTGCGTGTCGGATGCGTCATGCAGACATTCCGCCTGTTTGCATGCGCCGCCCGTCCATGCTTATATTCTCGCTGTCACGCAAAGCGATGTGGACGTGCGCGGGCGTCTCCTAATGCAGGAAGTCCAATGCCTTCAAGAAAGAATAAGTTACTGTGATCTTCCACTTTAAAAAAAAAAGTTTTTACCCCTGTTTGATTAATAGCCGAGTTGTTTGTTTGAACACACAATTACCCTCGGGTCGCCCTAAAGTGCAGACACATCGCATTACGCTTAACGTCCTGCATCTGCCCCGTCTGCCATTCACTTCAGATGAAGACCGCTCCGGCCGACGGATTCGAGCGTGTCCTGTTCAATCTCCTTTGGCTGAACTTTGACCCGCTGTCGCATAGCATCGCACTGCCAGGCGGTTTTCAGTTTGTGGCTCTAGTGCCTTTAGCGTAGGCATATTCAGAGACAACGATGGGTAGAAAAAGGAAAGCGTTGACCGGTTGAGTTTACCTCCACTGAAAGTAGCTTACGTGGTTAATTTAAAATAAAACACAACCTTTATGAATACAGAAGCAGTGACGTCACACTCGTAACATGAGTCAGGTGATGTGACTGCCAAATAATCCAAATCACCAGAAGAAATGCACTAAGAGATGTATTTATATTTGCAGTAAAAAAACAAACATGAAAAGCAACTTTGAATCAAACACCTGAAAGCCTCTCTGCATTTGAGGTCTTCATTCAGGGAATTTCCTGGAGCTCCTACTGCATCCATGACACGTCCTCGGCAGGGATTTAAACTACCATCATATTTAATGTCTGTCTGCTGTCTCTCCCACTACCCTGAAACTTCAGCTGTTTTGACCAACCCTCATGCAAACAACCCCCGGCCCCCCCTGTTTTCTTATGTGTCTCGCAAAGCAGCTTAGATTGCTCTGTGGTGGATCATTTACCCTTCCCGCACAAAGCACGCCGCTCCGCCAGGCCTGCAGCCTCTGATCACAAACCCTCAGCCGGCATCAGCTGTCTCGTTGTGAGCTGTACCTCCCGGCCATGTCCGACTCCCTTTGGGTGGCAGTCTTAGTCTTGCCAATTGCGCATAACAGAAGCAAGCGCGAAGCCAAAAAAAACAGAATCAGCCTGAACCACTATAGAGAAATTGGACGTCCGTGTGATGCGGAAGCTTTGTAATCTGGCTGCTCATTGGTCGCTAGAGCCCAAATGATCCGTAACGTGTTAGCCTAGGGGACTGAGCGCTATTGTTCAGTGTCAAATGTGTTTTTGTTTCGCAGAGAGCCACGGGTTATTTCCTGGACTGCAGGATCCTCAAGCCAGTAATGGCTGTTTGCAATGTGACTTTTAGGCATCAAATGAAGTTTGGATGTTTGTTTTGGGTGGAATACGTTCCAGAAGGCGTGAATGCTTCAAAGAAATGCCAAGCAACGACTGATTCCAAATAGTTTGTTTAGTGAATTCATACATATTCCCTGAAGGATTTTACAAAAATCAGAGGTGGGTTATGTGGTACAAACGTCTATTTTGTGTGTCCAGTGTGTACGACCCGTTTCATTAACTGTACAGCTTGTTCGTGGTATTGGATAGAGGTGTGTGTGTGTGTCTTCTGGGGGGAATTGTGGCTTTTCTGGCGATTGGAGTGGGATCAGTCGAGGTGAGGCGGCCGCCAAAGAATGTTCTTCTGGCAAAGAACAAGGAAACAGTTTCCATCTCTAGTCAGTTCCCGGCAAGAGCCAAATCGCTAACACTCATACTGCTGGTCCCATAAGTATGAAATAAACACACACGGTGCATTGACCTTAATGCAAAAAAATACATTTTTGTTTTTCATGGAGTTGTGAAATTGGTATGTGCTACAACAAAATGACACTTGCAATTTTCATACAAAGAGATAAACTGAGTCTGTAGCTTTCACGATAAAAATTCAGCTTGAAGCGAGCGTGTGAGGTGTGTATTGGGTTGCATTATGATGCATTCAAGAGCTATTCTGTAATAACTGCATTATATCCCTAAATGTTACGGTGTCAAATTTAGTTTTTGGCAACAAACTTCACATTTATCCCTGACGCGTATCATCAGGGGTGATAAATCTGCCGGTAAGGGAGTGTCTGTTGAGGTACACGAGATTTAAGGCTTCTAGTTTTTAATCATGGGATGGAATTGGGTATCAAGAGTCGCTGGTAATGACTACTGAATCTCTGATATGAGGACATCTTAAAACCCCGCTGACTCACTCCGCTTCACACAGCTGGCCCATTGCTGTTCGAGGGCGGACGCAGATGTTTCTTCTCCGGTTGAGAAAGGCACAGAAACTGTTGAATGTTGTCCCTGCATAAAGCTCCAGCTGATGCTTTAAATAAGCAAAACACCATTAACGGTTTTAAAAAGTCATTTTAGTTTTGTATTGAAATTTTTATATGCAGGGAGATAGATTTTGGAGAGTACAGGCCCAATATATATATATATATATATATATATATATATATAGACTCAATGAGACACATCCAGTTGTTTTCCCTTTGGAGATTGTCCAACAGAATGAAGGCATCATCGCTCATTCGAGTCCAGAAGCAGCAGACGCAGTAGCTGAGGTTTTGTCACGCGAGTGTTTCACCTTGAACTGTACGTCGCCGTCAGGCCCCCGGTGATATTTTGATTGTGCTCCAGATGACATTGTGCAAATAGAGATGAAGGGTACTGAGTATTGAGATTTTTGTGCAACATATCAAAAAAAGGCCTAATGATTCTCCTTTAGTGCAAGGAGGCCATAGAGAGGGTGGACAAAGTAAGATAAACAGTTATAGTACAGTTAAAAATTCTTTAAAGCTCTCGCTCAGACTGTTTTTTAAATTTCCAACCCTCCAAAGAACAGACATGAGGAAAGCTCGCTTCCGCCGAGTTTAGAGAGGTCCTATTTTTTAACAACCAGGAATGAGCGGAATGTGGCCGGGTTCTGTCTCCTCTCTCGGGTCGAGACCATTAAAGGGATGAAGCCCGCCGGGGTTACGACCGAGACCTCTCCGGAGGGCACCAGCGCGGTGGGCAGTCTGTGTGGGATTTGTGGGATTTACATCACACATATGTGCAGATGGACACGTGACCACGACACCGATCTTTGAAATGGCTTTGAATAAACGCGAAAGGCCACATGGCCAGCGTCCTTTTCAACTCAACCGCCACATGTGTGCCCCATCAGGATGCTTTATGACTTGGATATACTGCGTCATAAACCCTCCCCAGTCACTGATCACAATCTAAGATTCTAAACTAGATAAGCATTGAGAAAAGCCCTTTTTTCCCTTTTTTGCTCCTGAGTCTGCACCGTTTGTTGCTTCGTCTCCCGCTCCGTGAAAGACGCGTTGGTGACCTTTTTTTTTCATTTCTTTTTTTCAAAAGCTTTTTAGGCCGTAACAGCTGAGACTAAAGACATTTCACCTCAAGCTGACCTCTGGCATTCTAAGTGAGTTCACATGCAGGCGGTGAAGTCCTGGCTTCAATCAGTAGGGGGGGAAGATGCACAGCTGGTACCAGCCCAGCAGAGACGCGACAGCATAGTTTGGGATTAGTGCGAATTTTGGGGTTTTGTTGAGATTTTGTGTCCCGGAGCTTCGCGTCTCTGTCAAGTCGGAGTGTCGGAGTATCGGAGTCTCGGAGAATGAACAGATTTTAATCAGAGATAAATAACCACAAAGATATGCCCCCCCGCACCCACCCCCGAGAACTTTGTAGAGAGGAGGAGGAGGGGGAGCGAGGCAGACATGGAGGGATGGGCACGCGATAAAGAAGTCTAGAACACTCGGTGTAGCTGCACAGTTTGCTCTCAGATAGATATTGTTGGGCAAGCTGGATCTTGAAATCAAAAAGGAAAAGGGGGAAATGCAGCCCGGATGGCCCTCACGTACAAGTAGGACCGACTATCATGTTCTCACTGCGAACTAACCCTTTAATGCTGCCTGAGAAACCGCTTTTGTTGGGTCAATCAACAGAGCGTGTGTGAGCCGTCAAACCTGACAAACGTCCTCTGCGGGACCTGGCGAGGGCGACGACACGCGATTGGATTATCTAAGGAGAGGACACGTATTTCTATAAATGTTTTTGTGAGAGTCGACCAGACCCGCAAATTGATGGAATTATTTCCATCCGATGGCGTTTTCTGAGAAAGTGAGAAATGGCAAACTGCGGTTAGTTCCGAACATCTGGATCCTTCTGGCTGGACGTGATTAAAACATCATTCAGGATACTGCAGAGAGAAAGAGGGGTCGATCCCAGCCAGGTTCCAGATATACACTCGAAAGGATCCCGTAGCGATTTGTGTTCATGAATGCATCCCCCAAAACACACACACACACACACACACCTCTGTATCGATTTTCTCAATCGGACACTTTCCCCAGTAGGCCAACGGCTCAAGGTCACTCACCTCGAGGAAATCCATTGCGACGCGAGCGCTTTTCTTTGTTTTGTGCAAATATTTGCCTATATTTTCAAACGACGCCCTGCTGCCCATCATGTATCCAGCCGACGAAGCTGCGTATCGAGGCGGACGAGGATTAAAAAAACCACCGTGACCAGATTGGGACACGCACAGAAGCGCTATAATGAGACCATCTTGATGAATCACTGAGGATTTTACTGACTCAGATGCAGATTCTCATTAAAGCTCATTTGAAAGACGTGGCAATCATCTGACATGCTAAACCATGACAAATCCTAGTTAATCAACATCGGGAATGACTTCTTCGAGGTTTAGCACAAGTCGGTTGCACATCCGCTGAATCGGATAGGTCACTGAATATCACGCACAGCGCGGGCGGCTTCAGCCGGCTCTCACGTACAGCCGAGTCGGTCTCGGAGCTAATCTGCTATTCCAGCCGTCGCGGAGTTGTCCGTTGAAATTGTTGCACGGAGTAAAGTGCAGAAAGGAGGCGGTGTTAAATAAGGGTGTGCAGGGTAAAAGCCGGTCTATTTGACGCATATTTATGTGGAATTCACAGGAGAAGAGGGTCGTTATGTTCTACACAGAGCAGTCATATTTAAGTCCTCATTATGTCCAGCGTCAAGCCTTCCAATTAGTGCACGGACGCATCTCGCCACAATGCTCCGCTTGTGTTTTGCACTCAATTACCTCACCATTTGTCCCTGGCCGTTGTGTAACTACTCATTCCGCATTTTAAAAAAGCGGAGGTCGGCACGAGTTCAGTTACTTAAAGACAGCAAACGTTGCTGGTTAGTGAATCGCGTCTTAGTATGAACACAGTCCTAATATTAAACATCTGAAGGACGTAAGCCTCAACTGGAAACAAAAGCTCACAGATTTCTAATCCGACACACATTTGTTAAACTCAACACCACCAGGTCCTCGCGCTCTAGCTGGCCGTCTGTTCCACGTGTGAATCACTGAAACACAAATCCATTGTTTGTACCCGTCCCTGGCGCTGTGCAGAGGAAACACTGGCACTCTGCGCAGATACTGTTTAATCGGCAGGAACAGACATGCGGGGGGACATAAAGAGAGAGAGAGAGAAGGATGTGCGGCATTCTGTTGGATTAGAATCCGAATATCAGCATTATGTGTACAGCTTTGATCCACACGGAGCGCAGCCTCTTTTTAATGTAATGTTTATTGTCAAGGCCCATGTGACAGCCTCATTGAGTCACGTGACACATCAGCGCACTTTGTGGATCGCTCCCCTTCCCCATCAGGGGCCACTAAGAGCTGCTCGGTGACACCGTACCGCTCCTCGTTTAGTGCCACTCAGTCATTCAGCGCCGCGGAGGAGAAAATGGCAAACGCTACGCCAGGAAGTTATTCTAAAGTCATCCACTGCTGTTTTGATGAGCCTCCCCGCCGCGATTGGAGATTGACTTTTTCCCCAGGTGTGCTGAATGACTGTGTGAAGCATGAATAAGTTATAAGTGAAAGCCAGGCTCTCCGGCCTCCCCTGCTCTCCCTCCCCGCAGTGCGGTGCAGCTCTGTGTTCACAATGTGTGTGTGTGTGTGTGTGTGTGCTGTAATGCAACAATGCACTCTGGAAGTGACAAAATATTCTGATGTACGAGCCCGTCAGCACCTGCGACAGGGAGAGCGCACACGTACCCAAACATGAGTTTAGCACAAAGTAAGCGTCCTGCACGGCCATAAAATGAAGCACAAAGTCAGCGAGGGGAATCGAAAGAGGGCACGTTAATCAGCAGACATGCATTTTGTATGAGGGGGGGGGGGGGTAAGAGGGCCCCGTACAGTGTGACTACAGACAGTCGTACATTATAAATGGAATAAATGATGCTCTCAGTTGGATCGTTAATGCCGTGAACTATGAATCACCCAAATCACCTGTTTCTGCCGGTGACGGGTCCCTGAGATTTTGTTATAAAATTAAAAAACTGCAGTCAACGTATAGAGGTGGCACCTTTTTGGGAGTCAAATAAAAAAACAAAAAAGCTCCCTTCTAATGCCGTATTGTGACAGGCAGGCCCCCCCACCCCCCCCCCCCCCCCCCCACCCCGCCGAGGTGCTTTCCAGGGGACGAAGACTTCCTAAAGGCGAATGACATTTGCCTCCAACATGTTTGCTCGCTCTCTCTACACGACTTGTTTCTCCATCGAGCTGGAGCCGTCCCCTCGGACCGAGCCAACACCTCGGCTCAGACGGATTCTCACACACACACACACACACACACACACACACACACACACACACACACACACCTCTCAGAGGTTCAATCAATACTTTTCCAGAGTTGGAAAGAGACGTTGTGGCACTGTGTTGGTTTAGTTACTGCTCTCACAAACAAAGGGATCCATAAAACCGTTAGTGATATTGCGCACACATCTGCACACATCCCATTACGTCATCTGCACAATTATTAACAACGGGGCTAGAAAATAAAGAGAGTGTTTAACACACGTGTTAGATCACTGAGAGGCCTACACTGAATGGTGATCAGACACTGGGACGTGTTGGATGTGGATACAGTGGCACCCCAGGGTGCCCTGAGAGGGGAGCGAGTCTGCCTCAGGATGGTTTCCTTTTCTTTTCTAACAATGTGACATTAACTTAAATGTCATGTTGTTTTTAATTATACATGATGGAAGAATCAAGCAGTAACTATTGAAGTAGGATATGCAGCTGTTTTCATAGCAATGCAATTCTCTTTCAAGGAAGTTCTGCAGATGCTCGGCAGTCCAGAGAATTTATGAAGTATAAATACATTATAAACTTGTGCCTCAACCTTATCCCAGAAGTCAGAATAATTCAATACCTTTTGTAAGTAAATGGATTAATGTGTGTTGTAGATAGAGCCGTCAGTGGATGCAACACGATCCGTGGTGTTAGATAGTGGAATTTATACTGAGCGTGGTGTTTCTGGTAAAGTTTTCCAAAACAGTGTGGTTTCCAAGTGACTGTGATCCTGTTCACTTGACACATTCCTTCTGTGTTTATCCCTCAACACTCAGGTGGATGAAAAGTGATCAACCCCACAGTTAACAGACGTTTGGAGCACTGAGCGCTGTTGCGACAGCACGCAAATCCGATTGTTTTTAATAATCACAAACGCCCGCCCGTACTCATATTTTACAAGCCTCCACATGGGGTTTGTGTTTGGACAATAAAATCTTTCGTCTGTCATCACTACATTGGTTGTCTTGGTTTCAATACATTACACACACACAGACTGAGATTGCGTTCTCTGACTGGTGGGGAGTCACATTGTTTGGATGTGTACAGGAGCTGCTTCTTTTGCGATTTGGGAGCATCTTTTCCAGGAATCACATGGCAGAGCATGATCTAAGAAGAAATAAGGGCTCATTTGAGCATCTTTCTATGTTGAACATGACTCCCGCGCCTTCAGAAACCACCCTCCTGACTCTTCTGTCAGTTTTCTGAATTTTCATCCAGGACTGATCGATCAACTTCTGCTTTTTGGCCAGATTCTGCGCTTCAGTGCCAATTAACATATAGGCGAGCCACAGCGTTTATCAGCGGGACATTACGTTGAATGCTCTCTGTTCATGATGACAGGTCACGTTTTGGTGATACAGACATTGTTGTTGTAAAGTAATACAATTAACAAATTGTTTTCTTCATCATCCCCTTCTCGTAGAGAACCTTCCTGAGGCCTGTGTTTAGTCCAGTACGTTTCAGTAATTTTGACTAAATGAAGATTGTTTCATCTGCTCACTATCGTCTGAAAGTTGATTCTGAGGACAGGGACACATAAATGAAGGGCAGAGGGGTCGGATTGAGTAATTTGTTGAGTTTGCGTCTGGTTGTTTGCTCACCACACCGCACACTCAATCATCCTACTCCTGTGGTGGAGCTGGCTCATCATTGGCGCCAATGCACGAGGCTCCATCAAAGAAATACAACAAAAGTTTGATTTTTCCATTCCAGCGTTACGTGCTTGTGCGCACTCCTGGTTGATCCCTTTGTAACACGATCACTGCATTTCTATTTTCAGTAACTGTAAAACCCGGTTTGGTGGCATTAAATCACTATAGTACAACTTATTTAATACACTCGTCAGTGGCCATCAAAGGGGAAAACTAAATATTCTATTCATGTCATCCCGTGTGGGGGTTCCCAGCACGTCTGACAATAGCAACAGTGTACTATTGTCCCGAACACACTGCGCATCAGGAGAAGTTGAGTCGCCCACGCAGCCGGAGCCGGAGCTGTGTGTTTAGCGCAGACCCAACAGAGCGGGGCACTTGACTAGTTCACGCTCCATCTCATCACCAAGTGTATTTGGCTCTCTGAAGCTTTGTCATTGTGCAGATAAACATTGAAGGGCCGTGTTTGGTCACCCGGAGGACAAGCCAGCCCCTCTCACACAGTGCAATCCCCACCCAAGGACGGATGAAAATGGGGGTCACCACAAGTGAAATGCTTCTTTTGTGTATTTAAGACTCCCCGAAGCCGCCTCCCTGCCCCCCCCCCCTTCTATTCAAAGTCGTTTTCTGGTTGGGCTTCGGTAAAAGACAAGGCGATGGCGAGGAGCCAGGAGTTCTGCTGCCGTGGAGTTGAAACGTGAAAGCCAAGCTCTGGAGTCCTCAGCAGAGAGATGGGATTTTGAAGCTGGAATGTGGGGGGGGGGGGTTTGGCTGGGCATGAAAAAGATTGGACGTTTTTTGGCTGTCGCCGACGCCAACTAGCTCCTACCTCGAGATGCCGCTGGGTTCCAAGTATGGCAGCGAGGGTTTTAAAACTGGAAATAATCTCCGGCAAACTGGAGGTAGTTTATTCTCATTCATTCTGGCAAGAAAAACGAAAAATTGAATATAGAGGCAAATATCCAGGTAGCAACATTGGCACGTATCAAACAAACGGTGCTGCTACCTCTAAAAACTCAGCAACCCCGGGCACAGTTTGGAACCGATGAGTCCTAAACGACACTCAGACTTTATTTTAATTCACCATCCAGCCAGCTTTGGCTTTTTCCAACACCTTCCCTTCTCACTGGGACGAAGCGGAACGTCTCCTCCATACTGCGTACACCGTTCTTAGCCTCATTTTTAGCTCAGCGCCGGGGGGCTCCAGGTACGCAACTGTCACATCCTGCTGCATTCAGCAGCACCTCGCTCTCCACATGTCAGCACTGATAAGGCGATGGAGTGCGTGGAATGGAGGCCATTTGTGGAACGCAAATACGTCTGTTATCGCAGCTCGGATAGAAGTGAATCATTTATCCCTCTTGAATCAAAAGGTCAACTCACTAACGGGACTCCGGAAAACCTAAACTAGTATATTTAATACTCACATTTTTTATTTATAAAGATATAAGCTTGTATTTCTGGCTTCAGCCATACAATACATCTCACTGACTGCCAGCGCCCATTGTGCATTTCATGTCATCATTCAATATGTATAGCTGTGTGTGTGCCGCCCTTTAACACACCAATGAAAACATCGCTACATTCCGAAAATGTGTCCACAGTAGCAAAGAACTTGAATGAAGAGCTCTCCGCTTGGAAGCTGAGTAACTCCACAAAAAAAAACATAACTGTCGTACAATGTAATGAGCATTCAACCCGTCGGTCAGTCGAGCAGCTGCTTTTTAGAATATTTGAGTGCACTTATGCCTTGAAATGTTTTTCAGCTTTTTTATTTAGCATCTTTGAGCTTTTGACAGCTTATAGAACAAAACTGGTGTACCTCTGTAAAGTCTCTGTCCTCATAGACACATACCAGAAATGAAGTCTTTAAATAAAGTGCATGTATCTTATCTTTGCTTTTGACTGAAACGTAAGCTGCATCCTTATAATTTATAAGTAAGAGACTGACAAAGCCTACAAACAAGGCCTATTATACTGACAAGCTAAATATTTGGCTTTGGGATTTACAGATGAGGAAGATTGGCTCCAACAACAGAATCGTGATTCCAAATCAGCAAAGGTTTCAATCGGCTCATGTACACGGAATATTGGATGAATGCTGAAGGAATAATGGTACATGCAGCGTTTAATACGTAATGATTACAATAACTACACAGCAACAACTACATCCACTGAACCTGCAGGAAATGTGTGTCCACAAAGACTCTTATTTTAGTCATTTAGAATTGTGCACATTTAGGTAAAAGTATAAAATAAGGCATTAATGTCCTTACTTTAGACTTTTGTAATGCTATTTACAAGGCAAGCTTTTGCATTGTATGGTTAAAGTATGAAAAAAGATTGTTCCTATTTGTCCAAAATGACGTGTATAACCTTGTAGACCTTTCATCTTGCACTCATTACTTGTTCACCAAATACAAAGCTCGCCAAAAGTCAATGAATAACACACGCAGCGTTTTGGGATTAAAGCTCCAGACGAAGCTGCGCTGACACAATGACAGCAGCAGACACGTGCGTCCAACTCCCACGCCTAAACCACATGGAGCCATCCAGCCCCCCCCCCCCAAAAAACAACGACCCCTCCCCACCCCGTCCCGACCCACTCCACCCCTCCGATGTATGACATTCCATTGTGCATGTGCTGCGAGGAAGAAAAGAAGGGAAAAAAAGGAGACCCGAAAACCTATTGCTCCGAAAGGAATGGTCCCAATGAAAGTGAATTAAGCAACAAAGGAGGCACTTACATTCAAGAGCCTCACATGGTCCTCCCGAAAGAAAAAGGAGAGAAGCGTGCAGTGAGTCCAGTCTCAGAAAACAATAGTAGATAACCTTGAAGAAAGCGAGAGGAGGTGAAAGTGAAGGGAAAAAAGGCGGGAGAGTCAGAGGGATGGAAAAGAAAGGTGAGGCAGGACGCGGATACATGCATCCACACACCCAGTGTACTCGCAAATCAAAACACATTGGCTCTTTTCTTGCATTTCCCCTCCTCCTCCTCCTTCCTGTTCAACCACATCCCCCCCCCCTGCCTTCGGGTTTTACTTGTCATGTGTTCAGGCTCAGTCAAGCGGGAAGCGGGCTAAAGGGAACAAGCCTGCGAGTGCTTAGTCCGGCGGTTTGGAATGCTCATGCTTATATTACTGAGCTTCCTTGGACCCTTTTTCGGAGTTTGATCCAGACCAGATGGACGGTGAGACAGTAGACGATAGCCAGCATCTCGGCGTGTCTATCACACCTCTCTGGGATCCCATCCCGACAGTAAGACGTGTCTCCTGTGGAAAAATCTAGATGGATCGCTATGTCAGAGACATGTGTCCAGTTTCCATTAGCGTTTGGCTGCAACTTTATATCTCAGTTCTGAAAGAGGATAATGAGCGTCCCAAACTGCTGACACAATCACATTGCCTCAGTTCAAAGAAATGAAGGACTCTTGCTGTGCAACCATTTGCTGATTACACAAAATGGTACACTCCATTTCTCCATATTTTTCTCTAGGAATAATGTAAAAAATGTTTCCTGTTGATTTGAACTTTTAGTGGTCATCACCCTGGACAACAGGGGCACAGCAGCGGGATCAGTAGGCGTTTTTCACACTCAAAGTCAGCAGTTTAACTCATGAACATTTTGGGCTGAATCTGTCTATTTGAAAGTAAAACAATTTACGGTTTACATCACCAAAAGCTGGCGCTTAATGATTATCAGTCTGAGAATGAAACGATTGCAAATCATCACTGACGTTGGTTTCAGAAAGGAGTCTTGGAATTAGCTCAGCATTGAGCAAGCAGACGTTTTTCTGGATGAATAATTCATTGTTATTTACAATGTTTTCTAAATGACGTGTATTAGCAAGTTATGTAAAATGAAAAACTCCCCTCAAGAAAATCATCATCACCATTTTTCAATGTCTTTCTTGTTTTGTACAAATGCAAAATGGTAACTTTGAAACTCTTGACAAATGTTTTTTTTTCTTTTTATATGTTTGTGTCTCACTTTCATCCTGTGAGCCGAGTGTGAATCCTCGGCCATCATCATGTAACAGGTTGTATACTGAGTGGGTAGAGACTGGACCCCCTTCCCTATACTATTGATTAACTACAAATGTTATCAGTTAATTGCATAGCAACGGTCAAATAGTGTGGGCATGTTGGTTTGATTGACAGGTGTCTCAGACTATCGGACTCAACTGTGGCACCGCGACTCCGCTTCACCCGGCACTCCGATTATTTTAGTCGCGCCGGCGAAAGGAATCCAAGCTTCAAAACATTTAAACCTCAAAAATGCGTCACGACTTCAAAACATTTCTCTCCAGTCTGTGGCAGATGTTTTATTTTTGGCTGCTCACGACCTGACGCGCCAGTAGAGAGGAAACGCGCCCTTGGTCATTAGACAGCCAGCACAAACGTGTAGGGAAAAAGGAATGCATTTACCCACGGCGAGCGTACCCCCCTCTGTCCTCCCGTCTTAGATTTGGATGAGCTAAGCTGCTGCAACAGTCCCTAACAACATGATCAGCAGCTCAGTCGAGCTCCACCAGGGAGCATAAGACCTGCTGAAGGAGGGCTGGCGTGCCCAATCATCTGCTTCAGTGCAAGTGAAGGGGTGGGCGGGGGATTAAAGTGAATATTAAAGTCACTTTGCTTTTAAGAGACAACTATTTCATACCCCATGAAGATTACACAGGACGTATCGCTGATATTCGTGGCGGTATCTTGTCTCCCTTGTGGCCATGTGCCCACGTGGGGAGATCATCTTGAGATGTGCTGGCTTTCTCGGGAAGTGGTAGGATGAAGAAGGATACACTTACAATCCACCCAGGAGAAGGTGGGTGGTTCGCCATGTGTGTCGTCGATCCATTTGAGTCTTTCTGCTGAATAGAGAACCCGGCGAAATAAAATAAGTACTGCGTAGGTCTCATGAGACGTTCAAAGGCATTTCAAAGATCTAGCGGGTTTGTGTGGGATGCAGCTGTCTCTGTCCCGTGCCAACCCTTTCGAGCTTTTTTCCGATGCTTTCGTGCTTTCTCCGCTGCGGCGGAACCCATCACGTAAGATCCTGCTGTGTCTCGCATTGCTTCTGACAAGAGGTGAAGCGGGCCGGTGTACCAACTGTGTCGGACTGTTGCGGTTAAAACATCGGTCGCACATCCAGTGCCGGTGGAAACGGCGAGGAAAAAAAGACGACGGCTAATGTAGAGGTATGAAGATGAACCGGAATGGCCAAATACGAAATGGTCTATAAATGCAAGGATGCAGGCAACTGAGTCTGGCTCACGACCTCCAAAAGTACGGGCCATCAAAGTGAATAATGAAGGGGATCAATGGGTTCCCAAGTGAGTCGTTTATTTCAGTGCGTACACTCGTAAAGAGAAACAAGCGGGTCAAGGCCGCTTTCGAGCGAGCGTCAGCGGCTGCGCTTTTCTCAGAGGTCAGCCCCGCACCAGAAGGGAATCACTGACACACATCCGCCGTCTGTTGACCCATTTAGCCCATCTGTACAGTCGCAAAGACACGGACAAAGTTTCCCTGTATTTGGATTAGAAGCGGACAAACCTCTTTGTTGTCCATGATAGTTTTCAACCTTTTTACAAATAAGAAGATTGCGTCTGATGTTCACTTCCTTACAGCCGAGATAAAAGCAATGAGCGCCACACTGGAGAGATATGTTCCCTTTACTATCTTCAAGGCATGAAGGAAAATACATACTAATTTGTTCCTGTCATATCCATTTAAATATGTAGAGACAGCATGGCGCCACTGCCCTTGCATGAATATTTCACAAACCGCGTCAGCTGAACCGAAAACAACGGACATTGTGCCGCGTCGTTGCCCGTGAGCAACAAAGGAAGTCCAAGAGGAGATTAAACGTTTTGTCAACGCACTTTTCTGAGAGAATCGCGGGAACAACGAAGGAGACCTTTTTGCAGAATGCGTTTCAACAGAGGCAGGTGGACCACGATCGACGACTCGGGCGACCAAGCTTTCTTTTTTCCCCCTACAAGGGGTCTTAGAAAACTCTTGAGAAACTCGCAGCAGTAGAGCATGGCAGCTGAGGGATGACGCAATCTCCTCAGGGACTCATAATAAAACATTATCATAGAAAGAATGAGACACAAACTGATATTTAAATGGCTTCAGTCCGTGTAACTGCATGGGTGACCTATTTGCTCTCATCAGCGCAGTAAGTTTATTGTACTTTGTTAAAACGTGTGACTCCAGTGCCACAATATTTTGTAATAACACAAAAGCCGTCGTCATGGAGCAGCTTGTTTGAGTGTAATATACACAAAGCATCTGCCCTGGCTCTTCCAACTACCTGCAAGACCATATTTATTTATTTACCTGTACATACAAATTGCTTACCATTCTTCAGTTATGCCCTTAACTACCTAACCCAGGTCGTGTGCGCGCTCAAGGAGAGTCCACGCTGCTCTCTGCTCGTGTTCCGATGCACTCCGGCTCTCCACGCCTGCTTCTCTGCGGCTTTTCCACATGGCGTTCTACTCTGGATGCAGAAGGCCCTGCGGGACTGCGGGGGCGAAGGCCTCGGGGCTTCGGAAACATGTGTAGGGGGAAGGGCGAGCGAGCGAGCATCTCACCACCGCTTAATGCTCCGCTCGGGCTTCTCGGGCCCCCAGTCCCCCGACCCACGGGCCCGCCTGTAACCGCCCTACGAGAGCCCAGCTAAAAGGCAGCCAGCCAGACTCGGCTATAGGAAACGAGCGAGTTGACCTGGAAAAAGGAACGCCTTTTATTCCGGGCCCAGAGGGTTTAAAGGGCACGGTATAGCTTTGGCGGCTGGCGGGGCTGAAAGCATCGGGCGGCGGCATCGCTCCCATCAGCCCCGGCTGTGTTTGGTCACCGCGCACTGCTGTCGTGCAGGGAGACAGACGCTGGCCCTCACACATGAGGCGGGTAGCCTATGTGGCGGTTTTGTGGGACAAAAAAGACTAGATCCAGATATTGTAATAGTAAGTGTGGGACTCAGAGGACAATTAAAGACCTACAAGCGTCCCCGTAGCTCTCGTTCTCATTAGGGTAAGGGAATGGACGCTAGCAAGGCTCTGTGTTTAAAGGGCTTGTGTCTGACCGCTTCCTCCTCGGCGCGTGCGTAGTAATTTAATTAATTCCACCGGCTTTTCTAAAGGGCAACTGCTGAAACCAGGACAATTAATAAAACGGGTGAGTCCTCTGCTCTTTGTTGCTCTTTGTTCCCCTTTTCCTCATTTGAGTGGCTCGGCACAATCCCCTCACGGCACCCAGCCAGATTTGCATATAGAAAAGTCATATCTGGCTTCTCGCCTGCAATTATTCATAAACGTGAAATGCAAAGTAAACAGAACATGAGGAACGTGGAATGTACGTGGAGCGCTGACAAAACGTCGTCTTCTAGGAATTTACTGTAAGAATAATTGTTGTGCAAGAGGCGGCAAACGGACACCCCATTTGTTTTTTTTACAAATGCGCTGGTGTGTCATAACGGGACCCCAGCAGAGCCGCGCTCCTCCGGGAGTCTGCTCATCCTTCTCGAATGTCAGCGTTCGACTCACGACGTCTCTCCCTCCTCCTTGGGATTTGTCTCTGAAAGCTGAGGGTGATTAGCTGCCTGCGACGTGGACGGCTCCGGGGTCCCAAAGGACAGTTCATAGTGTAACGGGGTTAATTAGCAAGAACACGACCTAGACTAAAGAAGACTGCTCATAATATACAGTATGAAATGTGTGGGTAATTCATAACTGGTTCATTTAGGATCTATAGACTTTTTATTTCTATTTTGCTGACTTATACTTAATGTTTTTATACTGAAAACATATAAAACCGCCACAATGACAAGCAGACACCATTTCAAGGTCGGCATCTGGACTGTTCGACTAGAGAAGAGAGACAGAGAATCAACAGCCACACAGAGACAGGAGCAGAGAATAAGTGTGTGTGTGTGTGTGTGTGTGTGTGTGGGCGGCTTGGTTCAGGTGCGGCCAGTTATTAACACAAACGCACACTATTTTATTAGTGGTCGTGTGGTTCATGGCTGAACATTTCATCATCTTTTTTCCCGGCCTGCATGAGTTTCCACCAGCCCACGTGTGGTCCCTGTTGACGCACACACACACACGCACAAACACACACACGCACACGCACGCGCCGAGAGGATTACTGGTTGCCCGACCTCGCAGCAGACCAACATCTGTTTTCCCATCGTGCGCCCTACATTTTGTATCCGATCTCACCTGATTCTGGTGGTCGGGCGCGGCACTTTGCGGCCACGTAGCGTACACGTGGCAGCGTCCCTGCAGGTTTTTTTTTTGTGGCGAGGTGCACGCGGAGGTCACTTGTGTACTTCATTTGAATATCAATTCATTATTCAAGATGTCATTTATTTTGCAATCAGTCGATCGGCGGTTGTTTAGTCCAAGGTGCAGGATTAGATCAAACAATTCTGCTTTACAAATCGCCGCGACCTTCGCTTCGTGCTCGGCAGCGGCTTCCCTTCCCACGGCCACCAGCGGAGCTCCGCCCCCCACCGCTGCATGCCGGGAGCCAACACGGTCACCACGCGGCGGGAGGCCAGGGCCGTATTGCTGGAGTGAAGGGAGGCACCGGGGAAGCAGAACCAGGGCATGAGGAGTTCTTTGGAAAAACCACCGGGAGATGTTGCATTGATTGTTATTGATTATATAACAGTCGTTAAATGGTTTCAACTGTACTCAACCTTCAACCCTTTGTTTCTGTTCTAAGTCAACAAAACTTTAATGTGTTCCGTTCTGCCGCAGCATAAAATAGCATTTCTATATTTGCTTTTACCGTTCAACTCTAAATTCCCAATTGAGATCATGTTGAGAGCTTCTGCAACGAAAAGCCAACCGCTGCATCCACTCCTCTTCATATATATTTCATGTTCTCTGATTCTCGTACTGTATTTCTACATCTGTATAAGTCTATATTTTCACTTTCACCAAGCAATGTCCTCGGAACAATGCATCCTGCGCCTCTCAGGAAGCATTAAGGGCTGTCAGATGAATCGGAAAAAAAAAAAATCACGCGTGGAGAGAGAATGAAAAGCTCTCAAAGGCCGCATGAAAACTTAAACACTTTTTCGGAGCTTCTATTTTTTTTTCCGGCACTAGGATTTGAACAAACTCATAAATGTCGTACACAGACTCTGTTTTGTTGTTTATTTGACTTATCGGCTGGGTGCAAAGCGCGGGGTGTCGCCCTGTTTACAGTCAAAAGTGGGAACACAGTTTAGAAGTTAGTGTTGGATGAAAGAAGATTCCGTCGCTTAGAAAGTGTGAATGTTCACGGTCCAATGAATAAGTTAGAGATCGTAGTTCACTTTCTGCACATTGATGCCTCGGAGAAATGTTTTTTTTCTTTCCCCATTGGTAGGCACTTCAAATAAATGGAGGTCCACGTCTATTCATGTGCAAATCTTGCACTTACGGATTTATGAAGCCAGCCTCGCTGTCACATTATTCTCTGCCTAGAGTTTCCACCTATCTTCACTCCTGTGCTTGAAAATATGAAGTTAGGTTGTACGGTGTCTAACCTACTTTGTTCCAACTCGTTGGACTTTATGAGGTGGTTAATCTCCTTTGGTCCTGTGCTGTTTACGGTCTGGTATTTGGTCGGTTAAAGTTTATGCTGCCGCAAGAAAACCGCAACTTGGAAAGAAGTTGCATGATTGTTGTGGGGAGACAACGCAAGGTAATATACAGACGGATACTTATAATAGTAGTACGCACTAAACCTTTCCTGCCCATTACCCTTGGTGCTTTACTTTAAAACTTTAAAGGCGGTACACAATGAAACTGATCCAAACCGGCCTTTCCTGACCTCAGCCTTCACACAATCAGCCTTTAAACTGTGGAATCCTGAATCCTTGTGTGGCAGGTCAATCAAAGTGCAATTTAGCAACGAGTTCCTAAGTTTGCCGAAGATCCCCTCGCGCGTGTTTATTTAATGAGCTTGTACTTGGTGACGTTGCCCCTGACATGGAAATGTTTTTTGCATATGCAAACATGTTGTCCTCACCTCTAATGAGGACGACGCACAGACACACACACACCAAAGTGCACTTCTGCATGTGTGCATGCCCCAGGTCAGTAAGCGAATGCACAACTTTATTAAATATGGCTAAAACATCTGTTTGTCCCGCTGTTGGCCCTTTGCTCCTCTGAAGCATGTGGACCAACAGCGCGGAGAAGCTTCATCCCTCAAACACGTCCAATCGGTGCCACGTAAAGAAGAAGAAAACATTACGGAATGAAAACACTCACCAGTGATGAAACCCGCCGTAGTTCTTTCTTTCAGATTTAAGCTCATCCTTCATATGAGATCCCGACACAGGGTTGAGATCTTTTGGTTCTTTGTGCGCACGCACACCACGTTGGCGTAATTTAACTGATGTGCTATCTTGGCTTAATTAACACGAGTCGATGCAACATTCTGCAACTTAACTAAGCTCTAGGAATGACAATGTTGGATTAGGGAATGGTCTGTCGGGACATTTTGCTTAGTCTCAGCCCTGGGGATCCCTTCACTTTCCACTTCGCGACACCTTTTGTTTCTGTCTTCCATAACAGACATTTTAGCTTCGTCATTGGCAGCATAAAGCCTAAACATTCTGACGTTGTCTTTTATTTATCAGAAGAAAAATTCTATACAGCAATACGGCTCCGGGAAGACTTTCACTCCAATTCTATGCAATGTTTTTTCTCAGCAGGGAGGATTTTATTAAATAAGCCTGAGATATCACAGAAAATACCAAATTGTGTGGGCCCAAACTGTCTGAGTCTCATCCACTCGTGGCACTTCAAACAGACTGACGGAGCAGACCGGGGTCCTGGGGAAAAAGCACGCCGGACGCAGATTGTTGGCAGATGTGACACAAAAATCAGCGGGTTCACCCTCTTAAACTCTGACCCAATGATCACCTTGGATTTCCATCAGCAACTGACGGCTGAGTGTTTGACGTGTTCAGAGTCACAACAACTTCAGCAACCTGTGAGGGAAACGCAAAAGGTCTGATGACTTGGTGAGAGACCCCCCAGATGTGGGCCGACACACTCTGCTCCGACCACACGCTGGATATTTCCACTCGCCGAGGACGTCGAGAATTGCCTAAGGGGAATAAATAATGTAGTGCTCTTAAGGTATTACAAGCTACGTTATTTCTAAACGCAACCTGGTGCAAATAGAAAAGGTGTTTCCACTGAATGTACTAAACCTCAATACTCTTTTCATACAATAGGACAACATTCTATGCTTTTGCGTCATTCATCTTCCGAGGACCAAATGTCTCCCTGCGCCAGCCATGAACACAAATGCCTTATGAGCTGCATAACTCGGGTATTGCTGCAGATTTAGACTTTCACCGCGGCATCTGATAAAAGGCCTTTTCAACTTTCTGCACGAAGAGTAGATTGGACCTGTCTTCTTTATTGAACTTCAGAGCGTTCCATTCCACTTGTTGGAAGTTCCAAATGTTTTTTTTACAGGTTCTTTGAGAGCTCTCCATCCAAGGACAGACAGGGCTTTACTATAAAGCTGTGAAAGGGAATACAAGAAGAGGTGTGAGGTCAGATCCTTCTTAGGAAGAGCTGAGATCAAGACGCACGATGTATTTGATGGTGACTTTAATGAGATCTTATCTGGATTTACACTGATTCGTACCCCTGAGCTTTTGGAGTCCTCAGCTCCTGCTGCTCGTCGACACGGGCGAGCTGCGACTTGTGTGGAGCATTAATTGTCGAAGCATTACCTATGAGACATTTGTAAAAGTCCTGTAAACAAATAACTCTGGCCCGAGAGGTTCAGCAGACATTAGTCATCCGGCTGAAATCCGTCCGCTTTATTGATTTGCTTAAAGGGAGATTTGCTCGCTCTAGCTGGCAGAGTTTCCCCCTCACATTAGCTGACCTTGTCCTAGTAAATCTGCTGCCAAAGGCTCTTGCCATTTATAGACCTTGTTCTCTGTCCTTTGAACATAAAGCAGGGTACAGCTATCTACATCTTTGTGCATAAAAAGAGCATTACTGGTAATTGGGGTCTTATTTTGATGGCGGAACATAAAACACAAAGCTTTCGTCTTGATAGCTTGATTATTTATTCTGCATTCCAAGACGGTGAGTCTGCTCAGCAAAGTCAACTGAAAGTGGTTAATAATCTGCACTGTGTGTCGCCATTGGAAGTTTCACCTGTTGGTGCAATGTGCAAAGTCAAAAAGGGTTTGAGGTTCATCCTCTTTGGACCATGAATTTCTGCAGCGAACTTCAGTCCAATGCATCCCATAGTGCTTCATCGTGGCTAAAAATAACACCAAAGGGTCGTGTTAGAGATCATGTCTCGGAGGGGAAAAGGCCCATGTGAAGCGAGACATGCCATAACCAAAAGAACCCCCCCGCCCCACCCCCTCTTCTATAGATGCCAAGCTTCTGTGGGCTTCTATTCCTTACAGTTAAGTAATTCATGAGTGATCCTTTTCTTCTTTTCAGTGAGAACCTGGAGGAAGACACTTGGAGCAAAAGAGAAATTAAAAGGAAAAGTGGATGTCGGGAAAGATGGAAAAGGGGGAGAACAGACGCCATACAGTTTGGCAATGAAATATTAATATGCCCACTGTGTATGGCGCGGGCATCTCTGCACTTTTCTCCTGGACTCATTTCCTGTTGTAAAAAATGGAGGCATGCTTATATTTCCCGCTATGTATGACTCCATTAAACATGTTCTCACCAACCCACATTTTCTTTTCCTGCAGACACATTCGGTGCAATTTCCTGAGGCTTCATAAACACAGGGCCGACTGGCTGGGGGACATTAAAAATGCCTGTAACCCCCCCCCCCCTGGAAACCAGCAGTTCATTCAGCCGCCATGTGCAGGAATGTTGTGTGATGCTTGATACCGCACTGAGCTACGGAGGAGGAAGGTGTTTAGTAGCAGAAAAAAAGAAGCGTGCGGAGACGATGAGCACGAGCTGTTTCAGACAATATCTACAGTCTGATAGCGGCAGAAAATGCCGTAGAATAACGACGGAAGAAGCTCTGGAGGAGCTCAAAGAGCAGAGAAGTGAGAGCCAGGTTCTCACACCCTCATCATTATAGCTCTCCCTGCACAGTCCCTCTGCCTTCCCCTCCACTTGTGCTCTGTCCTCTGTCATTTCCATGCCACTCTTCCCATTCTTCTCCTGGAGGGACTCTTTGTCATGAGGGAAAGCTCGGCGGGTCAAGTCTCTCTCCAGACTCCAGAAGGGCCGCTCACTTTTCTTTTCCTCACACACAGCGGCTCTTGCCAGGCAAAACTCCAACTGAATTTGGGCTGAGAGGCGCTGGAAGCTCAAGGATTGTGCCCTCTCTGTCGGGACATCTTATTGAGCCGTTTCCAAGATGGCACGTTCTGATGCAGATTTACACATTGCACTTTATTGCCACGAGAGCTCACTTTTGTACACCCAATTTGTACAGAATATTTTGAGTACGTATCTACTGGCACTCCAAACAAATCCTCTACTTCCCGTTGCCTCGATTTAAATATTGGCCCATTTGCTGTTGAAGTGTTGTGCAATGCCCCTCTTTCTTGGCTGGTTGGTGTGAAGCTGTTCTCACAACTTCCAAAGGCCAGTCTGCACGTTGAGGGCCTCTTGTGACTCAATGTGGCATAATATTGCAGTGTGATGCACCAGTCTGGTTCACCTCACAGCAGGTGTGAGGTGTTTGAGAAATAGAAGGAAAACAAATGGCAGATTATCAAATTGAAAACCCAGAGAGCGACTATCCGGGTCTCGCCCCAACTTTCAAGGCTTTTGTGCCATTTCACATTTCCAAAGTGTCAGTGCTGGTTAATGTTGTTATGGAACCAAAAATCACACCTGACGCTTTCCCAGGTAACCTGTCAATCCAGGAAATGAAGAGGAAAATCTCACATCCGACCAGCCGGTCGACATCCACACAGCCACTTCCATCAATATTTTCACCATCTCTCGGGTGTGTGTGTGTGTGTGTGTGTGGGGGGGGGGGGGGTTCTGAGGGTCTGCCCCGAAACAATAGGAACCTGACGTGCATTATTCATCCCTCACCCATTCACTCCTCTCTGACTCAGACGCACCGGGGAATTCAACTTGGCCAAACTAAACTTCAGATGAGAAAACCTTTTAAAAAACATCCGCCCCTCCGTACTCAAATCTCCGTGGTATTTTGGGTCGCCTCGTACAATCCCTAATAATGCCAACCGCGTTGAATAATGGATGCGTCGCCGATTCATTTCCCGGACGGGCCGGATTGAATGCAAACTCTTACAATGAGGATTCTTTTCATGTCGGGGATAAAAAAAGTCTGAATTGTAGCAGAAATGTGTTTAAAAAGTCTCTTGAACGTGAGCAAGATATTCAGATCTATGTTTAGAGATACTCAATCATTACCAAATGACTGAAGTACTGGCTGCGGATTTTTAATGAACTTGACATTAAATGCTTCATGGCTTTCAGTCGGTTTCCACTAATGTCCTTTCATAACGCGCAATTAGGCGCAGACTTTAAATAATGCGCACGTCGAAGGTTCCTAACAAAGGAGATGAGGTTAACAGCCTCAATCAGTGTATCATCTCTCCGCTCCAGACCATTACCGAAGCTGCCCACCTAATAGCCCTCAGAATTAGACGTGGAGCCGATTGCACATTGATTAGAAGAGAACGAGGGCGACAGGACGTCGACCCCGCAAACATCACCAAAGCGGCTTTAAAGAGCGCAGGGACAGTGGAAAGGCAAAGATGTGTCCGACTGCAATTTTCTCCTTCAACTCCGTTTCCTTTGAAATGAACTTGACCTCACAAGCTTCACGCAGGAAGTGCAGAAAAAATAGGTGTCACAGAGAAACCATCGCGAAAACGTGGCGCCGGACTCTGCTCACAGCGGAGTTCATTGTCCATAAATGAGCGTGTTGCTCGTCTTTTAAGGCGCTACACGTTTTTAAACTGTGCTGATTTAGCTGACTGATGTAAGAGCCACTAGAAAGTGAATTCCTCATCTGCAATTTATAATCTGAATGTTTTATGCAGCAACTATAATGTACCCATGTAGATTTCTGATTGACTACCTCGATACGCAGTGAAATTAGATTAGATTAGATTAGATTAAATTAGATTCAACTTTATTGTCATTGCACAGGGTACAAGTACTGAGGCAACGAAATGCAGTTTAACATCCAACCAGAGTGCAAAATAGCAAAAAGTGCAGAGTATGTGCATATGTAAAGTGTAATAAGTGAATAAATAGATATGAACAGTAAGAAATGGATATGCAATAACAGTGCAAATGGTCAGTGGCTGGAGGAGTGTGTGTGGCAGTCAAGCCAGGGTGGAGGGGGAAGTACAGTCACTGTGTGTGGGGGGGTGGGGGGCAGAGTTCAGAGTTCAGGGGGGGCAGAGTTCAGTAGAATGACAGCCGCAGGGATGAAGCTGTTCCTGAACCTGCTGGTCCGGGAACGGAGCACCCTGTAGCGCCTCCCAGAGGGGAGGAGGGCAAACAGTCTGTGGCTGGGGTGAGAGCTGCGTGCCCTCCGCAGACATCTCTTGCTCTGCCTCAATGGTGGGGAGGGAGGAACCGGTGATGCGTTGGGCGGTTTTCACCACTCTCTGCAGTGATTTACGGTCCGCGACAGAGCAGCTGCCATACCGTACTGAGATGCAGTTTGTAAGGATGCTCTCTGTGGTACAGCGGTAGGAATTCTCTAGAATCTGAGGAGACAGATGGGCCTTCTTCAGTCTCCTCAGGAAGAAGAGACGCTGGTGTGCTTTCTTTACCAGGGATGAGGTGTTGAGGGTCCAAGAGAGGTCCTTAGAGATGTGGACACCCAGGAACTTGAAGCTGGCGACACGCTCAACCTCCGTCCCGTTGATATGGATGGGGATGTGTGTGCCAGTTTTCTTCCGGAAGTCCACAATTAGCTCCTTGGTCTTCTTGGTGTTGAGGGCCAGGTTGTTGTCGGCGCACCACACCGCCAGGTGCTGGACCTCCTCTCTGTCGGCCGACTCATCGTTGTCACTGATGAGGCAAATCACCGTTGTGTCGTCTGCATACTTGACAATGGTATTAGAACCGTGTACAGGTGTGCAGTCACAGGTGAAGAGGGAGTAGAGACAGTCAAGGCCAGTGTGATGTCCTTCACATCTGGCTTCAAGAATGCTTGCTGTATGTCTACAAACAGCTTGTCCAATATCCCGCTGTGATGTGGTCTTATTGCACCTGTGTTGGGTATCTTTAAATCCGTCACGTGGCGGCAACGACGCAGGGAAGAGATGAAACATGACCTCGGAAAAGATTTGCCTGGATTGAATGATTTCACCGTGAATACACGTCAGTACTCTTTTTATATATACATATAGAACAAGCCCATATGGGCAATTGGATGTTGAACTTCTCTCCATCAGTAGGAGCTGCGGAGCGAGGCTGTGTGTGGGTGTTGATGTGGATGTGAACATGGCTACTGCATGCCACAATGCTCCCGAGGGCAGATCAGCCACGGTCGGTCGGACAGGGTCACATGGCCGCAGTCGTAGCGTACAGGAATATATGCAAACACTGCAAAAACTGGGGGTAACAAAGCATCTTCTGGGCGCCGTCGCCGCACACGCAGGCCTCGATCCACTTTAGTCATAGTAGAGTTGTTTCTGTTATTTCTGTTATCTCGGTCATCTTGACTCATATGGAACTGACATTTGATTATATATAGTTTACCGCTTTGTGGCTTTCGATGGCATTTGTCCCATCACCAGCAGCACTTTCCCTTTGATTATCATTACCTTAAGGATAGAACT
Organism: Gasterosteus aculeatus; assembly: GCF_964276395.1. NCBI lineage: Eukaryota > Metazoa > Chordata > Actinopteri > Perciformes > Gasterosteidae > Gasterosteus > Gasterosteus aculeatus. Next base: position 24,780,488 of record NC_135688.1, on the reverse strand, counting down.
AAATATCAAATCAACTATGAAAGTTCAGACAGTGAATCTAATCTTCTAACATGTATTATGGGATGGCGGCTGACTGTTAGTGTTTTTTTTTTCTTCTTTTCATTAACGACATTCGTAAACAGAGTGAAGGGGAACCTTTTTGTTACTTTCATTACTTGGTGGAAGGACAGCTGGCTGCCATATTTTTCCCACACTGCTCCATCACTAAGAGCCGATCGCATTCAGCGAACTCTCGTACTCGCAATTACAAGTGTCTCTCTGCAGATGAGCTCGCGCATACCTATTTGCTCATGTGCCTTTTTCTGGCAAATGGCCTTTTTTGGGGGAGGGGGGGGTTGCGTTACTCTGTGCCAAGTCATTAGCCCTCTGAAATAAGGAAGCTTTTGTTTTGTTGTCATGGTCCGCAAAATTCTTTTTAAAATCCAGGCTCGCGTCCAGGAACCCGACAAAAAGAAATAGAAGAGGCGCGCACAGTGTACAGTGTCTTAAACAAAAGTGCCTCTGTTCGCTTTCACTGATCACGATTTACCAGAACCTCCTTTGACCCAACGCGACATGCTCGTTTCAACCGGTACACAGCAGAAGCTTTAATTGGTGTTGTGAGGGAGGGACCCTGGAGTGAGGGGCTTTCTTCCAATAAATATTGGGGGCGGGGCTTAGTGGGGTAGTTGACAAAAAGGGGAGACGAATGGAGCTTAATACAAAACTCCCGGGGCTTTTCTGTGTGAATCCCATCGCCTGATCCAAGACAAGATTCAAATGACTTTCTAAAGTTTTATCCAGTTCTGATTAGAACTCTGTGAAGCTGCTCGGGAGACTAACGGCTAAATGGACTTTGTTCTCATTACCCCCCCCCCCCCCCCCTCCCTCAGTCCAGCAGAAAGCAAGTGTTCATACCAATCATCTCCATTTCAATTATCAGTTCTGTCAGTCTCACTCGCTCTCACTCCGAGTTGGACGCACACATTGCTCATCAATTACATATCCCGGTGTGTCTTTCGGTCTGCTAGTAGCTAATTACACTTTTCTGGGGGGGTCTGTAAGGTGATTTAATATGCTATCAGGCAGAGCCGAGGGGGATTGAAACCATTGAAGCCATGAAGTCTTTTTAATCTTCCTCTTTTTATTTCCCCCATTTGCTTTTTTCCCTTTTATCTCTGCTTCACCAAACCTTTATTCTAGACCTACATGCATTTATCGTCCACATAACTCGGTTTTGTTTTGATCATTCTTAATTAGCGGTGAGTTTGGAGATCTCAAAGGCATCAACGAAGCCTTGATCTCAAGCCCGGTGTCCGCTTCAGAAAGCCATCCGAGGCTCGTTACTGACCTCTAGTGGCTTAACTAGGAGATCACAACCAACACGTCACACATGGTCTGAGCTGTAAAAACATTCCTGCACACATCTGATCAATGCACATTGGGTGACAATAAATCCACAGGACTACCTCTAAATCTCCAGGAGGCCTCTGCTTGTAGTTCTCTGGAGTTCCCCTGCAGGACTGTGACATCATTTCTCCACGTGGGGCTCTACAATTTAGGAATACTGAGCTGGCTCGAAATCTGTCATGTGGAGAGTGGCGTGTCCATTCGGGCGCCGCCCACATCAAGTGATCCACCTTTGTACAACATACTACAGCGTCGTGTTAATCGGCACGCGCCGCCCCTTTTGTTGGCCTTCTTTCGCCACATGTGCTTCTATTTGTGGAGACGACTCATCTGACCATCTTGACATTTTCCCCACTGTTCTGTTGAGTGGCTTTCTGTGTTTTTCAGTCGTTATAAAGGGCTTCGTGCTCTCTGCCGGGTCTTTGGAGGTGAAGTTCTGAAGCTGCTTCACTTTGACATTTCCGGCTGAGTGTCTTTTTTTTTTTTGTCTTTGTTCCATTTGTCCTTGCAGCTGAAGGTAGAGGACTTGCTGTCGGGGTTTGGGCTGAGAATTACATCCTTCTCTCATTCTCTCAAAGAGCCATCAGGGCGACGCTTTGAGGAGCCGTCCAGTTGGAGTTTCAAATTGCAAAATGCAACTTTGCATATTACACAGTGTACAATAAGAATATAAAATGATGTATCGTATGATTGAAGTATTGACTTCAACAACTTGTGTAAACTTTATCATATTTAATTTCATTGTAGCAAGGTGATACGCGGTACAAAAGCAATTACCAGACATTCCATTACAACTTGGACCCAGTAAATACCACAGAAAATATCCACAATAAAACAACATTTCTCTTAGTTTCATGGTCAAGGTCAAGACAAAGCTAGCACATTTGGGATTATTTCTTTTTTACTCCTTGAATAAAAATTGTTACACTGAAGTTATATATTACAACACACAACCGAAAACAGTAAGTAATACAAACAAATTCACAAAAAATATGAACCTTGAGCAATGCACGTAGAGACCATTTTTAAGAGCGAGACCTGCAGCAAGTTTATTTCCCCCCGCCTAGCTTTACAGAAGGTGCTTTTAATCAGAGGGGTCCCATGGAAACGGTGATGGACGGTGGTCTGACACTAGGTGGCGCCGAAAGCCTTGCCGGGGTCCTTCCACTGCTTTACCGCATTACGAAGACAAAGAAGACATCGGGTTCCACACAATGCTGACGTGGCTGCAGATATTACACCATAGCTTGAGAAAACGTGAACTATTTGTCCAGCAAATACCCACTTGACTGACATTTGAGGATTTGGACTGGTCGGTTGTGGGTGTGTGTTTTGATTTAGCAACAATACTGGAATTGAAGTGGGGAAAAGAAATGTAGCAAACTTTGTCTTTTTTTTTATTGGCAACCCAGTTGGACCTCTGCAGAGTCATTAAATCTTTTGGAATTTTTTAGAGAGAGGCTAAGACATTCAGTCCAGCACGAGAGCACAGACTGATCAGTCGACAGTTGACATCGTAGCTACTGCTTCTTAACCCAAATCTGTAATAGTAAAGCTGTTTTTTATAATAGTTTTTTTATATCTTTGAAAAATATTTTTAGTGGAAATTCACAGCACTATTCATGCTGATTTTGGTAAATGTAGTTTGTGACCAGATGTATGTCAAATAATACGTTCAACAACCAGATGGATGGGGTTTTTCTGTACAATTGTCGATAAAACACTGTATTACTCGTTAGAAGATGCATTTAGACACCTGACAGTTTATCAGATTCTCTAAATTCTGAGAAAGGATCTGAATCCAGAAAGGATTTATTTAAAATGACTATTTGGCATATTACCTAAGATTGGTTCCTCGGTATACATGACATTGTAGTAAACAATAACCAGTAGGGCTTTTAATTCATAGTATACTAATGTTGTAAATGAGCCTTTGTGGCTCTTCCACTGAAGGTTTTTTCTTTTTTTCCACAAAATGAACAATTGGATGAAATGACAACTGTATGATCAATATCCTGAAAATAAGAGACTTTGGCACAATTTTGGCACAGTGGACCTGCAGTGCAGCTCGTGGCAAAAGCACATTTAAACAAACTTACAGGCAAGTACTTTATAATTTACGTTGAAATATTTCTGCCCAAAGTGAAATATTCTGCATTCAATATTACAAAATACAATTCAGCCGTCTGGAAAACTCCAACATTTTGATTGTCAGTTAAAGGGCATTTACTTTTGGCAGATTGGCAATTTACATACATGTGTGTATGCGTGTTCAGTATGTTTGTGTATACATATATCATATCATATATCAACCGCTATCTGGCGCTAAAGTAATCCAACGTTTGAACTTTTGGACGTGAGCGGCTGAACTGCGACACCAGACACACAGACATTCTACACTTAGCAGTGCTTACTAATGGGTACGTGTTAGTGTCGATGAAAAAAAGAGTAAAAGATTATAAATGGAAAATATAACAAACTAAAGAAACAAATGCTTCTCCATGGAGATATGAAGACTGAAGTCACTGCGAATAGAAAATAAGGGCGTGGTGACATTCTGAGGCGTTGGGAACAGAGAGTTCTTTTGAGGTATATCTGGCGGCCATCAAATCGTAACATAACGGGAAAAGAGGAAACAGGCAACATCCATTTTAAAACAAGAAATACTAGTGGCTCTTGGATGTAAAAGTCCGTATAAGGCAGCAGCTGCACACGTAAACGACAACGGCACGGCGCCGGGGGTGCGGGGCGAAGCACGGAGGCTTGACGGGGAAAGGATGAAATGAGAGGGGAGGGGTCACGCCGCGAGAATCTCCGCTGCGATCAACTCCGCCAGTCTGAGGTCACACCAGCGTCTCTGGCAGCGCGTCGGCACTCTCCGAGGACAGCAGCTGCCAGATCTGCCACCGGTCCCTCTGCCAGTCCTGCCACTCCGGGCCCTGGGACGCCATTTGGCTCTCCGCTGCCGAGGCCCGAGGCCCGGCGTGCTGCGGAGGGAGCCGCTGGGCCGGCTGAGGTGAGCTGTGCGAACTGGCCACGCGGCGGCGGGCCGCGTAAGGGGGCGGCGAGCGGCTGTCGTTGCCCCCGGCGTTCCCCCCGGCGTTCCCCCCGCCTTGAAGCCTGGCGGGCGGCTTGAGTGGCACGTGTCCGCTCGCTCGGTGGAGCCCCCTGGCGCTGTTGAGGTGCGGCGTGGCGCGGGGGTCAGCTTCGAGCGCCGCGTGCGGCGGTCCCGGCTCCACGTGGGGGGCGGTGCACGATCTGGCCACCGGCGGGTGGGGTCGGCACTCGCCCACGCCGGGCGCTGTCTCTGTTCGTCGCAGCATTGCTTGCTGCTGCCCGTCGCCATGGAGTCCGTCAAGACCTTCCTGCGAGCTGCGGGAGCTTCCCTCTGACATGTTGCCATGGGAACCTGGAAGCAGAACATCCACGCCATCAGCAGATTTAATTATAGTTTGGTGAATAACAAGGGAGGCATGCGTCACTAGTTTGTGCTAAAAGAAATGTCAAAAGTAAAGCTTTAGATGACGAACGGCAAAGCTCTCGACAGCCTTCAGCGGAAAGAAGAGAAAATTCCTAGTTGTTCTTGTGTTGTTGAGGTAGGGTAAGGTAAACTCACCTTCAAACTCTTAGGAATAATTTGGACTGAATAGAATGAATTTAAAAATATGGGAATGTGGGTCTTTATTCAGACAGTGTTGCCGAGCACATTCACTCGGTATCACGTGGGATCCAGTTGCTAAGCAAACGATCACCAAAATACACAAAACAACAAACAAAGCAGCACTTTTTAATAATATGCAGCTTTCTGTTCCCCCCTTAAAATACCGAAGCCAGAGAAGCTCCGACTTGCATTTCACCGTTAACTCATCAGCTCTGTTTGGTCCTCCGTGTGTTTTTTGGCCTTTGCTAAAAAGTGTAATCACACTGGAGCTTCTGGCTTTGATGGAAAAATGGACATAAGCACCGCCGTGTGCAAATTCTCTGGACTCATGTGCATCACATATTTACTAACTTGTCGGAGTTGTGTTTGGAGCATTTTCAAACGGATAAATGGAGATTTTAGCCAAGACCGTTTTGAACGGTGTCAAGCATTCATATATTTGTTCGTGAGGATATTGGAAGTTGGTTCTGGCTCGGTGAAGGAGCTCCAATAACCAGCACCAGGTGTCGAGCGCTCACCGATCTGGCTCTTCACCAGCAAGAAAAAAGTCTACCTGTGTATCCGTGGTCCTTGTGTGTTGGTTTAAGTGTTGTGTGCCACGTCCCCCAAATGTTAGCGTGCTCTTCTGATATAGCGTCTAAGGGCAGAAGAAAAAGAGAGGTCAAACTCCTGTTGCACACCGGACCCTCAGACTCGGCCCGTGTTATTCCTTATGCAGGCCCATCTAAAAGAAGAAAGTGAGGCCAGATAACGAAGAAGTGAATCCTCCGCCACTGGGACTCACCTTTGCTTCCCCATGTGTCGGCCCCGGACTCCCTGCTCCAGCCGGCCACCTGCCCCACCAGGGCGTACTGCTCCGGGACGCAGAAGAGCGGCTCGCCGCCCGGGCTCCCCGGTTCCCCGCCCCTCCGCTCGCTCAGGACCGGGGAGTTGTTGTCGTAGGGCGACACCTCGCCACTGGACACCTTGTTGGAGTCGCTGGAGGAGCGTCGCTCGCCGAGGGAGAAGGGCTCCTCTGGCGGCAACAGATCGGGACTCCTGGGGATTTATTGCAGAAAGTTGAAGGGAGGCGGAGCGCATGCGCGTGAACACCTGTGTGTGTTTGTGTGGGCACGTGGAACTCACTGTGAGGCTTTTCTTCTCAGAAGGTAGTCGACCACGTCTGGATCGGTCTCCAACAGGTTCATCAAAACCTCGTTCTGGAGATCAGGAGGCACCTAAAAAGAGAGGTTGACTCTTACAACACAGCTATGTTCCTAACAGCTACCGACCTACCTATCTTTTCATAGAAAACTCACTTTTTGAAGCCTGAATTTTCTGCTTTCATTTTCAGAAAGAATACGTTCAACCATCGCAGTATAAAGTGCTTGAACTTATTGTTGACTTTATTTCTCTTTATAATTACTCAGCTATGAATTTTTTCTTACTTCCTTTGTTGGTTCTGTGTCTTTGTTCTCTCCCTGAAGAGGTTTTCATTAACCCGGACGCAAGCGTTTCTAAGCCCAGAAGGGTTGTATGTATGTGTGTGTGTGAGTGTGTGTGTTTGTGCGTGTGTGTGTGTGTTGAATGAAATCAGGAAGTGGGGGCAGGGTGTCAGAGAAGTGCTCGAATGACTGACCACGAAGAGTGTTTGGTAGCTGGCGATCATCCTCTGCAGGACGGCGATGACGGCCGTGCTCTCCTCGGCCCTGGCCGAGCTCTGGACGCTGAACTCCTTGTCCGAGCTCTTCTGCTTGTGCAGCAGGTTGGGGCCGAAGATGGTGGCCAGGTTCAGAGACGTCATCTTGTTCCCCGTGACCTGCCGTCGGAGAGACAAGCGGTTTGTGAGGCCACGTGAATGCTGGGTCAGGTTCTGGAGGAGGCCTTAAATGCTCGACTCCCTAGCCATGTTCACATATGAAAAATACCCAGGGAGCCCGTCGGCGTACAGCCGTTGTACAACAGCAGCAATTGTGTCAAATAAGGTCCCTGAAGCAACCAAACTGCAGGTCTCCAAACACTCTGAAGCTGTAGAAGCTAAAAAGTTCCCACTTGAATCACTTCCATCCGTCCTATAATTTTGATTTCCTCACCTCTCCCTCTATTGTTCCATCTCTGGCTTGTCTCTTTGAGCTACAGATGGAGGAAGAGTGGCACTAAAAGTGATTGAGCGTATGAAAGCTGAATTGATTCGTAACAGGGTGGAGTGATGCGCGCATCCTGTGACACAATTGGCATCTAAAGTTACAAGCCCATCGAGGCTTGAACACCATTTTCTTCTTTTAGAGAGAGTAAATTCATGATTCTGCACCTCTCCCAGTTTCCTCCCTCGCCACTCCCGACCTCAGGAAGGAGGGACGGGAGCCGCAAACGGGCAAAAGCATCCTTTAATGGAGGATCTTATTGAGCTACATGCCCTCTTTTGATAGAAAAACCCGCGCTCACCTCCTGTCTCTCCTTGTCCTGCCGGTCGTGGGCGTGGTCAGCAACAGTGGACAGAAACTCCAGGAGGCGGTGGAGTGTGTCGCTGTTGCATGCTGGGAGCAGGTAGACCAGCAGCTGAGTGACAGCTTGCTGCTCGTCCGGATCACGGAACACTGAAACACACAATTAGAATTTCATGGTTTGAAAAAGAGAGAAAAAAAAGGAGGAGAAGAACAGAGGTCATGTGGAAAAAGGGAGTGTTTGGGGGTGGCGGGGGAGGGTGAAGCTCACATGTGGTGTTGATGAAGGCTGTGTAGAGCTCCCTGGTGAGCAGCGGGTCAGGCATGTCCCTGAGGAACTCCTTCAGCAGAGCTGCCACGTCGTGCACGCTGTAGTCCTCGTCCAGCTGGACGTCGATGCCGCGGTCAAACTCCTCACGAAGCTGCGGTCGAGACACGCCGGGGAGAACGAGAGGAAGAGGGGGATTTAGAAACATCCTCCGCACACAACAATGCCTGTTATAGTCTCAGCAGTGCACGCATTCATTTCCTGTCGGCCCTCCATGTGACCTGGTAGACCCAAAACTAGTAAGCGAGTAAGCACCCTAATCCCGGATCTGACTTTTGGACGACTCCCGGGGAACTGTTCTTGGCCATGATGATCGGGGTCATCCGCTCGAAACTAACGTACCCGCTGTTGCGCTCACCGCAAATTAAGCCAAGCACGTTTTTAATTTCACAATAGGCCGACGATGGCAGTTAATGCATGGGTGTCGACGTCGGATTGTATCAACGCAAAATGGTGTTGATGTGTGAATACAAACCATTTCATCTAGTGAGTGATAGCAACACGTTAACTACGGTTGGCTCATGTTTATTGCTAATGTCTCCTCAAAAAAAGTAAGCAGCCTTTGGCTCGTATTCTATTTGCATCCTCTTTGGACGTGGTGATTAAATTAAAAGAATTGTTGACTCATTCAAATTAAGAGACTTGGTGTGTATTTACTCAAAGCTGATGAATAAAGAAAAGTCCAGGAGCAAGTAGAATAATTCACCTGTCGGACTCTCTTCTTGGAGCTTCCCACTCGAAAGATCCCCACAGTCTGCAAACCTGAAGGGAGAAAAAAGGAAATTGAAGCGGAAAGCACCAGCACCCGTTGCGGTTCGTACAGGAAGAAGACCTACGCCATGGCGGCGTTGGCGGCCCCTCACCATATTTCTCGATATGCTGACAGCAGCTGTCGACCACTCGGGGCACCTGGCGGTAGATGGGGTTGAGGCTCAGCCGCTTGTCCCGGTGCTTCTCCTTTTTGTTGGGCGTTTCGGCCGGCAGGGAGAGCTGCAGGGCCTCGAGCAGGCGCGACTGGTTGTCGTCCAGGTCCGTGATGGAGTCCACCGACATGGCTCCCTGGAGGTTTAATCACGCACTTTTCGTTCAGGCGGGGCGTTTCGAAAACCGGGAGCAAACTCACACTCGGGCGGAGTTAGTTGTGTCTCACCCTCCTGCGTGCTCGGGGCGCGGCCTCTGGCGTGTTGGGCGACGTCGACTCGTTGGCGGTCTCCGATGTGGAACTCAGAGAGGAGTTACTGCTGGACAGCTCCTTGTTGGACGGCCGCTTGGTGGCAAACTGCGGGACAGGCGATCCCAAGGGTTAGGTTTTGCTTTCCTTTTGCCCAGTACAACGTGTCGTCTGGCATATGGTTTTAAGATATTGATCCGTACAAAAGGGCCTTCGCGTGGAGCCCAGGTAGAGGAGGACGGACTGACAGACCTGTAAAATGGACGAAACGAGGTCGGACGAGTCCTTGTGGTCCTCGCGCTGCGGCGGGTCTTGGCGGTAGCTGTCCTGACGCTGCCTGTGTGTTCTGTCGTTGGCGATGACCTGGGGTAGCACTATGCTGAAGGCTTGGGGTATGCATTCTGGGGGGGTAAAGGAAGGAAAGAAAGGGGACAAGGCCAAGAAGAAAAGAAAGAAAACTGCATTAGTTTGCTGCAAGAAGGACTCGAAAAAAAAGCAGCTACGTCAGAAACGTCCAGAAATAGCTGTCGGAAGGAATAACATTTACATCTAACCTCCTCTGCATATTACTGTGCAGCACCACAGTGCATCTGCTATCCAAAATAAAGAAAGGAAAGAAGAAAGTTGGAAAACATCACTATGACAGAACACTAATACCAAAATAACACAACCGCGATCCCTCGCACCCACAACCGACCCGGGCTCTCCACAAAGGCTGCTTCGCGCTGACACACGTGCACGCAAATTCTACTCCTTTCGTTGCATTACCGCTCATTTTGGGGCATGACGAGAGGCACAAGCGCCGTTTGTTTTGGCGAGGAGTCGCGCCGGACGCATTCTTAAATAGAGTTTAAACAAAAGTCTGGCGAAGCAAAACCGCCGCAATTAACTCCTGCAAATGTGAGTTGCACTGCTGAGGGACACGAGCACTTAGAAGATATGCTCCGGAGCAATGATGTCATGGCGGGCCAATCGCAGGCTATATATTGAATTATACAGAATACAAGCAGCTGAGAAAAAGCAGTCCAGCTGTTCAGTGTGTGTGTGTGTGTGTGTGTGTGTGTGTGTGTTCGGAGGGAAACAGAGGGAGAGAATGCGAGATGAATTCCACAACCACAAGTGGAGCGCTGTGTTCATGAGCAACATGACCACTAACGCTGTGACACAATGAATTTGCCGTGCAGCCTCAAAGCGTGAACGGGGGTTAACACGCACGCACACACGCACACACACACACACACACACACACACACACACACACACACACACAGGCGTGCACGTACACACCACACAATGTGGATCGCATAAGGTACAGAGCTTTTCTTGCGTAATGCAAAGCTCTTCACGGTGCACCCACAGCCAGACCACATGTCCGATTTTTTATAAATTGACATTTTCCAGGCCCACAGCATCAATCCTGTTTTTCATTACCCTGTTTTTTCTTTCTTTTTTCAATAATTCTCGTATTCATGTCCACACAGTGCATTTGGATTTGTCCATGCAGAAAGTGTGGAAAGTTAAAACTATTATAAATGGTACTTTACCAATACATTTGTGTTTTTAGAGAGCTGTAAATCTTAACTTTGACATATAAGTTTCTCTCTGAAGTAAAGAAGCACCCTTTCTGTTGACTGCGGCGGCATCAAAGGAGCACGAATGCTTCTTCCTGTCTGGGTGCCGCAGAGAAGAAGGGTTAGCCTGCTTCAAAGAGCAATGCGGGGCTTTGTATTCAGAGAATATGGGGGCATTTTAAACTTGGAATCAATTTGCCAGGTGACTCCACAGGTACATCTGAGCCACCTGCTCCGAGGGGGTGGAGGGGGCAGAGCCATGTGACCCACCTACACTCAGACTCCCCACCGGAAACGTAACAACAACCAACGTGGGTTCCAGGAGCAAGTTTGCCCCGTCGTTATTAAATCAAAGTTGCCTCATAGAATAGCGGGTTCTGATTGGCCAATGCGTGTGCAATTCTTTTTCAGTTTTTGCATAACTAACTGTGATAAACTATAGGTGGGATCGGCCCAAGAAACGTCCGATTCCTTCGGCCTCCTGCTGCTCTTTCCAGCTGGGCTCCTTTTTGTCTGAGATTCCCTCTCCTGCCAAATATGCTTCGCTTAGTGCCGCAGAGTGGCTGCTTCTCAGAGCCGGTCCCCTTACAAGGAGTCCCTCCACTTAAGCTAAAAATAAACTGTCAAAGCCCAGTAAACAGAACGCCTGTTTTTATAACCCCACTGTTCACCTGCCTGAGGGCGCGGAGACCACTGCTGTCCCGCTGGCAGCCTCGGGCCGAGAGAGAGGGAGAGAGAGAGAGAGAAAGCTGCAAACCCGGCGAAGGGTGAAGAGAACCTGGCATACCTTTGTCTTTGCTCTTCTCTTTTGAGAGCGAGTCCAACTTCCTCCTCAGCGACTTTTTCCTCTTCTGTCCATCTGCGGCAGGGGGAAAAAAACAAGAAAATAAATCATTCCGAAACAAATGGTTTTCATATCGGCTGTATCTTCTATCGCTTATTATATCTAACAAGCTTTTGTCGGGAATGCAGACATAAATTAGCCACGGGGGGAAAAAAGCTGTCTGTGAACTCAAATCCATTTAATTGAAATGTCAGACAGGTTCAGCTATGGTCTTAGCGAGCAGGAAAAAACATATTAAATCACTTATATTGGTTAAGTGCGCTGGCACGTACGCGTGAGGACTTTTCTTGCTTTTGGAAATAACAACGTCTCGCACGTTTCTATTAGTGTACGTCAGTGCTTTACAAAGGAGGGAAGCTACTAGTCAGCTGTCAACATGATGAACGACTCCTCCACTGGCTGATTAATGTCCAGGGGAATGTGGAACTAGTGGCATTACGCGGCCTCACAGTCTCCTTTAAGAGCGCTCGGCTTAATGCTGGAAGTCACTGCGGTTTGGTTGTTGTCGTTGTTTCTTGCCATCTAAAAACCAACTCTTTGACACTATGGACCATCGCACACCCGTTGAGAGACCCTTCGCTGTGGTCTGCTAATTTAGCAACCTCGGTTTGAACCCTCCCAGATGTTCCTTTCAGCTGTATTGAATGAGTCACTCCGGAAAGTTCACCCGGCCCCGGGGAACACGCGCCGCATTAGCGTGTTACGGTTTCCCCACGTGTCCAACCGTCTCCGATGAATCGGAACAAACTCAGCGAGGCCGCCGTTTCTTTATACATATGAGTTCTTTTAAGACTGCTAGCTTTGAGTCAGAAGGACATGAGGAGAAATGATTAGGGTTGCGTGAGGGGGGGAAAAAGGTGGGAAACGGAAGGGTCGTGTTTAATGAGAGGGAAGCAGATGTTGGTGATGGAGAGTGAAGGCGGCAGGAAAGAGAAAGGATGAGAGACTAGACAAGGGAAGATGGAAATGGTTTGGATTTTTGACGGATGGCTCCCAAATCCCCCCCGAACGTGCAAACCCCTGGACCTTCGCTTCTTTGCGATGTCGGCCTGCCCGTCTCTCTTTGTCTTTGTTCTTTAAGGAACAAGATGGGAAACAGCAGGGCCGAAAGGCAACGCTCGAGCGGCGCCGAAAGTAGCACGCGCAGGAGGGAACTCTTACACCCGGGCTGAAATATTTCCCGCGCTAGCACATGGCGGCTGTTAGGCTCTCTGGAATTCATAAGCAACACAGACAAGTACGCATTAAATCATGGTGGGGAGAGGTTTAACCTTCAGCTGGAATGTGAGGCTCTGGTTAATCCACCGGCTGCACTATACTGCTGCTACGGCTCATGTACAGTACGGGGGGGGGTGGGGGGGGGCGCTGCACACCAAACCAACCAACCAAACCTGAATACAATTCAAGAATACAAGAATACAACATCTTCATACAAGAACGAAAGAAACAAGTGTTGTAAACGCTGCATCCAAACTTCAGGGTCAGGACCCCCTTGAGTTGGACAGGAATGTACAGCATGTTTTTTTTTCTTCTCGACTTTCATCAACTACTCTGACTAATTGGGCGATTTTACCTTCTCGGGCCTCTGGAAATCAAATAAATGAATCGGAGTGCCAAAAGGCAGACGGGTTGTGGGAGCCCCTGAAACCGAATCCCTGTGCGCTACAACCACGCGTGAGCACACAAAGACATGTTTGCACGGAACAAATTTGGGCGGCGACTCCTTTTAGTCCCACATGTACAGCAGGTTTTCTCTTCCAAATGAGTCTGGCTAACCTGAGGGTTTGATCATTTGATCATGAAGTTCAATTTACTAAACCGCTCAACCTGTGAAAACAGTTGAATAGTGTGTGCTGCGTCTCTGGAGGGAGCTCTCTAAAGTCTGAGACAATAAGGTGGATGAGGTCATCTCAGTTTTGGACCTCGTTTTTTGAACAGGAAGCCTGTTCCAAAGTGGGAGTGAAGATATGGGAGTTTACCCGAGAAGATAATCCTAACGCAGATGATATTTAGTTGCACTTTGGGGAATCCATAGCATCTGTGGCGTAATAGTGAGTACAAGATGGAATTTCTGGGTTATTTATAATTTATATGGAGTTGGACTAGTTGGTATTGGAATGAGAAAACTCAGAGGCCGCTCGTGTACAGAACCAGAATATAAAAATATATATATTTGTTTTCTTTTCCTTAAACTGTGTTTCATTTAGATATTTTTAGCATGGGCGGGTCCAGTGGGAAACAAACCACAGACTCAACCCGTGTCTACCCATGCCTGCAATATCTGCACTAATTTGTCTAATTTTGTCATTTTCCTTCCCCTTACTCACTTACTCACACCCATAGAACCCACCCACTTAAAAATAGAGGCCACGAGCGTGGTGACAGCACTCGGAAAAAGAGTCGCTTGTCGTTAAGAGCAAAGGGGGCACGAGGGGTTCTAACAGGAAGCACGCGGCCTCACCGCAAAGTGCGCGTTCACGTCGTAATCCACGTGTTGTCGCAACTGTCCCCAAACATCCACCGCCCCTGACTTCCCCTTTAACGGGGTTCGACGGGAGGACTTGGGGCCAGAGAGACCCGAGCTTTTGTTTCAGTTACCAGTTGCAAAAAAATCTCTGCACTCGACCCCACCGACGCAAGCCCATCCTCCCACCTTTCGGCATGGTGATCTGACATCCCAGGTCGTAGTCCTGGTGCAGCCGGGTGTAGGCTACTTCCTGCAGCCTGGCCCTCTCCAGCTCCGACAGGCTCTGGATGGCGACCGGCGCCAGGCGCACGCTCCGCCCCGACTGGCTGCTCCAGGTGAGGTCACCCTGGGGTGGGGGAAAGGTGAACACAAACATTAGCCTGTGCGGATATAAAGTCCATGAGTAGAATATCACTTGATGGACCCCTCCCAGCTGTGTTGGAAAAAGGTTTGGCAAGTTTTTTTTTCTTTTTCATATTAAGTCGCACTTTAAGGCTCCCTGGACTCAGTTGCATGTGAAACTGAGTAAACCCTTGGCCTCCACATTCTTTGATTCTTTTTTCATGTGATTCTCACAGATTAGGAGTTTGAGAGAGGATCATATTAGATGACATGCAGTGCCAACGAAGCGGTCCAAAAATACACAGATCACACGCGCGGGGCGGCCTTTTTTTTACGACGTCGGAGCGCCAGTCGACTCAAACGTATAAAGTCAAAGTACGCAGACGTAGATGCAAGTGAGGACAAGAAATGGCCTCGCGCTGATGGATTTGCAATGCGCTTTCCACTCACGATAAACCGTGGTTGAATATGAGGAGGAGGAGGAGGGGGGGAGGCCGATATGAGGCCACAGCGTATAGAAAGCAGCTGCTCATTTTTCACCCCCCCCCCCACAGAGAGGTCTATGCTGCAGCTTTGGGCTCAAGGTGGACTTGAGTCAAAGTGAATTGTAGGAAATCGCCGCAGACCCGGGGAACCTGGATGAACATTTGTCATCTGAATTCTGTGGTCTACAGAGAAGAGCGCTCAGGGAGACGGAGAGGTTAAGAAGGAAGGCAAAGAGAAGGAAAGGACAGACTGCTGCAATTCATTTCATGTCTTATCTAGACAGAGGGCTTACAACAGCACTCTAATGCGTCTGTCTCTTTGTGATCCTCTTTTTGTTTGAGACAAACCATATTTTATTAGTTTATGCCTTTTAGGATTTTCATGTTTGCCGTGGGAGTAAAAATCCAAAATGTTTCACAGGTTTGTGTCGCCTTTTCTTTTTCAATACAGCCCTGCTGTTAGTGCTCATGCAATTCGTCGGCGCCGGCCGAGGAAACCCTTTTCCCTGCCGCTTGACCTCGCACGCGCTGCAGAAGCAAAAGCAAACAGTTTGGGAAAGTGAAACAAGAGGGCCTCCCCCACGGTCGAGCCGGTTCTGCCCCGCAGGCTTTCTGCAGGAGACGGATGAGCTTCAGTTGGGACCCGTGCGATGCCGACAGCGGAGCGCAGGGGCCGGACTGAATCCCGGTTTCGCTGCTGGATTCTGGCAACAACGAGTACGTTGAATTGTGTAAACCGAGGCGATCCAAAACCGGCCTGTGACCTCTGTGTAGTTTGGATGCACTTTCAAAGGTTCGATGATGGGTTACTGTTTATTGGGGCCTGACTGGTCGTCTTTACACGCCATAGTTCTGTCTCATTACTCTGGTTAGTGGCTCGCTATCTCATCATTATCAATGCAGACCAGTTGTGTTCAAAGCAAAGCTGTCAGCACATATGATGTTCTTCAGCTTATCTACAGCAGGGTTACAGGGTCAGCATTCTTAGGCAGGGTTTTCCAGACCCGCAAGTCTTTCCGGCCTGGGAGATAAAATCCCCCCCCCCCCCCCCCCCCAGCGTGTTCGGCTCTGCACCTGGGTCTCTTATCAGGTGCAAAGTATGTTGAACCGCCTCAGGTGGACCCTTTCGATGCAAAGGAGCAAGAACGCCGCGTCGAACCATCCGTCCATCTCCTGGTTTACCCTCAAAAGGGCGCCCATATTGCCCACTCGCCCCGCTGCGCCTCGAGGCCACGTCCACAACACGTACAAAACCTAATCAATGAGACGTGATGAACTACACCCGTACGGAAAACAGCTCTCACTTTGGACGTTTAAAAAAACCCAACTGATTATGCACGTGGCTTTGATTAAAAAACATCTTGAAGCCCTTCAAAGGTAAAGAGCCGATCCACTGTCAGCCACATACTATAATGTGAAAAGTTATTGTTAGCTGCCACATATTTCAAATATACAAATATAGGTTCATTAATCAATGGACCCAGAAATATATTTCTTTAACCATTTAAATTTTTAAATTTGTATTTTTTTTTGTCAAGATGACCATTTTCATAATATACTACACAAAATAGATATTTCAGTTTTATTTACAACCTTCTCCACTCCTGCAAGTGCTTGGAAACTCGATTTGGGCTTTATATAAACCCCTTTTGCATATTATCACTCCATTTAACGGAGCAAAAATCAGAGATTTGGGATTTATTTTGGCCTTTGAGCTTTTCGAGCCGACTGCCAAGTTCTTCGAGGCTGAAAAATATGCAGCAGCTGATCGCCGTGGTGAAAAGTCATTTTGAGTTCATGATTCAATTTAAAACCGTAGAGATTACTTTTTTTCTCATCCTCCCAGCAATCTGCATCCAATAACAGTCACGTAATTGTGTGTGTGTGGGGGGGGGGGGGTGTCATTTTCTCACTCTTAAGATAATGACGGTCTGCTGTGATTACGTTCATTTGGTTGGCTCAGCGGAGTTAATGAGCTATAGCGTACAGCGTACATGGGCGACATTGTTGACATCTCCTAATATTATTCTCACCCCTCAGAGGTTAACGGGCTCCCGCGTTACCGGACCGCTGGATGCCTGCGGGTCGCACCGCCGAGGCATTCATCATCCGGCACCTCGGCGTGACGTGGACGTTTAGCGAGACGTAACTCTGTTTGAACAGCCTCTATAGAGACAAATCTGCCACGCGGCTACCGTCGCCATCCCTGGACTCCTGTTTGTGTCCAAAATACAGCCCGTTGCTATGCCTTCACATAACTGCAATCATTTCTGCCTCTGTATTTATTAGAACTGTCGGACCCCTCCGTGGATGTTCTTTTTGCTGGACTGGCTGCGCGGAACTAATCGGGTAATCCCAGCTTCAACAAATGGTACTTTGTGCTAGTTTGCCACGCTTAATGCAATTTCTGCATTAGCGGAAATAAATTCTGCAATCAATCCTGAACGCCCTTTGAAAGAAAGCAGGCGAACTTGCCTTCAGTGTCACCAGTGAATGTGGTGTATTTTAACGTAAACGTGAGGCTTCTACTACGGCATTCATCCCTTGTGCTGGAAAGATGATCGTCTCCCCTGACTGTAGCGGGACCGAGCTGCTGGGATGACTAATGCCCCTCGGACACGCGGCGCACCGACGCTGCTGGTTTCCGTTCTATTTCAGACAACGGGACAATGGTCGCCGGAACGCTGCGGGGCAAAGGAATATGTCAGTTTCCCCGGCAACGCATACGCGGCAAATCAGAAGGGGGCCAGGAAGTGAGAGGAAATATTGCCATGGCAACGCACCTGGGAACGCACACAAGCAGTGGGGCACTTTGTTGCTGCGCCACGTAAATCGATCACGGTTGAAGGTGAATAGCGTCACTGAGACGGAGAAAAGATTTTTCTAGGTTCCACGCCACACTAATTTGGAGACAGTAATGACCACTATATATGTCTTCACATGATTGTCCTCTCCGGATCATCCGCGTCCTTCGTGACTCGTTGACGGCGCCTTGTGATCAAGATTCCACATTGACATCAGTGTGACCGTTATTGGCCGCGAGCACCGTGGCAACGCATCAACAAAACTGTTTTCATTAGTCCCCGTCTGTTGATTCTGGACTTTACAACTGTGTGTGTGTGTGTAATGGGAGAGAAGGCAAGAAAGAAAACAACCTGAAATAAATATATGCAAAATACATGCTGGCTTCAAGCGCTGTAATGTCCCGACTACAAACCACGTGCAGCAATAAATTGAAACATTGATGCAAATCCTCTTTTAAGAAAGAATAATTGGCCATAAAGCCTTTAATCCACCGGCCTTAGCAGTGCAGGGGGAAATTCCGCCAAGCTCAGATGAGTTGTGACCCTCAAGGAAGCACGTATGAGAAATGCCGAGGCGGAATTAAAGCTTCACGGTGAGCCGCGTTTGTATTTTATCCTCTGTTATACCGTACCAGCGTATTACATCCAGCAGTCCATTGTTGTAGGACAGGACGGTTAAAGTGAGACATTCATCAATCTGTCTTCCAGTACTTAAACTGAAGGTATCTGCTCACCACAGCACAAATAGAAATATATGTTCTTCTGACTCGTCCTCTACTGGTACCATGAAGTACACATTTATGTCTCAACAACTATGGGCCGCAGGTAAAAATGTCAGAAAAAGGCAACAGATGCAACAAGTGCCTCTGATTCACAGATGTGCTCCATAAGCGAAACACATACCCACACATCTGTAATGGTTAAGTCCCGCTGGCTGGCTTCCCGTGGACTGCGTGACGTGTGTAGTGATACTCGAGGAACGCCACCAGAGGCCCAGGAGGAGGTGGTGAGCGTACTGCCTAAAGGAACTCTCCAAAACGTGTAACATCCTACTTTTGGGCTTGTTTTCTTTCCCTTTAGCGCTGCAGCTCGCTCCGAATGACCCCTGAGCAGAGTTTCTGTGCTACGACGCTGATCCAGAGGAATGCACAATCATTTGTCCTTTTTCCTTTTCTCTTTTACAAGTCGTCTTCATGCATGCACATACTAGATCACTTGCTGACCTGGAACCACCTTGGGGTTCAGACCTGCTTTAATTAGTGACCACCCTGATGTGTCAGGGTGTGTGTGTTTTTGCACCTGTGTGGATATAAAATGTGGCAAACAGCAACGATGTATATTATTCCCCCACCTGTTTGGGGTTATCCCTGACACTGCCTGAGGGGGAAATTACCTTAAAAAAGACGCCTGTTGTCAATTAAAGGTTTACATAATCGGACGCAAAAGCAGGCTTTTCATTGGTTGCCAAATGTGAGATGGTCAGCCTCCAGTATCGGAGGGCATGAAGGTGGAGCATTGCAGGGAGGAGAATTGTTGCGGTCGTTGCATCATACCGTCCGTTCTGATGCAACGAAAAGGGGGCGGAGTGTGTCGAAAGTGAGTTATTTGATGGCTATACATGAGTTATGGAAAATTGAAAAGCGTATTTACATCACGGCCATTTCTTTTTTAGTGATTCCAACAACGGACCGCTTGATTGATTTCAAATGTTAGGAGCCCTTTCATTTGAACAAGGATACATTTTGACTCTGGTTTTGTTGTTTTGATTAGAAGTAAATGTAAGAACATTCAAACCTTCCTAGCTGTACGGCACCACCACACACACTGTGTGGATATCCTCTTTCCCCACGCGTGTTTTTTTTGTCTGCCTTTGCATTTGATGAAGGCTTCCTGGCTCGGTCACAATAACGAGCAACTTGGAGTGTGTGCTCCAAATACTCCACCCCCCCCCCTCGTAATTACTGGCAGGCACATCTAAAGCATCGGGCGGACTTCAAACATTTTAAAGACAGATTAGTATAAAGGGCCCGCAGCAGTAATGAGGCTCACCCTTAGCGGCTCGGGAGCTCGCAGAACGGTTACATAAGCTGCAAAAGCAAAGGAAATCAGGTATTCTATCAACACCACAGTAGATAGAAGAAGGAGAAGTGGAGGTTGTGTGTGTGTGTGTAGTATTGCTTCAAAGCAGTCTACAGAAATCATCCAGCTGTCATTGGGAGACGGGGTTTATGTCGGAGACATAATACTCGCGTGTGCGACACTAAACTTGCATGCATTCCAACCTCAAGTATGAGGACAGTGTTTTTGTGTCTGAGAGAGAACAAACTTGAGACATTTAAAGTCTGTGCGGAGGCTCTACTAACCCTTTCCCCTACTTCTGGCCAAAAGTGCTATTTCTGTCTGGCGCACTTTCACGACATATTTGCCATGATGTGTATCTCAAGGTCGGAACTCTTCTCTGCAGTTTTTCTCTGTAGCCGTGTGAGTTGGGGGACATGAAAACGTCCCAGCTCAACTGTGACGGTCAACATTAAACTCCCTTTCAAATCTTACTTCACATGAACACGTCATGTCTCCGTGATGAACATCAAGAGTACTTTTCTATCATGTAGAATTGTCACAAATCTCCCCAAAGTAGTGATGTAGTACAACGCTATAACCCTTGTTGTGTTCACCATGAGGTTAACCAGGTTGAGGTAGAGTAGAACGCGTTAACATGCTAGTAATTGGTGCTCAGTCCTATTTTGCATCACAACCCATTTATTTGCTTACATGGCGTGTTGGGGAACCTTCACGTTGCTTTGGATGGACTATTAAACAATGGCTTCTCTCTCATACTCAAAATCCCCATTTTTATCCCTCTCTGTTTTACACTTTCAGTTTGATGAGGTCACTCAAACCTAAAAAGAAAAAACAAGTCCTATTTATGACTCAATAATGAAGGTGACGCACACGTTTCAGAGTGCACACAAAGCCATGGGTCAGCCTGATGAAAAGACAAAACAACTGAACTAAAAGATGTGACACCACTTCTCCCCAAAGACCAAAATACATCATCATATTAAGTAAAGTATCAGGTTTCAACTTGATATTGTTGTAGATTGCTTCTGGCTTCAATGAATTAGTCATTCGTATATCATGTATAATGCTTCTTTAAGACCTAATTCCATCACAACGTGGTCTTACTCCTGGGCCAATAGGTCCCCCGGCAGTGTAGTTTAGACACACACCGACACACAAATCAAGCCTCATTCAGCCACACACAACTCTTCTCCCGTTTCTCTCACCAGAGCAGCCAGCTGAGGTAATGAAGCTGCTTAATCATGAACGTGTATATTTAGATAGGTTTGAGGCGGAATAGAATAGTTGAATTCAGTGCCCCTCCGTTAACACGGAAAGACATTCAACAGCGCGTTGTGCGTTTGTGTGTGAGCACTTTATCTGTCAATCAGTCCAAAAGGCGGGGCGGGTAGACCCAGGAGCAATACTTTCCCATCAAACCTTTTGCAGTCCGAGCGCTGCACTAAGTCAGCACCGTGAGAACGGACACAAACGCACGCGCACACACGCACACATGCACAGGCTTGACACAAAAAAAACAATCGCAGAGAAATAATGTGCCACTCCATAGATCCTGGAATGTTAAATAGATTGAGAGATCAGAACTGGCCTCTATGTTACCTCAGTCATCCCAATAGCCCCTTAAAACCCTGCTAGAATTCTCCATAACAGGCAAAAAGCTACACGGAGACACCGATTAACATCAACCACACAAGAGACAACCCAGACAACTTTGTCTCACTACTTCCTGCAGTCCAGACAGACAGAAGATCACCTCATGCTGGAGGAGAAAAAAGGCTTTTTGTTAAATTAAGTGTGACTTCAACACAACTAAACAACTGAAGGACCAAACGCAAGTAATAAAGTCCAGACTTGTCTGGCCATTGTTTTCTAACCCCAAGCAACTGGTGTCATTAGTCCGTCATTTCTGAAACATTTCTTTGCCTTGGGGGAGCTTGAACATCATCTCTGCTTGTTAAATTTCACTTAAGATCAGAGTTGCCACTGAGTCCTGTTTCTGAAGCCTCCTCGGAGCAGGAGCTCCGCTTCGCTCTCGCAGTCCAAAAACACGCAGATTAGATTGACTGCAAACTCTCACCGTTTCATATTAGCTGATTGTCATCCACACCTATTAGACGAGATTAAGCGTGCGAGTGCGTTGACTCGACACATATTTCTTGGACGTAAGCGTGTGCAAGATAAGACGTTGATCCTATTAGGGAATAGTACGTTTGTTTTTTCGACCCCAGTGGCGAGAACACGAGTACAGCACATTCCCTCTCCCTGTGCTTCCTCCAGCGTTCCCATTTAACACAGCGGGATCAGAGCAGAGTCTCCATAAGACGCTTTATTTTACACACGGGTGCAAGTCCCCCCCGTCAACCCCCAGTACCCGGCTCAAGTTAATCCTGCGAGGTAGTTAAAGAGCGGGATTAGAACCCGCCGCTCCGCTCTTTGGACACACATGTTTGGATACACATGATGATTATGACGACGATGAGACTGAAGCTGGACAGACGCGGCTGATAACGTGACGCTGTCGGCATGTCGGGGTCCCGGCTGCGGCCTCCTCGGGCCATGCTCTTTCTCGGTTGGCCCTCTTTGTGTTGTCAGTGGCTCATGACGTGCACGGGATCGATGCGTTCTACGAGGATTTTGACCAAACCGTTTAAAGGGCCCCTCTCCTTTTTTTTTTCTTCATATCCCCGAGGAGGAGGAGGCGGAGTCTGACTGGTCTGGAATGTTTGACCGGGCTGAGACACGGCAGGTTTCAGCCCCTGATTGCTTAGCAACTACAGAGGCCGTTGTTCAAGCGTGATGCTCGTAAACGCACATCACGGGCTCGCATCTGTTTCCATTCAGTCTGCATCGGAACGTGTTGAACGAGGAGCTTCGGAGCTTCTTGCAGTTTGATGTCTTTTGGTTTCACTTAAAATATCCAGGTGGGAGAGAAATTCAGGGATTTGATTTATCGGTTTTATAAAGGGAGTCCTCCGCTGGACCCCGGCGAGATGTAAACCTTTTGCGAACAACAAAGCCTTGGCCGATTAGAGAAAACCCTTCAGGAATAATCCAATCAAGCATGAAAAAGGAAAGGGGAAAAAATTGACCTTGTTTCAGTCCAGGAAGTTTTAGCCAAGTGTGACTTCCTGGAGGCCCACGCCACACCCGTCACCGCCCCACAATGCTTTGTTCTCACCGGACGGTGGAAGCGTCACTGCGTGCGCGCGTTCCACAGGTCACCGGCGGGTCACATGTTCTATTATTGATCTCCTGGCATAAAAGGCAGCTCTTCGACCGATCAAAAAGTGTGCGAGTGCGTGCCAGCAAAGAACACTATATAAAGTGTTAACAACATTAGTAACGACGACACGTTAAACACCGATTAACACGGCAAAGTACTTATCGCCTTCCCACTGGCACGGCTCCGTGAGTCCAATCGCAGCTCAAACAAAGTCCGTTTCTCACCAGGGCGGCTAAGATTAGCCGCGAGTATTGGGGGGGAAACTACTTCCACGGATTTAATGAAGGTTTAGCACTGAGACACGATGACAGCACAGGATTCCAAAACTCGCTGCGCGGTCCTCGTTGCCGACACATTGACAAGCGGTGAGGAGGGGGGGGAGTAAATCCCTGGAACCGGGCCTCAAAGGGAGAAGGTCGGTAACGGGTGAGGGACTGTTAAATGAACACAAATTCTTTCGGTCCTTTCCAGGAACTGCTTTTTGCTGTTTTCATAAGAGCAGCAGAGTGGATTAGACATGAAAATAAACCCTAATACGTCAGATATACCGGGCTTTTAAGAATATTTCCAAAATATAAATCCATTAGTGGAACATCCCACAATTTAGAATCCAACTTCCAGTCAACACGGTGAGCTATTTGCACACAGATGCTTTTGTTGAAACATTCCCCCTCTTTTCCACCTGTTCTGAAGAATAAACAAATGCTCCCTCGTGATGACTAAAGCCACAAAAAAAGAAACCGTATCTGTCATTGTGACACGGTAAAGGACATGCCGGCCTTGGAAACATATGCTGCTGACTTCCATCACTCCAAATACCAGCACACGCCTCTCAGGCAGAGACTGTGGCCCTCCGGGGCTTTCACTTCCCCAACGGAACCCAGACAGAATTTGTGACACAAGCTTTTTGGAAATTTCCACTTTAATAAATTGTAGAAAATTGCATCGAAGAAAATACGTGTATCTAATGAGATGCAGCTGTGACGGGCCGAGTTTCTCATCCAGTCGTCAATCTGCAGGTTCTTGTCTTTCCTGTTTCATCGATTGACTGCAAGCGAGCGTCTCTTCTTTTTGTCTTTTCTTTGTCGTGGTGCAAAAAGAGCAAGATGCAATGCCTCTCCTCCTCCTTTTCCAATTCATGCATCGGATAAATAGTGTCTTGAGGGGTTTCACTGCACACGTCATGAAAAGAAAAGCCTCAATCTCAGTCTTTGTCTTGTTTGTATTCACACCAAGCCATACACTTGTGTAAACTAGGAATAAAGCTACACTCCCAGTGAGAAAATTGTCACAACAGGAGGAGAGGAATCATAATAATAGAATGGAAGGTAAATATGACAGTGAGCCACAAGGAAACATGTGCGTGTGTGTTTGCACGTGCACTGCCACAACAGACTTGTTGATCCTCACATTCCAGTGGCAGCCTTGGGTGAAGCTAATCCAGTTTTAGTAAAAAGGCCCCTTGAACCTCGGTCACACTTTGTCCACACACACACACACACACTCACAAGTTCAATGCATAGGCACACGCATTAAATGAGTATGTCCTGTGTGCAAATATGTGCAGAGGCAGCACACGAGTGCACGTCAACAGTGCCTCCAATGAACCAACTGTGTGCGTGTTTTTGTCTCAGAAATCAGTGTTATTCCTGGCTTCATCTGTGCTATTCCTCGTCTGATTTCAATCCTGAGGATTCCAGCTCACTGTGCGAACTAAATCCTCCAAACTTTTTACCTTGACGCGGCTTGTTGACACCAACTCGTTGTAATAACTCGATGTGGAGCTAAATCTGCATGTTCCACGTTGCCTTATCGTACCTTACACTTGGTGCAGCCAGAAGTAGGAAGTGAAACACCACTGTGAACATGATGACTTATGTTATGTGGTGGTTTTTCGAGCTAAGCTTCTCATTTCGGTTACAGAAACTTTTCTTGGCTGTCTTCAGTGTTGTTATTGTGGTTTCCCTCTAATGCTGCAGTCGCAGAGATAGCATGATCCACAGGAACAGAGCCGTCTCAACTGGAAAACCTGTATGCATGCTTCTGAGCATGCTTTCCCTTACCAAAAGCTTAGGTATGTACATATATATATTTCTGGAATCGTGCAAAAATCATTTTGAATTTTAACAGCTTCTACCTGTGGTTGAGGTCAAGCTGAGCGTAACAGCAGGCTGAGGTGTTGAAAATGAAGAGAAGAAATTGCTCCACCAGACGGCACAATCTGTTCTCACCATTTAGCGTCTCCTTCTGCTTTTGTGTGAATGACTCATAATGCATCCATGTGCGGCTGTGCAGGTTTAGTACATATATCAACGTGTGTGTGTGCGTGCTCATGTGTGAGAAGTAGTGGACTATGACACTTCTAATTTGGTGGATTTGTTCCGTCTTGATTTGCAGTTCAGCGCACCATTCGGCGGGAACACCAAACCGCCCCTCAAACTATGATGCAACACCTCTGCACCTCACACAGCGAGACGGGGGGGTTGACATCATGCCCTGGTGTCGTTCACACAGACAACGGCAGAAGAGTTCCCGCTGCTAATCGGACTGAAACGTCCCACATTTCGCGAAACACATCGGGTAAAACAGTGGATCAGATCTTGCCAGGACTTTCCCCTCGGCCCTTCGTCCATCTCCATAAAAAGACAAGTCACTGGGAGGACGGACTTCTCTTTACGCTGTTGATAATAAAACAAGTGCCTCTCCCCGACAGGCGTCTAGAAAGAAAGAACTAGGGGAAGGGCGGTGCTGTGACGACCAGAAGCGACGGGGCTGCGGAACGCGGGGTTCCAACTTTTCTCCGACGCGCCAATCCTTTTTTTCAAGTTTCCCAAAAACACGGCAGGCGCGACGAGAGCTCGACCGTCCCCCACGCACGTTGCGAAAGGAGGCAGAAAAGAAAGAACCACACATTTTCCCCCTGCCCCCGATATCGGACAAGGCCCTGCTTGATGAAGCCGTACCGTATCTGTCTGCATTCCTGGTAACTTCACTCCTGCGGACAAGACGTCCACTCCTGCTAAGTTCTCCTCCTGGGTCAGAGTGTGCTTAGGAAATGTTGTGGTAAATGTAAATACGCTGGCTGTGCCGATGACTCAGGAGCCGCATGGATGGTTGGTGTCACCCGCCCACGCGCACATGCATGAGCGCGGCTGTTTGTTGCAGACACTCAGAGCATCAATACCCCTCGTATTTTGGACAAATCGCTCATTTATCCATTCATCTGTTCTGTCAGACAGCCTTTGCATTCTGCTTTGTGGGGTATTATAGTGGAGGTGTTTGTACTGGGAGCGGCAGGAGAGTAAAACAAACACACCCAGTGCAATATAACAAGGTCACACATCAGCAGGTAAGGAGAGCCCGGTGCATTGTAGAAATGTTTGCTCTCCTCATTGTGGACTCCAGAGAGAGAGAAAGTAGAAGTTAGTGAAAACTGCAAGCAAAATGTTAAGAGAAACCGCGAAGAGGAGAACAAATGGAGACAAAAGAGGTGTCGGGTGGAGAAAGAGAGGGGGGCATCTCAACCGGTGGCAGCACTCAGGCTGAAGAGGGTCCCGGATGATGAGAGCGAACAGTTGGTTCGGTCGGTCATGTGGTGGACGCAGGCAAAGACTTTTCCTCACTTGAGCGGTGAATGCACAGCCTGCATTTCTGAAGAATTTTATTCGCTAATAAATCCTTCTTTTAAAAGTTGGCCTGCTATCAGGTTCTAAGTGCTGGCACTTGTTCGCGTAACACAAGGTAAACCCTCAGGACGGACAATCATTCAACTGTTGGCGAAGGCCTCGGCGCCGGGATGAGCTCACTCATACCAATCTCCCGTTGATCTAAAACTTCCTCATTCATTCATCTGTCTGTCCTCCATCATGTGACACCCATCATTTTACGACCTTCGACTCAACCTCAGTGAGAAAGAACCACTGTTGTGATGGTCAAACGGCGTCTTCTGACTCGTCTCCCTGAGACAACATGACTTGTCTGCTAGTTTAGCTAAATAATTCAGTCAATGCGGTAACAGCTCCTCTGCTGAAGCTCAATCTGTCTGCCGGGCCGATCAAACAGTTTCTCTGTTGAAGCGATTAAAACAGGATTGATTAGTTTGTTCAGTTAGGTTTAATTGCATGTTAGCTTGTGCATGACACACTATTATTATTCCCTTGTGTCCTGCCAAAAACTTTACTGTCTTAGGCTGATAGTTTGAGGAGCAACGTTTGGCATCGCCGTGTCTCCAGAAGCTTATTTCTCAAAAGACAGCTGCAGCGGCATGTTTTTTTGGTGGCATTAGGGATGACTTGCTCCTCTTCTCAACGCCTTTTCGTGTGATGGATGTTTGCTTACGTTGACAAAAATGCGGTCCGTATATCACTGCCATGACAGCACCGAGCACAATGCGTCACTACAATTGGAACAAATGCAAAAAGAGGAGGGTAAGAGAGGGAACTTTTACTGCTCCATATGCTGTCTTCTTCATCCATGTGTGTCCCCAGTCTGGGAGCCTAGAATCTGAAATATTCCATCTGCTCTGGCAGGAACGACGAGGAGCTCACTGTTTTTCTCATATCGCTGCTCGGCAAGGCATAACCCCCCATTTGCGCAGACGCTACTTCCTCTTTGTCATTGGGGCGTTCTCGTACAGAGTATTGATTTTGGCGGCAGCCTGGATTTCTTTGATTGGGAAAATCAACTCGGAAAGCGACAATCAACGCTGATTCCTCTACTTACGTTTCATAACCAGTTATTCATATTAGCCCAACGTGCGCAATCAGATCACCCACTCTGAAAGCCAGATGTAGGATTTACCAACGTGTATTCATTGGGCTCCAGGACAAACTGAAACGAATAGGAGCCCGGATGCATCAAAGGTTCATTTCCAGAAAGAAAGACGGGGCATGCGCTGCAGGGTTGGATTCATTTTAAACACCATTTCTGTGAGCCAAGTGGCGACCGCTTTCCCCACCACACACTCGGCCCGCGAAGCCCAAAGCCCAGACCACAACACGCTGCGTGCCGAGCCAAAGGCCATTGTGTTGTTTTCCAATCAGTGCCCTCACAGCTCCACCGGGGCCTTTCCAGCCACAGAAAGGTGGAGACCGCCGGGGCGGACGGCGATCGGTTCCTCACCAGCGGAGGAAGAGGGTAGAAGGGCAGAGGAGAGGGGAGGGGAGGGGAAGGGATGAGTGGGGGGCGTGACGGAAACAGAAGGGAGATAAAATACGAGCATGTGTGGCTGATTACATCTGTGTTCTCGAGACGCGAGCCAATCCCGGTCCCACATCGGAATGAACCTGTTGTGCGAAGCCGCTCGCCCGGTTAGCCGAACGCGAGCTTTCCCCAAAAGAAAACGCTGACGGTTTGGTGCCGAGCGTGCGGTTCTCATCGTGCCGTCTCGCGGCCTTGACCCATATCCGCGTGTTTTGCCCTCATGTGGCCAGCCGAGCTCTCGAGGTGTAGGATGTCAAAGAAAAACACAGAGTTCTTGAAAAAGTTTTTCTTGCCTCCACAGGGACCAAAGCCTCCCCGTCTGCGAAGCAGTAAACATGTGCGGTCTTGTGTGGTGGCATGTGCTCGCGCTCCGTACGTCACATGTCACCTACAACGTTCCATCACAGGAAGCTTTCGCATGTACCTGCTCAGTTTCCGATTTCTGTTTCAGTCTCCGAGAAGGGGGTGGGGGGGGGTTAATTTGCAGAAACGTTAGAGATCTATTTATTTATTCGTCATATTAAAAGTGTATTTATTTTGTTAACTATAAAACAGACAATAACGTTAATGCACAATATCAGTCATGCAGGGAGACACATTTAAAAAGTCATCTGCAGGCAGGAAATAAACAGCCGTCTCTCTGTTCCTCACGCACGCAACGTGCGCGCGCGGTCTCATAGAAGATGTCAGCCCCCCCCGGGCTCCTTATCAGCACACGTCCGAGTCTTCCTAATTAATTAATGGCCAATAAAAACGAGGTACTTACAAGATAGGAATTCGGCCTGTCGAGGAACACGGAGTCTCCCATGGTGCCGAATAAGTATCCAACATATAGTAAATACCTGCAAAATGTTGATGCAGCGAATTATATCCCGTTAGAAAATAAGTCCCCCGCCCCCTCCGAAAAAAAAGAAAGTCTGTGTGCCCGTGTGCGCGGAGGAAAACCAGTCTTCCCGTTTCACTCCTGTCTTCTCCCTCGCAAGACAAACTGAGTGACCGAGGACACTTCTTCCAGCACCCCCACCGACCCCTCTCCCCTTGCAGGCGTTTAGGAGCGGGTGCGCTCGCGCCGGGCGGACACTCGTGTCAGCGAAGTCTCCGCGCCGGGGAGGACACCATGGTGCGTAATGCGTAACGGGTCCATACTGCGCGCTCGGTGCACCCCGGCGAAGACAGATGCTGAGCCGAGCCAGCAGAGGCACAGAGAGCGCCGTGAGACGGGGCTTCCGGTGGAGATTTTCAAAATATAACGAGCTTCCGTTTTTTTTTAATCCACAAACATCTGAAAGGAGGACGGAAAATGGACATCGGCACTATTATTTAGCGAAATAGTTTTCTTGAAAAACCGTTCTGCTGACGTAATTAACAACACTAATACTAACAGTAGTAGTAATAGTAAGTATACGAGTTTTGACAAATAAAAGGTGACTTAAGGTGACACGTTTTGGACAGGCAGCAAGGCCATTATTAGCCAACTTATACTAGCCTTACTTCTATGCATGCAGTATGCATTTATTGCATTATAACCGATCTAAAAACATCGGTTATTTGACACAGGACCAAACATGAAGGCAGAGATAGAGGGGCATCAAAAGAGGGGGAAGAAGCTTTTGATTATCAGCAGTAAATGTTTTCATGTCAGTTTCCCACAAAATGAAGCTCGACTCTGCAAACTCCAAATAGGGATAACAGTAAAGAGCTGTAGCTGTTTTTGCTGAAGGTGAGGAGGACACAGGGAGAGATGCATAAGTATATTATTCTGCTAGTCTTAACTGAAGCAAGTTAATGAAAAAATGAACTCATCATATCACCTTTCATTCTGTACAGTTTCTTGTGGTATTTAAAATGAATCAAAACAATCTCATACTGCCGTATTAATTATGGGGGTTTCAAGTCTTTTCGTTTACTGTCATTTGAGATGGAAATATCCAGAAATGGATGATGCTTAAAAACAAGCCCATTTATCTTAGCGTAGGGAAAGTTGATATTTTGGAGATACAAGGTTTCTGCCAGCTGTGACAAATAGCAGCATTCTGTGGGCCTTATTACTGGAGCAAATAAATCACAGCTGAGAGAAAATACTGGACCGCAGAACCAAAACTGTGATTGCTTGATTAAATTGTAAAGATCTGTTATTTATATTTTCCCCTTTCAAAAAACCTCTCTACAGAGCAAAAGGGCCAATTCTAAGCACAAGGGTTGCCGGCTCTGTGTAGCATTAATGTGAAGGCAACCTTAGGCAATTTGATTCTTACAAATCTAAACTCGTAAAAAAAACAGAAGCATGCAAAAGAAATGGGCACAGTGGCCAAAGAATATAAGCCACAGTGCCCACACACAGAGATGGTGAGAGTTAATGAAAAGCATTAGCGCTGCAGGAGTGACTTTAAAGAGGGCACAAAGTGACCACTTTTCTCGATTCAATAACCAGTACGTGTGAATGAGTTGAGTGAGAGAAAGACAGACGGTTCCTCCCTGCTGATCAGATAGCCCCTTTTGCCATTTAAAGAATGCTGAGACGTCAATGAGGCCGCTCGCTTCACTCGGCAGATAGCACACACGCGGCTGCGAGCCGACTCGGCCGTAAAACCCGGTGCTGCACTGCAAGTGTGTGTAAGTCACACAGGCGCCATCACAGCCCCGCATGGTTACAGAAAACCGGTTGTGAACAGCCACTGAACAAGTATTAAATGCTTATCATATCTCGTTTGGGGGAGGTTGGTCAAAAGAACAAAAATGTCATTGGATTCAATTGAATTGTTAAAGAAAAGGGAGGGGCCTCGAATATTTAAGCAGCTGTGTGTGTTCTTTAGGGTTGAGAATTCCAAAATCACGTCCGGTACAGTTTGCAGGTACGCTTGGTTCAACTAAAGCCCAATAATCCGACAAAGATCTAGTCAAGTTAACCCAGTTTAATTACCACCAACAAAATAATCGCAACCTAATGCTAATCCTAAGGCTGTCCTACACGGACCACTTAATCACTATAAGCAAACTTATTTGCTTATAGTGATTAACAGCATTTAAACAGCAGTTGGACTGATTGCCACAAGCTTTTTGATGCTTACTTGAGAAAATTGGCCGATTCAAATTAAAAATGTTACAAACCAGTTTTAAGTTCAAGATTCATATTTGAGTCAATTGGACTATCTTGTCAATGCTAACGAAAACTGCAAAATTAATCTGCATTGTTATTGGAGGGAGAAAGACCCCGAGACTCACAAACCCTGTTCAGCAGTACGACCACGAGCTGTGTTCTATGGACCTGTGGGAGGAGCCAATCGTCTCCTAAAATGGAGCTTCAATTGTCCCAGTATGACCACGGCTCACACACACACACACGCAACACACCGAGCCTGTGCGAGAGGCAGGCAAGCCTGGACGAGAGAGTACGTAGCGAAGGGGGGAGAGGGGCAACATGTGTGTATTGACACGCACATCGCCGTCGGGGGGGAATAGACCACGACTGCCCGTGGACGAGGGCGGTGCAAAGCCCGTTGGAGAGGGTCGTTCTCACGATAGCAATCGACATCCACTTGACCCGTATCAATGCAATCAATACAACCAATCTCCTGCTACAGTCGGCCAGCACGTCGAATATCTCACAAAGAGGCGCCGCTCGTTTGTGCGCTTGCTTACTTTAGTCCGGTTTACTAAATATTTGTGATTAAATATTTCTGCCTCGTTGTCTTGGTAATAGGTAAGGAACGTGGTTGATGTGTGATCCTAATCGAACTCAGCTGATCAAAATCGAGTAAAAAAAGAAGACAATGAGTCACACCGCGGATAAAAAGATATGTAGGGCAAAAGAGTACGACGGTGAAGTGGCTTCCTTCTTATTAGCACGCGGCCTTGGTGTTTTATCATTCTTACTTTCCTCCAATGAACTTTGACCTCCATTTTCAAAACACGGCCGGGCGACTGGGTTTAAAGAGAGAGAAAGGGGAGAGGGGAAGGGGGGGGGGTGATGGTTAAAAAAAAACGGGCACACATAAACAAATTTACAGCAGGAGCTGCACAAAGCAGCTCTAGGGGATGACCTCAGTACTGGGGAATGCGAGTGTGTGTGTGTGAGTAAAAAAGAGAGAGACAGAGAGAGATGTTGCTTCACTCCTTCACTTGGGAGGCAAATACAGAAGACACAAAAAGACAAACAAATATATTAGGAATTGGGTCCTGTGGAGGGGTCTAGGACCCCAGCCTCCCCCCCCAGGGACGGCCGCTGTGCGGCGGGGAAAATGTTTTTTTAGAGGAACTGATCACTCAACATCCACTAAACACAGGACGCACACACGCGCACACAACGTGACGACAGCGTGGGTCTGGATTCAATCTGGGCGCTTCTATCAACAGGCCGACCCAGTTGTCCTAAATCTCCATACTCTGTCCTGAGGGCCAATCGACAGAACGGGGGGTGGGGAGGGGGGGGTAAGTAAAGAATGTTGGCATACTAGCCCGGGGTTGCTGTATGGTTTTCATATAGCAACCCTTCATTACAACGGGCTCACAGCGCCCGGCGGGCAGGGGGGGGGGGGGGGGGGGCACTCTACAGTGAAAATGCTCGGCCCTGACCCCATGCAACCACATTTTAAAAAGTGTAGACAAATGCGTTTTGTCAAAGTAGAGGGGTGCCACGTTTCTGGTATCAATTTGGGGGGGAAACACTTGCTGGGGATAGTTTGCATTTTAAGAAAATAGTGCAGGTGACCTCTCTTTGAAACCCAATAGTTGGACCTGATTCGTTGACATTCTTGAAACTGAGTCATTCGACGTTGTTGGTATTATCTGGAGTCGCAGTATCTCCACATCATTGTGTCAAATCAACAACTGAAAGACCACCAATGTTGTTATCACAAATATTGTTTTGCGCAGCGTTAAATCGGCTGCACCCCGAGATTTTAATCAAATCCATTTTTGGAAATCCCCCCCCATTTATGGAACGAAGAAACGGGCGCACAGCGAGGACAAACAACTCACTTTGAGCATAGAAAATGCATTTCATTACCTCACCTCATTATTTATTTATACAGCCGTGGAGGAATTATTGATTGGAATCTATTGGCGGCTCAGGCATCGAGTTTGGCAAAAGACTGAAGAGAAAAGCAACAAGTCTCGGACATATTTTCCTATAGTAGGTTCTGTTGTTTGCTTGTTCTTCTAACACGAGGTAGCGTTTGCTCTCGCGTTCATTCTCTCATGCGAAATGCTTTTGTTTCTGTTTTGGGTTATTTCCTCTATAGGCGCTTTGTCACTCGTTGGCATGAACGCCCGAAATGAAGCGTTTGTTTTGCCGGCAAGGGTTCAATTGCAACAGATTCAAGTAAAAAACAAACAAAAAAAACACTTGTGAATGCTGGTCAGGAATAAAATGGTTTTGAACATAACAATGTATCTACAGCGCAGGTCCATCTGCGCTCTTGTGTGGTGTTTTTAAATGGAACAGTGGTGACGTAGGTGACCAAAGCCAGCTATCCAATAAAGTTATGAATCACGTTGACGCCCAGACTAGCTTTTCTCTTTCTTCTCGCCTCCCGCGCCTCCTTCATGTTTTTTTTCTTTTGTTTTGCCACAACAGTTGCCCTAGTTCTTCAGCGGCCCAGCCGTGTCGGACAGCACAAAAAAAAGACGCCCTGATTGATACGATTTAACCCCAGTTATTCAAATATCTGAATACCTCTATGATGTCATGTCTGACAAATTCCTGACA
The DNA here is from genome assembly GCF_964276395.1 of Gasterosteus aculeatus. Lineage (NCBI taxonomy): Eukaryota > Metazoa > Chordata > Actinopteri > Perciformes > Gasterosteidae > Gasterosteus > Gasterosteus aculeatus. Next base: position 24,746,789 of record NC_135688.1, on the reverse strand, counting down.
TTATTTTCAGATCTGCCTCATTGCAGTTGGCCGTGGGGGAAAATTATTGCAGAGATTTACTTTGTATTTGTCTGCTGTGTGATGCATTCACTGGCAGCAGAGAAGCAGAAAATAGCCTTGACTCGTTGCCATGGCATCGCAGTAAAAGCGTCTGGTTCCTTGTGGGGAAAGGAGGGAGCAACGTGAGATGTACACCATCACATGAGGTTGGGTGAAAAGGAGGGGGTGGGGGGGGGCACAGACACAGAATTGTAAGGGGCACTTCAATATTTCTGTGAAAATACCGAACTCCAAATTGGCCGTGACATGAGACCAGGCACGCTGCAGAAAAACAACACGTCTGTCCTCTAATTTAAGGTGGCAGCACTTAAGAAAACACCGGCTCCACACCTGTTAAAACACACGCAGAGATCCACGCTCGTCCTCTTCCTCTCGCCAGCGCCACAGTTCTGCCCGACCGGGAAGGGGTTTTGGTCTGAAGTCTGCAGAGGAAAAAAACTAAAGGAACAGCAGTCTTGACAGGCCGGATAGCTCGAATAACAGAATAAAATGTGAGTTATGTGACGCGCGCGTGCTGGCTCAGCTCAGCTGACCGATGGCTTCTCTCTCTGCACGTTCATCCAAAGGCTCTGAGAGCCTCGCTATGATCCGCTGTTGTTGATGAGGACCCTTATGTTAGTGCTGAGCTCAGTGTGCGTTTACTCAACTCAAACTTTGGTTAGAAGTATTACAAATTAACAAACAACGGCCGACTGTCCTGGATCCCCGGGGGCCCGAAAAGCTCATGATTTTGTGTGAAATATTTTTGAATCATATGATTTACTGCAAAAACATACACCACTAAAGGACATTGTGAACTATGCGTCTATAATGTAGCCAACTTTTGAGGGTTTGAACAAAGGGCAAATTGTGTATTCACACTTTGGTTATTGGACGGCCTGAAGACACAAAACGTAACATAATAAATATTGAGCCAGACACCCTATTTGCCCCGGTTTCCGTCTGCATTTTGCATTCTGTCATGGGGCAAACGGCGAGATGGAGGTTTAGTCCACTTTTGATGGTGTCTTTTTTACCAAATGAATCTGATAATGGACTATAATCAGTGGGCAATCAGTCACATTTTATGGACGGTGACTGATCCGTGAACCCCACATCCAATCACCTGATTGCTTGCAAATGAGTTTGCATAGTGTTGCCTGCGCTTTGTGTAATCACATGTTTTGTTTTTTTCATGCAAATCCATTTGAAATTGAACCCACTCAAGCACCAGAGGCGAGCACAGACGATATGGAGCCGCGTGGATGAGTATTACTCCCTCAGCTGTCTGTATTATTCTGCTTGTGTTCTATGATAATCAGCGCTTTCACTTTTTTCAGATGCAAATCCAGTAATAATGAGAGAAACCGTCTTAGAAAATGTGGTATAATTCTGAAAAACGTCTCCTTTTCCCCCCCGTTTCTTTACCTTGTTTCACCTCGTGCCTCTCGTGCGCAGCAGATGGCGTGCGCGTCACAGTGTTAATCCGTCTTTGTTTCTTTGGACGGGCCTCCTCCATTGGCCGCAAACTCAGTTGAACTCGTGATAAACGAGCGCTAGTGACATTGCTTGGACAGACCCTTCATCTGTGTTTATCAGTGTGTGTGCGTGTTTTGGATTCCCGAGATCTTTTCCAACATAGCAGTCAGGTATGCATGCATACGTCCAGTGCATGCTTTTTTTTGTGCATCATACGGCGTGTTTGCATAGCTATATACACATGCGGTGAATGCGGCTGTGTGCGATCTCTGCGGCGCGTAAATCCCCCGGCCAGAGCGTATCGCCGCTTTATCAAGAGTCAAACTGAGCAGCCTTAGTTCTTCTCAGTTCGGGGTGTAAATATTTAGCGTGTGCATAAACACAGCGGCCTTCTAGGAATGCTCTGGTCACAAACGACAGCAGTGCTTTTATCCCACTCCCGATAAGACGGGGGAGACAAAACTGTTGATTCATCCGAATATGCCACACGCGCAGAGCTCATGAAGTCCATGGAGTTCTGTCCGTCTGATAAGCTGTCCAGTCTCCTTTTGAAAGGGTCTCTTAATCAGAACCAACATGTCTCCTCTTTAAACAATCTGCTACTTATTCTGTTATAAAGAAATACACAAAGAAGCCTTCACGCATCCTCACTATCTTCATGGGCTCCACCTCAACATGTGATACATGAATAGGATTCAATAGAAGTCAGTACCATGTTGCGGCCTGCCACGGTAATGGGTATATTGACTTATCGCACATATTAAAATGAGCCTGATAATTCTTGGTGCTGCAATACATTATACGAATTTTACATATACATGAATGTCATCAACATCTTAAGTCGCCACACACACACAGCGGACACCGTCAGGGGGAGGGAATGCGTGAACCCACCGTGTTATGAAGGTTTTTTTTCGTGACATCTGCAGCAGAGCCAATTAGGATAAACACGTACAAATGGGCTTTCAAAGCCGCAATCTTCAGCTCTGGTTGTGGGAACATTTTGGCTTTAAGTCGAGTGAGAGAGGAGAGCCGGTAGACGTGAACGAGCTGGTATGACGACAAAAAGAGGCAAGGCAACTAACCTCAAATCTCACCCAAAACACAACCCCCCCACCCCCCAGCCTTTCAACCTGAACTACTAGCCTGATGCTTCGCCCCGCTCCGTGTCCCTTGCACTTATTATTTATAGCGTACTCGTATTATTATGCTATTATATTATCATTATGTAATCAGTGGCATGAAATGGTCTGAAAATTACAATAATATCGTTTATCGCAATTAATTTTGGTGCAATAATCGCACAGCAAAAATCATCGTTATTGTGACAGGCCTGACCATTAAGGATTCAATGTGACTGTGATTTTTTACTGTTAGCGGGAAGAAAGGAGTTAATGATGCACTGCATGCGGGCAGTAAATGTTTCTCATATTAAAAGCTAATCTACATTTTTATTATTTGTTGTATTGAAAAAAAAAAGAGGGAAAAGGAACTAATTTCAGCTGGGCATTGGGGATACATATTTAGTGGTTCCTGGTGTATGAGTTTGGGACAAGGAGAAGAAGAAAGACTTGAGGTGGGGGGTTGACGGATCCATCTCATCCCTTTTTTTTCAATCTGTGGAATGCGGCTTGAATCCAATCTCAACTCCCCTGTTGGCTCCGCCCACACTCCCACCACCTCATATCCTGCCACACACACACACACACACACACACTGTGAGGTCATTTTAACCATGAAATAAGTGGTGCCTGCTCTAACATGTTCAGCTGATTTGTAGCCTCGTGCACACTCCTTCTGATGTGTGTGTGTGTGTGTGTGTGTGTGTGTTAGGGAGGAAGAAGTTGTCCATCCGTGTATGAAATGAATTCACTAGCCTTCAACGCTCAAGGGAATAGTTGGAGTTTGTTAAATGGATATTAGCTTTTTGTTGCCATGTTTATAAACATTTAGTGCTTTGGTCCCAAAATGGAATGGAAAATCCCATAACCTTTCTAAGAGAATCTACAATTCTGATTCCTGTTTGGCGCAGCAACCTGCCAGTTATCAATATTCACAGCAGCTTCTAAAGTTCAGCTTCATTTGTCAATCAAAGAATTGGTGGAAGGCAATAAAAGCACACACAACATTCTCAAGGTAGATTGAGAAAATCAAGAAGCATTGTTAGCATTGTTAACCCAAGCTGGGTTAAATCAATTTTGAGTTTTATTTTGATTTTTTAACGATGTCGGCATGAATCTAATCTCCTAATTTTTCTCGATCTCTTTGTATGGAGCTCAACACTGAGCCTTGATATGCGTTTGCTGCCGTGTGTATTTAGTTAAAACGACATCTACATGTCACACATCTCATCAATGCTGAACGTGTGCAGCTAGTTATTCAAAAGCATAAATACTCCCTGTAAGTGGCACCGTGCATCATGTTAAACAGCCATGATGACAGGACTCAGGATGAGTGGTGGTCAGAGCGTTTTGCACCTCTCACCATTATTGCTACTTTCGGCTCTACGTATTATTTCAGTCCACGTTCCCCGTGTCTGATTTTTCCATTGCCGAGAAACTCGCACCGACTGCGTCAGAGCCTTTGAAAATATAAACTATCCCCTGATGCTTACGTTCGAGAAAAGGATGCTTCCTTTGTTCTCGCTCGTACGGTCGGGTACGGTGGCGTGTTTACATCGTTGAGCGGTCGCCGTGGCGACAGACGGAACCTGACGGGCCGCAGAGAGGAGAGCTTGCAGGGCCGGATCCGGGACAAGGCAAGTGGCGTTGCGTTATGCTCACATCCGCACGTCTTCTTCGGAGATTGGAGATGGTGAGTGCAGCAGCTTTTAAGGTGTCAAGACAAGAGCTCTCAAAGCAGCCACATTCATGGCGCACTGTTTAATGTGTTTATGCGTCGCCGTCTGACTTTGAAGGCCCTCGAACGTGGATAATGGCGTCAGATGTCACATGGGCATTGACAAGGCCAAGGAGTTTACCACCATCCCGCTCGCCGATGTGGTCCTGTAAACGCACTCAATGAGCCAAATCCAGGCGTCTGTTTGGTTCTGTTATGATGGCGCGGCGAGCGGAGAGCCGGGTGGAAAGATTTAATAACTTCATAAAACCCAGAACACATGAGTACGTGCAGGTAAACATTCAAAAGTACAAATTGTGAGCGCACACAGAGAGAGAGAGACACACACACACACACACCCCTCCACTGTATGACTGCGGTAGAGTCCATTAAATCTCCATTAACACGGAGCCTCCCTGCTAGCCCGAGCTAATCCAACCCAGGTGTGTGTGTGTTTTCACCCCATCCCTCTCCTGCTCCCTCATTCTCTGTCTCCCCCTCTACTTTCTCTGTCTTTTACTCTCTTCGCCCCTCCTCCTTTCCCCTTTCCATATCTCCGCTCCAACCAGGGTCCCCATTTCCCACGCTCTGCCCTGGACCTGGCCGCTCTGCAGCCTCCTGCAATTAAGTCAAATCAAGGCAAATTTCGGGCTCTCAGCGGGGAAAAGCCGACCGACACACCTCATTGTTAATCTTCTTAAGCTCAGGCATCTCCACAGTCACCTACGGGCTGGAAAAGACAGCCGCAGAATTCTCCTCTTTCAGGCGATTCAGCAAAGGGGCTTCACTGGGTATTTAAGTGTCACTCCCGCATGCAGGGCATCCACACCTGGGCTGCCACGTCCAGCCTAAGCTCAAGTATTTGCGCTGTGTGTTCAGTCTGAATAATTAGGCCGAAAGGTGACGTGACATCAGGGTTCTAGGCAGAGGGACCTGAAAGGCAGAAACATGTACATGAACATGGATGATGGCCTTTTTTATGCTGGGAACTGTACGAGTCCGACACTCTCTTCCCAGGCCTTTTCGCAATAGTCATGGTGGCCGTCGCTGCTCATGCCAACCGCCACCCGCTTCTTGCTTTGTTGATCGCAAACAAACCACGGCTTCTGTAACCGGACGCATCATTTCCTGCGCTGGTGGGATTTTTCCAGGGAAAGACCTACTTGACGCCAGGTGTCCAGAGAGGTAAAAGCCCTTTCCTGAGCTGGCACCGGGCTGCTGCGCTTTTGTGCTTTAGCAATCATCCATAGAGAACGTGGAGAGTAGCATAAACATATTTTAGTATCCTAATTGTGTGCTTAAACATTTGACTAGAAGTCCGAAGGTTCTCTTTAAACACCTTTAGAAAAAAAAGGTCTATGACAATTGCGCTTTGTTCGTCTGTGGAGACTAAATACATTATGTACACACTGTCTTTCTGACACAGACAAATGTTCTGGGAAGGTACTCTGCAGGAGAGAATATGATCTCTGCTTGGAAGTGACGACGTCCCCCACTAAAGCAGTACAAACACACATTGTTGTGTTTGTGAGTGTGTGTGTGTGTGTGCGTGCGTGTGGATCAGTGTGTGGGCATATGTGAGTGTGTGTGTGGCTATGTGGGTGTTGGTGACAGTCCAAACAACTCCACTCCACTGGAGATGTCTTATGAGAATACTTGCAAATGTGTAACGATAACAATGTGTGCCCACGTTTACCAGAAGGTTTTATTGGTTGAATTGTTTTAACAGAGTGGACCTTTCATGGGGAAACCTGTGCATCGCTGATGCTGTGAGCGCCCTGCTAACGACCACGCTTCCAATCAGGTTTACGTGTATAAATGTTTGCGGTCTGCAGCGAGATGTCGGCCTGTTAAAATATCCTTTTAAAGCGAACACATTCCAGGGCCTGGGATCAAACTGTTTGGGTTTCTCCTCCATGTCCAATGCATTTTAAACAGTTTTATTTGGCCCCAGTGCTGTAAAATATGCTCTGCATGCAGCTGGTATCAGCTATTGTAATGTTTTTGTAAGATACTTATGACATAGGGAGGCCGAGGAGACAGATGTGCGCAGCTGTGACGGGCCGCAATGCAGCCCACCCACATTTTTTGTGTCATTGATCATCATTTTGTGTGCATGTGGGTGTCCAGAATGGGAGATTTTTAGAAGCTGGCCACCACTCTCTAGTGGCAAGAACATCTCATTACATTTTAATCTGCACTTTCACTGCAATGTATTTTCACGTATTATTATACTGCTGTGCTGCAATAAAATAATACAAAAATAGAGCACCATAGAGTGTTTTGGTACATTATAGACGACATTGATATTAGGTTAACAATAGGAAAACTGAAAAATGACAGTAATGTACTGGCAGACCTTCTGCCGGTTGTCAGCAAAATTAAAACTTACTACTAGACGAACATATTGTGAAGTACATCACAGGAGGTACACTTATCAGTAACCTGCCAGTATGTTTACCTGCATGACAATAATACACTAAGGAGGAATTTCTTGGAACGTCATAATCAAGACTGTATTGTGGCATTTGTTTTGGGGTTAGGAAATGAAACAACATGCACTTGGAACGGTAAAGTGGGAACAAAAACTCCCTTTTCATTTTAATATTTTGAAATTTCTCTGGTGAATTAGTTTTTGATGAGAGAAGATATTTCACTTCTGTCCACTAGGTGGCGATAAGACCCTCTGAATACTAACGCTCATTCAGCTTTCTCAGACTCTTTCTCTTTACCTCTGACTTAGATTAAAAACACATCATATTGCAGCTGCAGCTACACATATAAACTGCACAATCCTCAACACAGACACACACACCTGCAACCGATATGACTCTTCCCGCCTGCCTCTGGAACTTGAGTGTTCCTCCGCTGAGCTATTTTTCTATTAATAGCAACAGAGCTCCGGCTGTATCCAAAATGCCTGCTGTCTCATTCCGTTTTGCTCCCCCGCTGGAGCAGGCCAGAAAGGTCCCCGCGCTCTTTGCTTTCGAGGGGCCCGCAGTCGCGTACAAAGCCGACAAGGATCTGCTTTCACAAGAGCGTGTCAGTCATTTTGTCCGTTTGAGCGATAAACAGATGTTGATCGGTTGGACAGTACAGCGTGTCTGCGCCCACGTCCGTTGAGGACCTGACCATAACACGACCTGACCTCTAATCCTAACCCTGACCTCCGGACACCTTTGGAAATGAATGAAAGATTCCTCGGGTCCCAGCTGGGATGTTGTGAATTGTCTACAAATGGAAGTTTGGCCTGAGAGGCCATCCGAACGCCAGGATCCATCCTCTGGGCTAGTTTTAGGGACTAAATTGAGTTTAGTTTAGTTCAGTGGAAACTGCATAAACAATTCTCTCTGTAAAGACGAGTTTTACGCGGTGGAGTGAAAGACGACACCCATTTGGCCCCTGAGCTCCTCAGGCAGGTCACTTCAAACGAGAACAAATCTGTGGGAGGGCGAAACTCAAATCCCTCTTGTCATATGTTTTTATTTTTTTATTTTGATTACAGAGAATGAGGCAACGTAGCCAGGTTGTCTTGAGAAGTGAGGCAAGGAAAGCCAGTAACGGACAGGATGAAAAACAAAACCAAGGCAGAAAAAGTGACGGGCGGGTGAAGAGGACAGGAAGTTGGGGGGGAGGGGGAGGGGGGGTCACTATGTAGTTGCAAACCCTTTTTTTCAACAGGAGCCCTGGGGCCCTCGGCATGAAGCTCTGACCTGGAATTCCAAATAAATAATTCCTTAAACCTCCCCACTGAAGGAGACCAGCACAAGCAAATGCACAATTGCTCCAAAACCGTGGCCTGTTTGGACTCATCTTGCACATATTCAAAGGCACGTTTGATCAGCAGACGTGATTCGACGAGGTGAAATCACACACACTCACAGGTGCACACCAAAAGTGGACCCACTCGCAGGTATTCGCTCAGCTTAGCTTCTCGGAGTAGCCTAAATTTGTGCGTGTGTGAGCGGGAACATTCCGTTAATCCTCACTAAATACAGCATGAAGCCGCCCCGTTCGGTAATAAAGGAGCAGGCGAGGGGAGACGTGGCACCGAGGTCAGACGCTCTGCGGCGTATCCGAGTAATTAATATCCACAGGACTTAGCGGGGGCAGAGCAGAAAAGACAACACAAACAACGCAGAGGGGTTTTCACTGAAGGCCTCGGCTGCACTCAGATGTGCCAAAAACTGTAGCCGGAACAAATCAAACCCCCAAATTAGATTTGTTTTTTTGGGCATATTTTTCAGTCTTGGGGACGGGGCGTGAAAAGGCAGCGTGTCTATAACCCCATAATAGGATCTCTTGATTGATATCTTTCTCCGAGATGGGCGATTATTTCTGGCCGGTACTTTGTTTGTACTTAGCTTGACACTATTAATCTGATGGTCGAAAAAAAACACTTAAACCACAATAAACCAGCGGATGACGTCACAGTGACTTAGTTACAGTGACTAACCCTGTTACTGATCTAAGATTAGACAAAGAGCGGAGATGTTGCAGACGTTTCACCCGGTGGGATTGTACTTTAACCACGGTTACACTAATTGACGTGAATGAGAAAATAGACATTTAAAACAGCGTGGCAGAAGTGAGAGGATCTAGTAGCTGCTTTCCCCCGATAGCCCGTGATCAAACCACGCTAGAAAGGAGCTTAGTGGACACACGGGTCACTGTAACACACACATACACAATGTGAAGGCCATTAGGTCATCCAGCCACCATGTTGGGGTTCTCTCCACCACACACACACACACACACACAGACAGATAGACACCCGAATGTAACTCAACACTGCTGCTTTCTCACTGGACGAGAGCTTTAATGTGCACCAGACAGAGAGATTTTGGCTGCGGAAATTAATGTTTACTTCTGGGCCGCCTCTTCGTTTTTCACTCCGTTGTTGAGAAAGAACATGCGAGATGGCTGGAACCGAAAAAAAAAAGTTGTGGCAAACAAACCCTGCCCGCTGTTTCATGTGGTTCTTTTCAGCGGACACAAACTCGTATCGTGTTTTTCATGCACAAATAAGAGGACGCGCATCACGTCTCATTGGAAGCAAAAGTGGATTACATTTGTCTTGATGGCACAAATGCCCAGAACAAACTAAGCCTGCCATGTCTGAGAAATTAAGATGTTTTTATGAAAAGCAAAAATCCTTCCGGCCTGTTTGCTGGTCGTGCGTGTTAAAAGCCAGGCCCGTTAAACTTAATAAGAGCCGTAATCCAACTACAGCCCCATGCAGACCTACGGCCATGAATCCAGAGCTTCTCCCGGGAGAGGAACGGTACTAGAACATGCTGCACATGGCACACAGGCCATCTATACCATGATGGTAAGCTGCACGCTGAAAAGGTGACTTTTAAGGACCACGTCGAACCGAGCCGCTTCAGAGTCGGGAGCGCTGCGAGCCAAGAACGTCCACCTGCAGTTCGTCACGCTTTCAGTGTTTTGACAAAAGCTCTCGCAGCGGCGTGATGACATCCGCCCGCTTTACGCACCGTAATCCAGCCGCTCTGCACACTTTCGAGTTAAAAAGAAAGCTGTTTTTTCTCATTAAGTGAGACTTTGCAAATCCTTGGCTTGAAGCCTCCAAGGCGATGTGTGGATTTTTCTTTTTTTTTTTTTGTTCTTTTTAAGTTTGTATTTTTTGGTGAGAGCATTCCAAAGATGTCAAAACCGTCAAGGTCTCGTTCCTCCAACGCAGCCTCCTCACTTTGAGGGAACTCAGGGAGGAAATCAGGGAGGAAAGGCAAAACGGATAGCTGCTGGGTTCACAAGTTCAGGCCTTTGGGTTTGCGAGAGCAAGCGAGGCTGTTCTGAGAAAGGAGGACGATGCCTATAAAAATGTCAAATGTACATTTGGTTTTGGCGGATGGGTTTCTTTTTGTGTGTTCCATTGCTTCTGATGTTCTGCGTTTCAGCTTAGCTCGTCATTGGAGTCGAGATTCGCGTTGAGGAAAAGGGAGAGTAATGAACTAGGAATAATCCTCGTCTGGTGAGCAAAAACACAAAACGACCCGTGTCGACGTCGCGCCTTATATGGCTCAACGCTCGAGCTGCGGCAAACATGTGCAGCAGTTCATACTGAAATGTTTGACGAAGCACAGAGGCGGCATTAGAATACGTGAAGCGCGAACCCCACCTGCTTGGAAGAAACCATTGTAAAAGGTTGGAAAACAGATGTAGTTGGTACTCGATATTACACCCGGCATGTGGGAGATTCTATCACAGATAGTTCTCGCTACCGAGGAGCCAACAAACCGTCAACAGTCAATTTGTGACCGTAGTGGTTGTTGCGTTTGGACAACATTTGCAGAATGCAGGTAACGTTACCTTTTAAAGAAAAGCTCCGCCGTTTTTACTAGTTCAGCAGTTTTGAGGTGAGCGTCGGCCGAACCGAGGTCATTCGGGTTCCGTCCTCCGGGTACCATGAATGTGAGTGCAAAGAATTGCCCGACGACGAAGCTCCGAACCTCGACGACCTGCCGCCACGACATCGTCGTCATCTAGCAGCGGGATCTGTTTGAACGGCGGAGATGTTCTTTTGAGATTGTTTCCCTCACTTGACCCCCCTACCGCCCCTCTTCTGAAGCATTAGGGAAAGTGGTTCTAAAAATAGAACGTACAATGTCAACCTTCTGGCGCCCCATCAACAAGCAGGTTTGAATTGGCCGACCCGCCGTTTCCCCTCCGACAGAAAGGCCTGCTGGCTATTAGAAAGGTTATTTGACGAGACGAGTTGTTTCCGATCAGTCTACAAGAAGGGCCACTTCCAGTCACCGCCCCCCCCCCTTGCTGTAAATAACACAGAGTGTGCTTCGACGTTCTGCGTCATTCTTCTTTCAACATCAACAACCTGAGCGTGGAAAAAAAAAAAAAAACTCTTCAGCCATCCCGGCCAATATAACTGTCAGACGTTTGCTTTTGGTGTAAACCGTTAGAGCTCCACTCTGTCCCCGCGGCTCCCTTCTTGTTCTCCCTGTGCCTCGCTGCCCGGGTCTCCCTCCTTAAAAAGTCATGTAGCACGAGGTGTATATGCACAGGTTGCCCTACATACCGGCCACCGCCAGAGCAAAGTTTCACATAGATTGACATAGAGAGGCCTTGCACCTGCATGAAAACCAAGCCGATCCGTGTTGATTCAATACAGGCAGCTTATTTTTCAATGGAATCCAAGCCTCGAAACATTTTCCAAAAGCTGCTCTCATTTTGAAATGAAAACCAAATGATGTTAATAACAAATGCATCATGCCGGAGGACCCATGATTAATCCATGAACAGCTTCAGTATCACATTTCCAGAACGTTTCGCTAAATGACATGTCTTATAAGTTGTATACATATCGACCTGCAGGCAGAAACTCGCCACCAATTGATCATTTCCCAAATGCCAGTTCTCTAAAAGCGCACAATTAAAAGGTATCCCGACTGGAATGTTGAATGTCACCTGCAGTTTCATCATGGAGGGACACACTCCCACAGCAGTCGGCCATGTTTGAACTGGTCTTTCTGCAAAAAAACTTTACAACACAGCCGTGGGGAAGGGGTGAGGCAATGATGACAACCCCTGTGTTTATTATGCAAAAAGGATTTTTCTTTTTTGCATTTGGCAAAATAAGGTGCATTGCAGCTAAATAAAATCCTGCAATACCTTTGATAATTTTCCAGAATAACAGTGTGTGTGTGTGTGTGTGTGTGTGTGTGTGTGTGTGTGTGTGTGTGTGTGTGTGTGTGTGTGTGTGTGTGAGAAACATCCCTGCAGGCCAGCGGCACGCCTCAGGTCTGCATTTTTACAAACACTCGAAGGTGCAATAACTTCACGGTCCAGATTGTACTAACGACTCCAAACCAATGGCCTCATGTTATCCTTTGGGAGGAGGTGGGGGGGGGGGGGCGCGGCATGGAAAACAGAGCTGCAGCGGTGGGAAACTGCTGAGTGAGAACTTCTCCACATCTCCGAGAGGAAGAGAGGGAGGAGGAGAGAGGGTAGAGAGTGAAGCTGCAGCCGCTACTTCTAATAGGAAACGATGGGGGGGGGGGGGGGGGGGGGGTGTTCTTCGGGGGCCACGTGGGTTTCGACCCGGAGGCCAGTCCAAGTCGTGAGAACCGAGTCCTGTGCCGCGCGCGTCCTCACGTTCCTCACAGCTGCACGTCCACTTTGCGTGGGGAAATGGTCATACCTTCTCGCCAGTGCACGTGGACTATGCAGCCAGTAACCCCCCCCCCAGTGCCCCCCTCCCGCCCTGCTAAAAGTAAGTCTTCCAAGTATGTTTTGGTAAAGATTTCATACGCTGCCCTTCCCTCATTCAAACTCAATTTGAAGTCAAGACAAAAGGCCAACCGGCCCACTCTTGACAACAGGCAGAAGGGAGAGAAAAAAAGATTTGGTGGGATTAATTTAATCCTCCACTTTCCATAAGAGTTCCTTCAGCTTTTCCCAGGAGTGGGCTACTTGGCTAGAAGGTGACTGAAAACACATGGGAACCAATCCAGGTCAGAGAAGTACAGCTCCCTCCCCCACAGTTAACTGCCCATGTGCCCTTGGGCAAAACTGACACCACTTGCCCCCCAAGTTGTAGTGGTTTGATGCTGGACATCTTCCAGGTGCAGATGTGGTTCCAAAAGCAGTAACTCTGCAAAGCCCATAAATCGTCCGGCTCCAACGTATGCTGCTATAGGGATGGAGTTGGACCAGAATTTGGCTTTGACATGTTTTGTCTTTTTTTTACTGACACCGCGTTTCACTATGGATCCATATCATGAGGAACCTACCCAAAAGCGGTTGTTCGCCCCGTTGGTTGGCTGATGTCTATATATTTAGGAGAAGAAAACATCGCATGCACTGCGCTCCAAGCGAAAGAAGGGAAAAGGGGGGGGGGGGGGGGGTTACCTCTGATTTCCACAAGACGTACGCGTGAGAGCTGGACGGCTGCGCTTTCCTCTGAAGCCACCTCCGCGGGGAGAACAGGGTGCCGGTGCTGCCAGACGGCGTCGCCGCTCCGGGTCCCCGCGCCAGAAACGGTAAATCCCCGGCGGTACTCCTCTTGGCACGCTTCACGATGTCGTAGTCAAAGTGGAAGTTGGAGGAGGGCGAAACGTCCAGAGGGATGGAAGGAGAGGAGAGGGACGGGGTTATGGGCTCCTTGAGGGTCGGGATTTTGGTGCGTAAAGTTGGTTTCGCGTCCAGCGCACCTGCGTCCGGAGCCGCCGCGGAAAACTGCGCGCCATCGGTCCCGGCGTCACAGAACCGTATGATAGCGGGGTCCAGGCTGCGCGTTTGGCGCAACCTCCGCTTGGTTATGGCTTTGGAGGCAGGAGAGGAGCAGGAGAAGACGCTGTTGAGAAGTCCTTGAGCGGAAGACATGTCTCCTTGCCTCACATCAGCGCTGCTCGATATGCGTCCTTTTTCTTTGTTTTTTTAAAGAAAGCTCCCAGTACAAGTGAGGGACACGAGTTCACTGTTGTCCCATCCAAGAGGAAGGTCCGAGCGCGAGCAGGCGCAGAGCTGGAATGTGGCGCATCTGGCTGCGGACGCTGGTTGAAGTTGGGAAAGCGCGAGTCTTCTCGCGTTGGTCGTTCCCGAACCAGAGCGGAGTGAGAACGCAGTTTAAGTGTGAGTCTGCGTGTGTGTCAGTGTTCAGAAAACTTGAGGTCAGCTCTTGCATACCACGTGTTTTTGCTTATTAACCAATTCCGTGTCAGCCTGCTATATTAACCGATATGATTAAACTCCACCTCTCTCTGGGCATGTTGACGTGTGGGAGTCAACTGCAGGTCCCCCCCCGGCTCGCTTTTTTCCCTCTGTTGATAAAATGTAAACGCCTTCCAGATGATCCCCTTCGGTGGGCTAATCTCATCCACCGGATTCCATTCAGAAAAGCTTCAGTCCAAAACTCGCATGTGTTTCCTTGGCTGCCTCTTGAAACAAAGAAGCGTGGAAAGTAGGTTACGGTCCCTTGATTAATACGCGCATTCTGAATTGGCCCTTGTGGACAGACAAGATAACGGGGCGGGCGGGAGGACAGATGGGACGTGATTCAGCCAATGATAAAAAAAAAAAAAATGTGCGGAATAATCCTCGTCTCCCATTCATCCACCTCGCCGCCTGGGAACAATAAGTGAGCCACATGGATCAATGGCCATGGTCCTTTCTTTATACACCTGTGCGAGAGGCTGGATTCCAGACGCGTGTTTACACAGATGCTCGCGGAGGAGCTCGGCGATTCAAGTGTGTTGAGGCGGCCTCGGGAGTGTGTGTTTTCTTAAAGGAGAGTGCGAGAGAGAGCGAGAGCAGGAGCATGTGTGGCCCCTGTCTGTGAAAGTATTGGGGGTGATGATAAAAGAGCCCATGAAGCGGGGCCGCATGACGCGCTCACACACACAACGCGGCGTGACACCGATAACAGCTGAGATAGATTGGACGCTTCTAAAAACAGTTCGGCGGTTCGGGGGGTTTATGAGTGCTCTAATGAGGAGGTCATGTTGCACAGATTTAGAGACCCCCGCAGCATCCTTTTACTTTTCACTGTGCCAAAGCAAAAATGAGCATTGATTCTCTCTGTATATTTAAGAGCCAGCAGATTGAATTGAGACATGCTGCGTTTTCTTATTTTAAGTGAATACCAGAACGTTTCCTCCCACTAAGGTATGTGTTTAACACGTATAGGGTGGATTAATACATACATTTAATATGATAGTCAGCTGAGTTGTAATTGAGAGCATTTGAAATGGTCCAATGAATTAGCCGCCGGTTGTTAATCTTTTTTAAATTACGTCCTAGACCGTGAGCGTGCAAAGATAAAGGTAACGTGTGTAGTTAAAAGTGTTGGTGAATCACCGAAGCGATATTTCCACCTATTGGTCAAGCAACACATGAAGACCTGTTTAGGTCTGGGATCTTTGAGAATTTGCTTAAAAATGTAATATTCATGTTGTAACTCACACCGTCCAAACAGACAAATGCTTCCCCGTCAAGACACGTGTTGCTTTGTTGTGTACGTGTGATATATGCAGTAGTTTTCAAATAATTTATGTATTTAATAAAATTTACCAAATGGAACAAAAGCAGTTTGGGGATGAACAACAACCCCCTGTCCATTTATACTTTGGTGTGTCCGTATACTGACACCTGCTGGCCAGTTTCTTAACTTGCACTACTAGTACGGTGTCCGTGTGAGGGTCAGATCAATTTATTGAATTGCGTTTTCTGTGCTAACTTCAGTGCTCGGTGTAATGTCGGAGATAGTTTGAATACCAAAACCATCCACCAATGTAGCATACGCGGTGGATGAAGTTGATCGCATTAATGTATTTATTTGTCGCAGTCTAACCTAATGTACTCACATGTGAATAACTTGACGAACTGTTGGTGGTTTTAAATGAACAGTATAATGTTTAAATTGTGATAATTCAAATGCTGAAATATTCGTAATGTGCAGCCCCAGTGCAGTTGTAGTAAATGTGTATTGCAACAAAAAAAAGAAACTATTCTATCAAATAATTCAAACTAGATTCCACGACTCATGTCTCTTCCCCAGGCTTGATGGGGAAAGTTACTACGAGTCCCTGAAGGCAGCAGGTAGATGCTGCGATTACTCCCGTAATAGCGCCATCGCTCCAAAGTGCAGGGTACGAGACACCTCACGGAACAGCGTGCAGAGAGTAAAGGGTTAAGGAGTTTATAGGGTCCAGATTGATGCCCCCGTTCCCACACGTCGCCATGAACAAATGAATTCGCGGGGAATTAAATACTCATTTCGAAAAGGAGAAAGAGTGCTATGCTTTGAACCCGACCCCACCAAGGCTAAAGTGTTGTATGACGCCAAGGTAGTATTATTTATTCGTGATTTAGCTCCTCGGTATTACGACTTTTGCCAAACAAATACTTTATATTGGAGAAGCAGGCACAGTGAATGTAAAGTGTGAGATGTATAAATCCACCGCGACGAACTCTTAGGCCTGAGAAGAATAGCGCTAACTAATATTCTCGCACAATGCGCGATGATATTATGGACACCCTTTCTCGCGTGGTTTCCGGGTGCGTTCGATTACTTATGTTTCTTCTTGAAGCGCAAGAGTTAACTTCCTTGCAAACCCAACTGTGATGTTTTTGAAGTGGCGTGATAAAGCTTTGCAGCCCGAAAGCGGTTACCGTAACATACACAACACGCTATTTGAACTAGAATACATTTTACACAAGTAGGTTTAGGTACAGCTAGCTGCCTGTCTGTCATTCAAAGTAGTTTATCCAAACACATAATAAACATGCGCACCCACACATCTGCTCTGCTAACTTGGCCAAAACTGACCACCGTAACACTTTTACTGTTGCATTTATTCTCTAGCTATTTTCGTTCTTTATTTGGTAGCAATAAAACGTTGTGAATATGTTTAATGCAGGAAAGTATGATGCGGCCGGGTTGCCGTTTTATTTCCGCTAACGTCACGTGCGCAATGTTGTTTTTACTAGCTAGCCAGTTAGCAAGCTAGCGGTAGTCGAGGTTTGTTTACGTCAACGCATTCTAGCCCGGCTTTTGCTAATCGAGGCAAGCTATTGGTTAGCATTTAGCAAGTAAGACCCTTTTTTTCCAAATACCGTTAGCAATAGAACTGTTTAATGTGCATTTTAGACGTAGGGTGCATTTAGCATCGACACGTTAACGGGAAAGCTTACATGACGCATAACAAGCAATAAGACCAGCGATGCGATGCTCTGTTAATGATTAACGTTAGCTACGTGCATTCTTTAAGCGTCGTTCTTGTGCTAATGTAGAGCCGTTGTTTAGATGCTAATAAGGGACAGTGTTGTGTATATGTAAGGCCAGATTCTTAGGATATTCCGGGCACTATCTAGTCCCTTCCACTCTACAGCAAAATTGCAAATTCGTCACATCATGGCTGGCGAGGTTATAAAGCGTGGAGCTACTCAAAGAGATTGCTAAGGAAAGTCAGTGAGTAAATAGATACACTCCACCTCAGCAGACTCGACCTGACGTCACCTTGCGTATTCAAAGGCACCGACCTTCAAACCATAGAAGCCTCGAGCAAGGAAAACCGTTCCGAATGTTCTCTGTTCAAATCACAGGTCCTTGATGTGTTTATCGGAAAAGACGAACATGGAAGGAGAATCCCAAAGTTCCTGATTCACTTCAACGGTTGGAACAGAAGGTGAGTCCTTATCACCTACCTACCTAAATATATTGTACTCATTGTAGTGTTTATCATTGCAAAATATCATGTTCATCAACTTGTGTAATGATATTAACATGAAACACTGCCTTCAATCCATGCATCTGTGTGATTTTTTTTATATTTTATTTTCTAAATGTGTGTTTGGGTAGCTGGGATCGTTGGGCTGCAGAAGATCATGTCCTAAGGGACTGTGAGGAAAACCGTAGATTGCAGCATAAACTGGCACGCAAAGCTCTAGGTCGCATGTAAGTTCATATTCTGTTCATTCATTCAGCCATGCAGGTAGACACCGTCAAAATGCTAAACCATTCAGTACATTTTCTTGCATGTGAATCACTTGGGTGTCTCCATCAGGCATGGAATGGCCATTGTTACTTTCTTATCAGGCTTGAAAAGTTTTACAGTTGATTTCCAACCTCTCTCTCTCTGAACAAGACATATGTAACTTGAGCCACAAGTCCAATGGACTGCATGTCAATCTCTGTTCTGTGTGCCAAGTGCTTGGGATTTTACCTTTCTGTTAGCTTGGTCCATCTGTAGACAAGACTGATTCAGGTGATGTGCGATTTTGTTTTCTTTCCTGGCGATAGGAAGAAAAAGGGATGGGCCAAGAGGCGGCGCCGTCAGTCTGGTACTAAATCTTCTCTGAAGACTCTCCCCAAGGAGGATGACAGTGATGACGCATGTGAGGAATCCTCCTCTGCCTTTGCTACCTTGCGCCCAGTCTCCCACAGAAGTCGGATTAATCTCTTTACGTCTCTAGGTCTGATTTCGTCTTCAGGGAGCAGTGGCGGGGACGACTCTGAACCGGAATCTTCAAATAGCGGGGAAAGCACTTTCTCTGAGGATATCAACAAAATGGTGAAGGGATCAGCTCAGTTTACATCAAAGTTAATGGCATATATAGATCTGCATTTACTTTGTAGGACTTTTAGCTGATGCTGCTATCTAGACCAACTTGTATCGCTGTAATTGCCACCAGAAAAGTACCTTTATTTTCCTTTGTTCCCCTGTAACACCGGGAGTACGCCTGTGGTCTTGAAGGTCAAACTTATCAGTTTGCCAACACTTGATGGGCCATGCATTTATTTTCAGACCCTGACTTCTTACTCAAATCAAATCCTCCTAGTTTCTATAAACCGTTTACCTGAAGGTTCATATCGTGTCTCTTTCAGAGGGTTGAGCCTGACATTAATGTTAAAAGGGAATGTGAGGAGAAGATTGTCCACGTTGACATTAACATTCCCGATGTCCTTAAGAAGAAACTGGAGGATGACTGCTTTTACATCAACAAGAGGAAGAAGGTACATGCAGTAGATGCTAGACAGTGTTGCACATGTTGTTGAGACACCCATACCGGTACTTCTGGTAGGCGTGGTAAAATATCGAAGCTGGCTTTAATCGAGCTGAATGGGGCTCGCGAATAATTGTCCATGTTTCTCCCTCCCAGCTCGTCATGGTTCCCTGTCAGTCGAATGTCGTGCACATCCTCGAGTCCTACGTCAAGCACTTTGCCATCAACAAAGCGTTCATGGCCAACGAGAGGTACCGCCGTCAGCAGAGCACCACGCAGAGCAGCAGCCCACAGCCGGTCCCCCCGGAGAAGAGGTCAGTCCGCGCACGCTTTGAACAGGGATATGCTTTGTCCCTAAGCTAACATTCTGTTATGGCAACAATGAAATATTGTTTCCGTTTCCCCCCCTCCCCAATTTACATTCATTATGGTCCCCCATGTTGATCTTCACGCCTGACCCAGCCGCGATGGCGTGATCACAAACTAATCCTTGAATTTCCTTTTCTTCTAAGTGAGGAGTTGTGTAAGGAGATGGTGGACGGGCTGAGGATCACGTTTGACTTCACCTTACCCATGATCCTCCTCTACCCCTGTGAACAAGCCCAGTTCAAAAAGGTCAGCTCTTCCAGGCTTTTCCTGGCCGCCAACGAGAGCTCCCCCTGCTCCAGCAGGTGAGTTGTGCTCAGATGATTCGGGCCGCTGCCGCTTGGCTTCAGAGACCACTGCTCGGCTGGGACGCCATTGAGCTCCACAATTTATGCCGTGAGCCTTTCTCTCTCCCGTTGTGTCCGAAGCGCCCAGCGAGAGCGCAGCCCGAGCCCGTTGGGACACAACCCGCCCACGCCCCAGTCCACAGACAGCCAACCAGCACTCAGCGACATCTCTGGGACCACGCCCACCGCCACAGCCCCGACCCCGAAGCGCCGGCGTCACCCCGACATGGACTGCATCTCATTTCAGTCCCAGTCCCTCCGGCGCTCCACCAGGAACACATCTGGAGGGGACCGGCCAGCCGAAGGCAGCAGTGGAGGTAATCGTCCTTCTTACCAACATTCAAAGAGATTACAACCCACTCCAGGACCTTGAGATGCTTCTTACAGAGCCACTCTTTAGTTGCCCTGGCCGTGGGAAAACCTGCAAAGCCTTGTTCTCCCCGCTGTATGTGTGATACGTATTTTTATGTTTTGTAAAGCATATTGTGACAATAATTTCTGTTTCCCGTGTGTGTGATGGTCCAGGTGGAGGCAGTGCTACAGCGTCGCCGCAGCTCAAGCGCCGTTTGGTCGACACCTCCTCTCAGCCAAAGTTTTTCCTCAACCTCGAGAGAAGTAAGATGACATGATTGTCAATATAATGCATTACATTTAACATTCAATATAAAACGGCTAGTGACGACTTTTTCTCTTTGTCATAACTTCTTTCTCCCAGTAGATGGCGGCGTCCTTCCTGTTTCTTTTTACATGTACCCCCTTTCTAGTACCCTAAGACCTACACTTTCCTCACAAGATCTTTGTGCTTTCACAATCTTTTTTTTGTGCTCACATTCATTTTTGCTGTTTATTTTTGTTAATTGTTGCTGTTTATTTTTGTTATTTTATACCAGCAGCGATGAGCGACACAACTCGAAGCGTGTCTGTAAACTCGTAGTTGTTCTTCTCTGTTCCTCTTTAACCAGAAACCCCAGTGCACAGTGGCTCATCTTCCCCGTTGCCCTTGACGCCCAGCAAAGAGCGAAGCGGTCCTTTCTATGGCCTCGAGAGCCGGAGAAACAATGAACTTAATGAGGTGATGAAAGAGTGTGTGTGTGTGTGAGCGAGAGCGAGAGTATAAACTACTATCTGGATGTGAAACAATTTCATGCTCAAGGTGCTTTAGGATAGCTACTCAAATGGCCTCCTTGATTGCAAGGAGAGACGTTAAGCAACTGTTTGATCATTTTTTCATTCGGGCCCATGGCTTTGTCGTTTCAATTTAAATTAGTGAAAACCTTGCAGTTTCTGCTAAAAGCGTTTTCCTTTTAATCCGTCAACCAGGTCCTAAGTTGGAAGCTGACTCCCGATAACTACCCTCTGCACGACCAGCCTCCTCCACCCTCCTACCTGTACGGATCACAGCACCTCCTGCGGCTTTTTGGTTGGTGTCTCGTATCATGTGGCTCACACTGGTACTCCTTCCTTTATGTGATTCCAGCGGGCTGACTGTGGTGAAGCTGGTGATGCATGTCCCTTTCCACGTGATGTTTTTGGATGCATTCTCGTCCTTTTTTTGTGCAATTTATTCATATTCTATCTTTTGCTGCCATTTCTTCCTTCCAGTGAAGCTTCCTGAGATCCTGGGGAAAATGCAGATCCCAGAGAGGAACCTCCGTGCCTTGGTCAAGCATTTGGAACTCTTTCTTAGGTAAGTTTGTAGGTTCAAATCAAACAGTTAAGTGCTTTAGTAAGCTAGAGAGGGACAGATTTAGTTTAAATGCGTTGAAGAGCTTTAGCATGTGTTTCAAGCTTCTTTACACTGCAGATGGGGGAAGTACCGATCTTTGGGTCCGTCAGGCCCAGAGTCTAAGCGTTCCCCCACAGAAACATTCAGGAATAATATTGACATCTCACCTGCTTCTTAAAAAACAAAAAGGAACTGGGGTCTCAAGTCCGGTACAATTTTCATGAAGGAGGAATCGTTAGCAAGATGACGAGATGCATTCAATTAATGGGACATACAATATAAAGCACTTTGACTTAAAATGAGGCTCGGTAATAACCTGCACGGTCCATTAACCACGGTTTGACCTGGCTAAGCACCAACGCTCTATAGCGACCGCCAGCGCCGAGCTGTGAAAAGTTACTAATTTCTCACGCAATCTGGATCACTCTTGACAAAAACCTAATGTAGTATTTGGGAGCCTGCTTCACAGAGGTGTAGAAAAGGCAAGATATTAAAAGATGAAGGACAGCAATAGAAAATTAAAGACAATTTGGGATTATCTGGAAATTATTACAGTACCAAATTCCCAGAAATGTAAGTAAGCAAGTAAGAGTAAGTAACTGAGAACACGATGGGACGGGGGAGGAGGGGTGGAGGGAGAAAGAGCATGTGCTAGAGGGAGGGAGATGAGTGGGCGTTACACAAGCGCGAGACTCTAATCTTTAAATCCTCCCCAGCGATCTTCAGTTCAGCCGGTCCCGAACCTGAGGGATTTAGGTCTTCTCGTTCTCTTAATCAAACGCTGGCAGTTCTGTCTTCCGCCACCGGGCTGTGCTGTGGAGCGGCACCTGAACTCAGGGACAAACCTGAGTCTGAGAGCCAGAATTACCTCCATGCCAGTACTCTACCAAAAAAGAAAAAGTGTATATAAATAAATCAAGTCGAGTCCAGCACTCAGCGCCACACAAGTCACGAGGCGGTCCTCTGAAAATAGCTCGAGCTGCCATTCAGCGTCCCTCTGCGGGACGAGTGGTGTGATGGCGGCGTTCAGTGGCACATGCGATGCGCAGATTTTTTTTTTTCTTCCACAGCAGGGGCCGTAAAGGGCCGTTTGTCAACGCGGTGCCGTGACACTCTACGCCAAATAGAATGCCAATACCTCATTTTCAGCAGCATTAGCGGTTTCCCATGACAACGCACATATTGCAGCGTCATCTGGGGGGGGGGGGGGTTGGAGTAAAAGGTCCTTTTAATCTACTCCGGTGGCACTGGACTGCAAATCCCTGGTGCGTCTCCTCGCGCCGAATGTTTTTCCGCAAGACGGCCCCGACAATAACGTGCATGAGGAGGGAAGTGCTTAAAAGTAAATTACTTCAGCGGTTTCAATCTCCTCTCCAGCTCTGCGATAAACTATTAAGTCGCTAAGACAGGATTCCTAGTGTCCAATACAGAAAATACTGACGTGCTCACTTTATATTTTCACCGTGTGGGAGACTGCAGGACGCTGGACACAAACCCACATTCACGTGTCTTTTGGGAAAAGGCCTTGATGCCTTTTACTCTGAAAACCAGCAGATTGTGCAGACCGGACAAAAAAAAAAAAGAACTGATTGATGTCGCAGCGACCGAAGTGCAGTGCATTCTGGGATTTGGCCACAGTTGATCTCTCACTCTCCCTTTCTCCGCAAGAATGATTATGATTGAGTGTGTGTGTGTGTGTGTGTGTGTGTTTGCGCACACGTTATTCAGATTTACAATGTGTTTGCCGAAAGCGGCTTGCCTTGTGCTATTACTGATCAAACAGCAATAAAGATTAGCACAAGCCTGCACTGGCACCACCCCCCCCCCCACTACTTCACCTCCCAAAAAATAAGAAATAAAAATCTGTTCAATAAAAACGCATAGATGCCTCTGAATGAACGTCATTACATCAACCTTTCAATCTGGGGAATTGGGCCTAGATGAGCTTTTCTTCTTGCTCTCCTTGGACTTATTCCCCAGAGGAGGGGGGCGGTACAGGCATGTTTCCTTTGCGGTCCCGTCAGGTTGCCCTGCGTTCTTAAATTCTCCTCTGATGAGGATAATTTGTTTGCATTGAGATTAGGAAGGCCGGTGGAGCTAAGATGAGATGGCAAGATTTAGAGGGATTTGGCCGAGTAGCAGATACTAAGAAGATTCCGGATTAGTTTTCCCCGCTACTGATTAGATGGGAACAGGGGCGGGGGGGGATCTTTTGGTCTTCCTTCTCTGACTGCTTGTCACTCGTTCTCATGTTTGCTCTTCCGCCGGAGCAATTGGCTCTCTGCTGGTGATTGTATAGGATGGATGGGGAGGGAGGGTGGGGGGCTTTATGTCTAACATGTTTACCCCCAGGCGGAGGGCAAGAGTTTATGGATTTATCTAGAATGAGCCAGGGATATCTAGGAACACCAGAAGTGCGAGTGAACCGGGCCGTGTCGCTTGAAAGTGCTTTGGTTCTTCTCTTTCTCGGCGCCATGTAAGCAAATGTGTCACGGGACCAGCGGCTTGTTTTTGAGAAGGAAACAACAAGGGCTCTCGAAGCCATCTCACCCAATTTCCCTCCCTTGTACTCCCTTTCCCGTCTTCTTTCTCTCTCTCTCTCAGGTTTATGGCTGAGTTCCACGAGGACTTTTTCCCTGAGTCGGCGTATGTGTCTGCATCCGAGGCCCACTACAGCATGAAACAGCCAAGGCCGATTTATTGAAGGAGACGCCGGCCGTTTGTGTTTTCTCTCCCTTTAGCTCACCCCGTTTAGCTCGTCCCCACCGGGCCTGCCTGCGCTCGTGTGCGCCGAGGAATAAAGAAGGTCGTTTTCACCTCTGTCCCGCTTTGCTCGTTTCAAACTGTCTGTCATGTAAAGGCCGCTTTGCTTCAGTGTGCAGATCCAAGGCCCGTGGAGCGTTGGCCCGAGCTCTCGTCTCAAATATAGCAGCTTTGGGTCGCCCGGCTGTGGAAGCAGGCACACCGGTGTCACCTGCTCAGACTTTCCTGCTCTTTATGGCCAGCGTGCTCTGCTCTTGTTTCGTAGCGACTCCCTGTCAGCGCCTTCCGGGATCCCCATCCGGGCTTCTAATGCACCCACTGTGTAAAATAGTTCTTCCCGGGGACCCCTGTGTAGTATTCCACGTGAGATTCCACCATTGTCCTTCGTCTGTCCAGCTTCATTTTGTCCTGTGTCTCGCTGTGTTTTTTCCTTTTTTACTCAATATCCTGTTAGCAAGTGTTGCTTTTCGTACAGAGAGCGGTGTCATAACCTCTGATCTTTATTTTAATACACAGCTAAAATTCCGATGCCGTTAGTATTTGCAAATATTAACGATAGCTGCGTGCAAACTTAATTAATCGAGTACCAGAGAGATTGGACAATCAGTTGACTGGATCAAAACAACTTGAGCATATATGTATGTGCAACCTAACGACTGAACTTTCTATTAGTAATATTCATTTAAACAAACATTTGGAATGTGAATACAGATGTAGATACTTGTCCAGTTTGCTATTTATTTTTTCTTTGCACACCACTGGATCACCCCACCACTCATGTTTGGTCAATTGGTTCTCCAATATGTGACAAGACTTACTGTTTATAAGTCTTTCCGTCCCGCGTAAAAGACTCTACTGTTGTGTTTATTCACTGTTCTGTTCAATAAAAAGAAAACGTCTGTGCATGCCTATGTTTCTCCGGCTGGTTTTAGGGAGGCCGAGCGTAACCCCTCGATGTGCTTATATCTGTGAGAAAATCTGCCCCACGTTTCATTTTTGAAAAAGAATCTGCCAAAGCGCTGCTCCATTAAAAGTTGGAGCTACTTTGACCTTCCACGTCCCCCCGCGCTCTAGCTGATTAAACAAAACTAAACCCTGGAAGTGTTTCGGGACCATAACTTGACATTTTCATTCCGCCTTCCTTGTTAACACGGCTCCTCTGTTTGTCGCCGAGTTACTTAAGGGCAAACCTCAATGTATCTAGTGGTTCTCCTTTAAAGGGACTTTGCACTGCTTTGGAAGCAATAAACAAAAAAGAAATGTCTGTTAAGACCAGACAGGTCTGTCGCTGTGTGATGCGGCTCCAGTTCCCCCGGCGAGCGTTGGTGATGGAGTTGGAGTTTTGACCTAATCGATGTCCTCTGAAGATGGATGGGAGTCGTCTTGTGCTTGTTGCTCTAATGGGAGGTGGACGTTTGATGCTTTTGTTCTGAAACAGGCACCATTGGAAATGATCATATAAAGTGTTTTATATTGACCGGTGTAACTTGTGTAGCCCGGCCATCGAGAGAATTCCTCTTGACGTTCATAAAAAATGTATTTCTCTGGGTTGCATTAGTTTAACTGAGCACGAAGCTTTGAGGTAAAGAGGTAGCAGCGGTCCTAAATCTCAAACATAAAGCACTTGTCATCACCCTGCATATCAACAAGGATCATATTAAATTATGACCAAATTCAATTTGTTTTTGGAGAATGGAATGTAGTCCGTAATATTTGTCAAATATAGGATCTGCGATAAATATATGCTCTTGCATGCGCGAGGTGCAAGCTCAAGATTGTGTGACATCAACCAGCCGCCACTGATTTAGACCCAAAGCAACGGCCTTTTTTTTTTTTTTACCTAACCATGTAGTTTTATTCAATAAACCACATTAAGTATATCAAATTGTGCAAGTACATTACAAGTCTGATATGTTTGCCGAGCTTCTGCTGCTGTTGACCCAAAGGTGAACACCCCGAATCCTGTCATCTGTACCACGATCCCGTATCTGTACTGCCTGCAGAACCACACTCTTCACTCTTTTCCAGCGTACCTCTGGGAGGCCGGCTTACCTGATTTCCCCCGTTTCGGGGGCCCTTATAGGCTTTAGTGGTGAGCCATAATTGTATTTGGACCGGCTCAGACTTCTTGTAATAAACTGCTCTTCGCTGCAACCCAAGACGGCACTCTCCTTCCTGCTGCTATCATGTAGCCACAGAAACCACCGGTACAACCCGCTCCGTGCGTCTCCCATCGATTTCCTGCCACGATCCGCTTACCACATGATTCAATTGTTGTGTGGAGGAGGGGGGGTGGAGGTGAAATGGGATGCGAGCCATCACCTCGTAAGTGCTGCTGCTGCTGCGCGCCTTTCACCTGATTTCCCTTTTGTGCTCACCTCGGCTCCCACGTGCAGCCTTTGGGGTCCTATCTTCCTAATCACAATCTGCCGTACTCTTTAGTCCTTGAGTACTCCCCCCCCTTCCACATCCATAACGCCATCTCTTGTGCGTCTCCCTCTGATTGGTCTCTTTGTCTCTCCGTTTCCTCTCGTCACTCTCTTCAGAACTCTTCTGGGGCGGACGTGAAGAGAGTGAGCAGACGTATCTCCTTCCATTCCAGTGTCTCACGTTAAAGTGTTTTGAGCTCCCGTCCTTTTTAAGTCCATCCTTGGCTTTTGCTCCATCAAGACATTGTTTGACGCATTGATCTCCTAAGTCTCCATCACGTTAATCTTTCCTTCTCCAGCAGTTTTGTCCTCTCAGTTTTCCTTCCCCGCGCCATGGACGTAGGACATGGATTGCGTGAGGAGAGGGTGGACACCAGCTCCTCTGACTGTTCTTGGACATCGTGTGACCTGAGCACTGACCTCACGTCAGTCAGCTCTGACCAAGTCTCGACCCCCGGCGGCCCGAACACCTTCGAGGAGCAGGAGCACCACCACCCCCAAAAGAAGTCCTCCTCCGTCAAGGTGTCTTCTGAGGCGCGGAACAGGCCGGTTGCATGGAGGGAGACGTCTTTCCTCGGGAGTGATGAGTAAGCCCGTTGTTTTAATAAGTGACTTGGTTATTGGTGTTACATTCAAACTAAAACTATTCTCCAAGATTTACGGAGGTGATCAATACGTTTTAAACCCGCCAATGCAATCACGCACTTCAGCACTTTCTTTTGAGCTCGGGATGTGGTCGCAGTGACTCGACTCGAGTGTTCACCATCTTTACCCGGACGGATTCAGCTTGTGCTGTTATTTTATCGTTTCCTCTCTGTTGCTGGGTTTCCAACGTTAAAATGGAATTTCTGAATAGAAAGTTCAAATGTCGGGCGGCTCTTCTTTCAGGTGTGGAGAGAAACATATTGTTGCGGTGACTCTCGATAACGCCCATGTTCTATGTCCAGTAAGACGAAATACGTTAAAGGATATACTACACAATATTTACAGTATTTTGTCTGCTTCGTTTTGGAACAAACTCAATAGTCACAGCACTTTTTCCTCCTGCTTCCAGTGTCTATGCTAAGCTAAGCTAATGGCCGCCACTGACCGGCCCCTCTTTCTCTGCCTCCTTCAGGTCTCCTCCTCCTCCTCCTCGCATTTGCGCGCTCTCCTCACAGCCGCTCATCTCTGCCTCAACCGTTAATGTTCTTCTGCCGTATTTAAAGTCTAAAAAGGTTATGGCGGTCAGCGCGCTAAAGCCCTATTGGCCGGCACATTTAGGGGAGCTTAGCGGTGATTGGGCCATCTGGGACAAGACCGGCTGGCCCACGGGGCAATGACTACTGAGGCCATAATATTATACTCATTTCTTAACGTTACTGTTCCACTGACTTACTGCTTTTGCCACTTTTGTAAATAAAAGCGGGGGGGATAAAAAGAGGCGGACCTGGGAACCACAGTGTGAGCTACAAAGTCAGGAAAGAGGAATAAAACTAGATTCATCACTTTATCCCAGCATCCCTCTTCTGGACCCTTTCCCCCAGATTCACACCTTTCGTCATTTCTCTTCAGTATCTTTTTCCACTTTATTTCTACAATTTTCTTCGGGGTCTCCATTCGTCACCCCACCCGCACAGACCCAAACGTCAAGTGATTTTGCAGCAAATTGTGGTCATTGTTGTGGTTGGAGGCTGCCCCTCTGCTGGTGGCAGCCCGGAGCATCGGCACACAGTCGGGCAGAGAGGCGCAGCACGATGGCACGCAGAGCCATGAGGTAGGATGAGGTTTATCTTCTTTTTTCTCGGGTCTCGTTTCCAGATCACCGGATGATTCAATTCATTCTTTCGTTTCGTGTCATGTTTTAGGTTCACGTATCCAATCGACTATTGCACCGTCTCTATATTGCAGTGCGCTGTGTGCCTCGTTTCATCCGAGGCAGAGGCTGCAAATGTTTGGGTCGTCTGCGGCGTTCTGGGAGGAGCTCCGTTTCTATCGCGCCAGGCAGGCGCTGATTGTGGCAGACGGACCTTTTCACAGTCGGTTGGAGGCCCTCTGAGCCGAAACCTCCCACTTATCTTCCCCGCGTTAAACTGCATTTTCTACTTCTCCCCAGCTCTGTGGTTTGGACACAACGTTTGAGCGGATTTGAAGTCGTGCTTTGGTGATCAGCCTGAAGGATGGCCGCCGCCTAAACCCACATACGGCGTCTTTCCCAGGCAGGATTTATTCAATAGACACGATTCACATAGTTTATATTTACATTTAGCAGAGCTTGTGTTTTCAGCTGGTCCGTCTGCCGCCGCCGGAAACTGGGCGGCCCGCCGGATGACTTCGCACTTCTGACAATTACAGGAAGGTCCCCATGCATGCGCCGTCGCTTGTGCTTCTTTGACATCGATCCGTTTTTCCGCTTTAGATCAAAGTGGGCGGTATCTGGCCCAAACCTGAAATGAGTTTGACACCCCTGACCCGATTTTCTTGATTCTTATATTTGACACAAATGTCCAACTGAACTGATTAGATTGGTACGGTCAAAGTTCACTGGGACATGCCAAAAAATGTTTATTCATCAATGAAGTGATGACATTTTGGACAGATGTGACGTACGCTGCCTCGTAACTGGCTGACGGAAGGATACAGACGGTTATTCCAGTTTAGTTTGTTCTTTAGATTCAGCAAAGATGAGCTCATATGTGTAATTGAAACCCAACAAAACACTACTTAAAGATACTACTTAAAGTTAAGGCTTTCTATAATAACAGTGGATAAACCAATTGCACATCGGCTTGCCAGTGCCAAACAACCAAGAGACAAATTTAGCAATTGGTTGGTGAGAACTGCGGAACATTTAGGAGCTACAGAGAAAGAAAGGAGATTTCTCTCGGGAGTTGGTCCACAGTAAATCAGGCCGGTTAGTGGAATAAATACTGCACACAAACACAGCTGCGGTGTCGCTTTTCATGGTTCAAAGAATTACTGTATGGTTACGCCATCACCATGGCTGCACGGTAGCCTCGTTAATCCATGTATGGACTTGGCCGAAAAATGTATATTGACTGATTGGTCTGAGTGGAAGCAGCCCAAACACAACGCAGAGGAAAAGTAATGAGGTGTAAAAGGAAAGCATGTATTTTACTGCAACCCAGTGCCAATATGTCTAAATCGCTCCAGTCTTGTCTGCTCCGCATTCCGCATTTCGAGCGCGACCTGTCGACCTTTAATTGAGTCGTGTCACCAAATGAAAAAAAAAGAAAATGACATAACGCATGCGAGATTCATTCAAAATTAGAGCAGCGCTGCCTCCGTTTTTTGATGAAATGTTGACCTTTGAGCAGTAATTGGACGGGGAGGAACGCTGTCTACTCTCGGCGTAATTGGCACGATGTGGAGAAACTTTTCAGAGGCAGCAGGTTTTCTGCCCCGGTCAACCGGCGGCCCGGGTCAGTTAATTCCCCGTCTATTAATACTGATAGGGGAGCAGGGGTAATTAAAGAGAGGATGAATCTCTATTCTCTTTTTAATGAAACAGTAAGGCCTTTTGGCTCTCGGGAATGAGCCGTCTGTTCCATCCAATCCACCAGCTGTGAATGAGATGGGAGCGATACAAATGATAGGAAACGATGACGTGTTATTGCTTTTGTTCTGAGTTGGGATGACGTCGCATTTTGCCGATCAAAGTCCCTGCACTTGAAACGGATCATATTTTTTTTATTTTACACAAATGAGTCACCCCGAGGATCCTCCTCCCTCCCTTTATCCTTATATTCCCACCTCCTTTTCAGCTCAACCCCCACTCTCCCACCTCACTCCATCCTCTGCCCTCCCACAATACATC
Source organism: Gasterosteus aculeatus (assembly GCF_964276395.1). Taxonomy (NCBI): domain Eukaryota; kingdom Metazoa; phylum Chordata; class Actinopteri; order Perciformes; family Gasterosteidae; genus Gasterosteus; species Gasterosteus aculeatus. Next base: position 24,716,501 of record NC_135688.1, on the reverse strand, counting down.
AGGTAAATAAAATAAGAGCGTGAAATTGTCACATAAGAGCATAAAATAATTTGATATAAAATAGAGTAAGTGGATAAAAAAAATAATTGCCTTTTTCTTTGGAGACTCTTTGGCTTGCTTTTCCCAGTAAACACACACACGGTTACATAAAGTCGGCAAAGCCTCCAGATGGACACGAGGTAGGTGCAGATATTTGGCCAGGAGTAGCATAACATGCGTGCAGCAAAAGAACACGCACACACAAACACACAAAGCTGTGTATGTGTCTCTTTATGGCGGTTGGGAGCTTATTCTCATTTTTTATCTCCATACAACGCTGTTTTAATCTTCATTGTCACCTTAACTTCACCTTAATTCAAAAACGTTTATTTACGATCGGGGTGGATATGTATCGCAATTATAAATGAAATTATAGAAGTAATTTGTAAAACTCATGAGAGAGTTAAAGATGAGAAAAAGGAAAGAAATAGGTGTGTAGCTGAGGTCACACAAACACAATATATCCTTTCAGCAGATGATTCATTCTTAACATGATTTTTTAAAATTGTCTATATTTTGCTGTATTCGGAGTTAGACACACAGGGGTCAAGAGCGTGTACCATCCCAAAGTCACGTCCCGGTAGACATATTTATAGATGCCTACTTGGCCCAGCGTCAGTGCCAGGTGGCATCTCAGTAGCAAATGGAGCCGGCCTCCTCCGAACTGGAATGTGCAGAGCGTGCATTATATCATGGCGCCCCTGTGAAACTGTTCCCCCTTTAGCATTTGGTAACACAAATAAACTGCAATATACAGAGGCGGGATTCGGCTGTCAAAACAATAATACTCTCGCCCGCAAACCGGGCGACGCCAGAGGACATGCGGTCGTAAATCTGAGTGGGGGGGGGTTCACACAGGCGGCACTTTCCACCGGCTGGCTCGGCGCGTTGAGTGTCGATTGTAGCTACTTGGTTTGATCCAAACAGGGCTCTCTATCACAGGTGTTGTATTCAATTAGGTCGAAAAAGGCCTCTCGCAGGCTGATCCGGCATCTCACTGTGGTAGAATATGTCCCTTGCGACTTCTTCCCGAGCGATGGGTGCCGCTCACTGTTTGTACGGGACACCGAGGGCCCGGAGGCTTTTCAGCTGTAACACAACGAGAAAACATCCTGACTGAAGTTAATTAGATCCCCGGCTGCTCTTTTGATCACGTTTTAAAATGTCCATTCGCTTCTGTCTTTTCAAGCCACGCCCTGAAATCTCCCACCACCCGCCGGTCAGCGTTGAGTGCACGGTCGGCCATTTGTCAGTCTGTGTTCCTCACTCTGAGGCCGAGAGAGAAAATAGGGAGGGTGCCTCCTTCTTCCGTTGTGCATACGTTGTATTGTTTGTGTTAATCTCTCTCTGCCCAGTGGACGCCCAGGGACACGGCTGACCTCCGCCTGCTCCGACAGGAGGGAGGTTGTCCCAGGCATTGATTCCTGTCCCGACACACACGCATACAGGAACACACTCCCTCGCTGTGTGGCGTTGGGGTTTAAGAGTTGGCTTGAGGCATCTTTGTGTCTGAGGGAACAGACTCGCACACATGCTCGTTGTAAGTACAGCTGCTGATGTCTGTGCTTAGTAGCAGCTCTGGAGTTGGCACACATCTGTTCATGCATTGATCCGCCTGCTCTGCGAACAAGCTGTGTGTGTGTGTGTGTGTGTGTGTGTGTGTGTGTGTGTGTGCGTGTGCGCGAGTGTGCCAGACACACTGTATTTCACACATCTTGTCATCCCGCGGATGATGTCGTGTGGGGGAGGTTTTTCCCACCATGTCCCTCGCACTCGCACACCGCATGACACTCTACTGCATGCATGCATGTGTGTGCCGGTGTCTGTGCGTATATGCCTGTGTGTGTCTGTGTGTGTGTGTGTGTGAGAGTGAGTGAATGGAGTTTATCCCTGCTGGCCCAGATGCCCCGGCTAAATCCATCACCAGCGGTGCTGCACAGCGGTGCTAAGCTGGAACATTTGGCACCAAGCTAGGAATGAAAAAAAAGAACTCAAACACACACACACACACACACACACACTGAGAGAATTGAGTTTGGGGATTTTTTTTTTTTTTTTCAAGAGATTCAGAGGAAGTGGATTTTTTTATTTTTTTTTGTGGAGTTGGAGTCAGGGACCGGGACGGGAGCTGCTTCTCCGACGCTCTGAGCCTTCTGGTGGTGGTGGGGCCGGGGGCGTCCATCCCACTCTCTCCACCCGCTCGCTCCCTCATCAGTTCGGGCCGGCCGACAGGATGGAGCCGTGCGACGACGAACTGGGGACGTTGACCGCTTTCCAGTAAGTTCTGGTGGTCGCTCGGCTCTGCTTTGCTCGCCGTGGTGGTTTGGACGGACCGCAGTTCATCGCCACGTTGCACTTATTTTTCAAAGTAGAACCTCTTTGGGGTCGAGATCCACTTCCAGCCTTTCAGTACTTCTTTATAAGAGTAATGAAGCTCTTTAAGCGAGGACTTTGTTGATTAAGACTGGTTACAGATTGGTGGATGAAGCCTGTTCGGGTCACGGATGCTTTCTGAATAGTTGTGCTGCTTCAGGCCTCTTAGATCCATTATTGCTGTTTCAATGCCAATGGATGCTTTTTTTTCCCCATTAGAAACAAGTTGTGGAGATGGAATGTTTGGTAGATCAAGTTTATGCATTTTTACTGTTCTTCCAAACTCAGCTCTGCACCGTGTCTGATACGAGTGTATAAAGTATCCAAATCCAAATCATTTTTATTTCAGTGTTAATCATCCCGTTAATGATCATCACTTTTATTGCTGTATTAAAATGCAAGCCGTATTCTGGCGATGCACTTGGTCACGTTATTGTTGAATTGTATCTATCTCCTTTATTTGGTTTCTGAATTATTTATTGCACAAAACAAAATGAAGGAAACTGCCGTGCCAAGCATCATTTACATTACACAGCTGTTTCTTTCTGGAGAAGTTTTCCCGCGTAACTATTTTCTTTTCTTTCTTTTCATGGGACACGTGGGCGTTATAGACTAAAGCTCAACTGTGCAATTTTGCATCCATCAATCAAATGGAAGTTAATGGGATGCAACTGCCAAGGCAGCCACATATTGCGACGCCTCTCCCCTCTGATCTTTAGTCTTTCAATAAGATCATTTTCTATCGATGTGGTAAATACCAGATGAACCGGACTGACTTTACTTTTCACCTCCTTGAGGAGCCCCCCCCCCCCACCTCCCGCCTCCACGTGTTTTTGTCTCTTTGTCTCTTGACTATTGCCATAGCTGGTCTGAGCAGGTTGGTGGGCTTAATGGCCGACTCTCTTGTCTTGGGCTTTAAAGCAGACGTATTGTAATCTTGCTCAGTGAATTGCAGCACGTGAGTCATTGGTTACATAAGGCCGAGGTAGCTCCAAGCAGCGGAGGAATCCAGGACCTTGTAATTACTGAACACACTTAGAGATTACATCATGGATTGAGAGGGTTTAGCTGGCTGGCTGCTGGGAAGAGAGAATATGTGTGTGTGTGTGTGTGTGAGAGGTGTGGTCTTAACATTTTATTATTTTTGCACATATATTATGCACGTTGCTTCGCACACTGTATGTTCAGAAATGATTTAGTTTTGCTATCGACTGTTCAACAGTCGAGTATGTGTTTACCGATTGTCATTTGGAGTCATAATCCACATATAAACCCTACACACACACACACATTCGAATCATGTGATTGATGGACTCCTCGGCGAAATTATTTTTCCCATAAAGCCCAGCGCTGATTTCCAACCGGGGGTACAAGGACAGATTAAAAAGCTCAACTGGAAAGTAGTCGACTCAGCTGTGTTTAACGCTTGTGTCTCATAGTTAAAGGTTCTATTTTGCGGCACAAGAGTCTCTCTTCCTGTCTTTTCTTTTCTTTTTTTGTTCTACCTAAACATGACAAACCTACACATCTGTGTGATTAAGGAAGCGGCAGATTGCAGCATCATTGTTGAAGGATTACAGCAACGAGGTGAGAGGTCAATGGCCGGCAAACATGTGGCCCAGAAAGCGGACAAATGAAATTTGATTCAAACTCTGGTGCGTCTGTCGCCCAGGCAGACAGACAGGCCGACGTGGACTGATTTATTTATTTTGCAATCTCTCCACCTGCTGTTCCTGGTTTCCAAAACACTGATATTCAAAATATTGGAATGTTGACTCAGCAGCAACAGAATGAGTGACATGTGCTGAGCCTGATGTGTAGCTTTTCTCTTTCATACTGCACTCCGGAAGGCTTGAAACTAAACTCAAATATGTAACTTCTATTACATTTGCATAAATACACATTTGACAAAGTCTCACAAACATATATGTTAATACTGGAGGTAGAAGGAAACTTCCTGTAGGGAGAAATCTCTCAAAAGCCATAAATTGTTCACTGCTCAAAATATCCTTGTTTTGATCATTTAAATGCTGTGTCATGGAAAACCTCTCTTTAGAAAATAGACATACTACAATTTTCATTTAAATTATAATCTGTCTGTTTCATAACAAAAACAATTTTATCTTATTTTGCTATTTTGAATTCTAAATGTAGCAAAACACCATACAAGACATTGGTAAAATCCATGTTCAACACTTCATGTCAAGAGCCAAGTCCAATATTTAGCTTGAAAGTCCACATAGATCCCCAAATGTGTCTTTTTATCCTCCCTGGCTGCAATGCCACAGACTTAAAACAATTGTCCCACGTCAGGGAATTTGTTAACAGTGAAAGTGCTCTTCCTGTGATACCCGAATGTTGCTCCACCTCTGTGCACCGCTGCACTGCAGGATGTTTGTGCTCGTATCGCTCGGGTCACGCTGGAAGGGGTCATGTGGCTAAATTGATCACCAACCGATTGGTTTGCTGGCAGATGCTCAAAGTATATTCCCTCCTGCCGATCAAATGACAATTCATGTGATCCTCTGCTTCCCCGCCGAAAGTGAAAAGGAATCATTTGGGATGCGTCGTGATAAATGCCACACATTGGCGCTTTCTTGGCTCTTGGATTTCAAAGATCCAGCGTTTCCGCAAAGAAATTTACAAAACTACAACATGATAGCAAAGTTTTGACAGCCCACCAAACGTTCTGACATATTTCTGCTTCCCGACAAGAAGACTTGTGCCCCCGCCCCGCAGAAAATGTGGTGTCAGCTACTGAACCGTCAATCTGATCTGATAGAGGATGTCTAGTACATTACGTGCTGCTGTACGGCATAGAGAACGTGGCGGATCTGAACTTTCTTGTGAAATTGTCGACAACTTGCCGAGCAGCAGTTACCCAGCACTTCCATTAGTTCATTTCTTCCCTTCCCTTTCTTAAATTCGTATCACGTAGCCTCCTGCCTCGCACCATACAGTGTATTGAATCTACTTCAAAGCCTGCTGGAGTTGTGCTGACACATGCGTTTTGTGTCCTGTAAAGAAGTAACGGGTTAACCTAACTAGACACTGCTGAGCACACTGTTGACCGACACGGCTCAATAGCACAATACCAGCCGAAGAGGCTTGTTTGTGTGCAGCTGCGCTGGCAGGTATCGACGAGGCGTCCGCAGGGTGTTTGCTTGTTACTCTCGGATGGTTGGTTGTTGTTGTTGTTGTTGTTGCACTTTCGCATCTACTGTGCCTCACGCACAAGCTGGATGCAGATGATGCTAATCTCTCCCCGAGCACCACTTAGCGCACAAATACAATAGCCGGAGTGAGTGAGTGAGTGAGTGTCGGGACATGGGGGGGATCTACAACGTTTAACTGTGTTGTGCACTAAGTGTGGATTTGTGGCGCTAATCCATCCGTGTTTGCAAACACGTCTGTGAACTATCATACATGTCAGAGGGGATAACGTGTTCCTTTGGTGAGAAATTCAACCAGGTCTAAAAGCCATAAGCCTCTCTGATGCAAGTGTCCCCCTGTTAAATCATTACAACAGAGATTTCGATTGTTATTATTTTCTTAATGTCAAGTGGCTGCTGGAGCGATTACGCAATTTCCGCTTCGCTTTATTAGCATTCAGACCGCCGCGCAAACGCGTTGTCAGCGAGCCAGCAGCAGGACTGCACGCCCTCTTAAGGCCTCTTACAGCCGGGTCTCAAGTCCTGCATTCGTTAACAGGCGGTGGGATTTACTGAAACATACCTGCCTGCAAAATTCAGTCACCTTGGTGTGGCTCTCCTTTCCCTTTGCACCCTGCTTGGACCGTGTGTGGATTTAACTGTGCGGCTGCTCACATTGAGGTGGCGTGAAGTCATTCCGGGTAGTGACAACCCTGTATGTGAGAAGATCTCAAAGCAGATATGAAACAGTACAAAGCGTGTACTAACCATGCACGCATTGGTTAACCGCCTTAGTTTGTTATTAGCACCTCTGCATGCTCGGACTAGAAGCGTCTCAGAGTTTCTGATGGAATCCCTTTCGGAGAGTATCCGTCATTTATCCTGTCACAGTGTAGCATCCAGTGCAAACACACTCAGGCAAATAAAAGGGCTTTAAAAGTCCAACACAGAAAACGTCCCAATGACGCCTTTCAGCTTCTGTTCCAGGGACAAAAACAATGTTGTTTATTACTGCCACTCCTGCCCAGAACAGTTACCCCATTTCTCTGACTCCCACTTTGTTTCTCTCATCACTGGGAATTCTGCCCATTGATGTCTGGAATCATTTGGGCTCTACGTCCACTGAGCAGTAGCTTCTGCACTTCTACTCTGAGACCGGTTGTTACAATGTTCAGTATTATCTCATTCCTGTTTGATTCATCTTTCGCTGTTTTGCTCATTTTCTGTCTATTGCTATGGTTGTAAGGTTGTCACGCGTAATAGAATCAATTAAAAAACGCTTTTATCTTCACAGGCTAAGAAGAATCCCTGCACAGTAAATCCCAGCTATGTCCTTTGTGCTGGAACACTTCACCTCAGTCCAACAGGGACACTTAATACTGAACAAAGATTATTAATAGATTGATAGACTGTTCATGCTGATTTATAACTGTTAACTTTGCTCTTATGTTCAAGGAGGGTAACCTGTTTTTAACAAAAAACATTTGCCAGTGGCAAATAGCTTTGGTTTTATATTGGATTTTATTACATTATGTTTAAGTTTACAAGAAATACTTTAACTGCTACTGTGCAAAGAGAATACTGCTGTTAAAAAGCACCTTCTTTTAAAAAAAAATTGTTGTTGCACTTTTGTTCATCTAGCAGTACTTTAATAAAAGACACAATACACTGCTTTTTATAGTAAGACATGTCACGCTGGACTAGAAGCGCTCATGGGGCGGGGCGGCCAGCACCTCATCAATATGCAGTGAGGTGACTCGTCCTTATCTCCCAGGTGTCTCCCACGAGCTCTGCACATCTGCAGACATTATTGATGAGGGACATTTAGCAGGCCGACGGCAGGAGGCACGAGGAGAAAGAGAGGGGGGGGGGGGCGTTTGTTTAAACCCACGTGGAGCACTAAGCGGGTTCGGTGCGTCCGACACGATCCGGTGCTGCAGGAATGCCAGGCAGATAAAAAACAGCTCAGTCTCCCCTCCCGCGTCACCGCCGGTCTCACCGCCGCTCACTTCTGAATATCCATCTTCTCCCCTCCAACTATTCATCCTCCATGCATGCATCCCCCCTCCCAGGTCTCCCTACATACGCCTCTCTAGTTCTCACTTGCTTTATCCCGTCCTGTCCTCCTCTTTCTCACACCCTCCCTCGCTCTCCCCTCCCCTCCCTCGCTGTAGCGTTGTCTGCCCTATGAGATTAAGCCGGTCTCATAAGGAAAAGGGAGAAAGAGAGATTGCCGGTTGGATTAAAGTCGGACGGGAATGAAATTCTATGATCTCGTTGTTTAGACGAGTCACATAAAGTTGCTGTGTGTGTGTGTGTGTGTGTGTGTGTGTGTGTGTGTGTGTGTGTGTGTGTGTGTGTGTGTGTCTGTGTGTGCATGCGAAGGGTGGCGACCGCTTTATCCCCTGTAATGACAGGGAGCCGGCCCGGAACAACTGGCCCCGCGCTGTTGAATGCTGGGAAATGTGTCAAATTATGGTGTGATGATGGATTGGGCGGCCGAGACCGTACGTTGTGCAGCGATCGCGTCTATATTAAAATAACAACCAGGTAATATTACAATAGAACGCCCCTCTTGAGAATCCACGAAGCTTTTACATCAAATATTATATTAATTGTGAACACAAAAACTGTCTTGGGACTTGTTTTCGTTAGTATTTATAGGTCAATTTAGTCATTTCTAATGACAAAAGTGAAATCTAACTAATTTTAGACAGTTTTTTGGGGTTGATATTGGTTGGTATTGTTCATAGCATTAACGTCACAGTGTCCTAACCCAGGCAGCGAAAGCTAGCATTGCCCTGACCCAGACATGCACTAGCTATACATATACATATACATATATATGGATATGGATATATATATATATATATATATTAACTACTACAGGTTTACTACTACTACCGCTTTTATTGTGCTATTTGGAGGTGTTGAAGTGGGATATCTTATTGTGAAAGGCCAGAATTGGGTTCTCGGATATGTTGACAGCATTCATGGTAATTTTGGCAACCCTTCAACCAATATTTAATCCCGCGAAAAACAAAGTGTACAATGACGATGGACGTCTGCCCGGGTCAGGGCAGTACCAGTGCACGGCTGATTCCCCGGCATCAGCGTCTTCTTACGATGATGATGCTTGATGAAATTCAAGTTTCAAACAAAGAAATAGCCTTGAGGACAAAACCGTGATTTCTTCGCCGGACTTCGCTTTTACGACTCCCCTTCGCCCACGTGTCATCCCTATAAAGATGGCCAATCCTCCTAAATTTAAACAAAGCGGTGCGAGTGAACGCGGCCCAATTCACAAAGGCGCTGCGCAGCCACAACTCGTAAGCAGATGGGGCCGGCCCTCTGCGCGTACGTTGCTGGCCTGCAGAATACAGACCGAGTCAGGAGAAGTGAGTGGCTGATGAGGAGGGGGTAGTGATTTATGTATGAACCCTCCCACACCGAGGGGCTCGACGGAGGGTCAGTCATCAAGGTCCAAAAAGAATCAGCTTATCGGCTGATCAGCCGCAGGTTTAACTGCATGATGAACTTTATTGTTCTTGAGGGGAAATCCCATTGCAGGATGCTGATATGATGGGTATTGATTGACATGCAGCGGCCTGCTCTCTGAAAGGCGACAAAACAAATACAAATGCAACCCCGCGCGCGGGCAGGTTGAAACTGCGTGCCGAATGCCAATGCGACGAGTGCTGATGCGGCGCGCGTGTTTCTCTCACAACACGTAGCCGCTCGCACTGGGATGGCGACCTTGGGCTGCATTGTTATTCATTACTGGACGGAGGCTTATTTCTTGGAGACACAAACCTGCAGTGGGACGCGAGCGGCGTTCCTATCTATGCTCACTGTAAAAAGAAGAAGAGTGGAGAGATCAGGCAGCAGCCTGGACAGATGAAGAGAAAGCCCCCCCCAAAAAAGGTCCCGCTGTTCCGTCGGTCGGGTGCTCGACATGCTCGCGGACTGTTAAAGAGCAGAACTCTTTTGAAAATAACATTTTAAATAGGTATTTAGGAAGGTAACGGCGGAAGGGAAACTGTGGCACGTGAAGGATCGGCCGACCGGAAGTTTGAAAGATGGATTTTTCTTCCATTTTGCTGCTCCGTGGCAGCTAAATACATCATATTCCGGTAGGCGAGTCGTGGCCGCGTGCTCAAGGACCTCTTGTGATTACGGGCGCTCTCTCTCAACAAAAAGAAATAACACTTTTACCGGCCGCTCTACAGTGCCGATGGCTGCCCGCCGACTCCTCAGGCACTCCCATTTATCTCCCGCTGCTCTGCAACCAGAGAATGTGTGTCAAGAGGGGGAAACTGTTTGCACACTGTTGTTGTGTTGGGCCGAGGATCTTTTATCAATCAGTGAAGTGTGGAAGCATATGACCGGTTTTTGGAGTAACGGGACCAACATGCCCGACGAGCTCTTTGTCCCGTCCTTTACGTCCTTCAATGGAACGAGTCATGAAAATAAGATGGGACCCTGGTAAAAGGTCAGCGACGCTCACTTTGTTATTCGTTCCCGGCTCTCAGTCATTTACGCCACTCGGCCCAGATCCACTCTCACGGCTGCCTGCCTCCCTTTTTGTTAGCCTGCCAATTTGAAATGAGACAACTCATTCGTCAATCACTTTGTCCAATCTGTTAAACCTAAAGGTACCGTAACTCTTTATTTAAAACGGGTAACAGTTGTTAGCCACCGCTCCCCACTTCTCCGGCCACCAACTACATTATTCTCCCGTGTTCTGAGGCTTCTCTTTCTTAATCTGAGGATGAAGGCAGACAGATCAAGTGACAGTTAGCATACCAAGACCATTTGTCCACTAGAGGAAGTGTGTGTTCCATGGGACCAGCTCATGCATCGCACATGAGCCTTATTGTTCTGTGCACTTCTGTGGTCCAATTTATTGAGGATAAATGCATTAGTAGTCGCTTCAAGTATAGCTCGTTATGTCCGTTGTCCCCCTCGCTCAAAGATGTCCACTCGTCCAAGAACCTCCCATGTGGAGACCCCCAATCCCACACGCTCGACAGTAAGGATTACTGGAGACTATGATCCAAAATGCACCAAACTAGATATCCCAAAATTGCTTTGAACCGTAATAAGGTTCTGACAGAAAATTGAATGTGCTTCGAGAGAAGAGTGGTCTCGATTCTTTCGTCTCGCCCTGCGATGGGAGGTGACTCAACCAGTATGAAAGAGGGCAACGGGGCCTTTTCATACGCTTTTCAAATGGGTGTGTGTGCTTCAGCGTGCGCCTGAGGGAAGACGAGGGTCATCAAAGAGCCTTCGCATCAAAGCCGCCCCACGTAAATCTGTTGCGTTCTGGCTCCACTGCTTTGAGAGACGGACATGATGCCTTCAGCTTACGTACATACACTTAACATGTTCCCCAAAGATTTGTCATCTTTCCTTGAAAAGAACAGGTGGAGGAAACATTCATAAAGGACGAGGAGAAACTCGTTGCAAGGACTTGGCCTTGTTTTTTTTAAGGAATCACTTTCTCCTCCGGGAAGCTTTATCTTGATTAATAGACTTTAGTGGACTTTTGATTGAAGAGATTTACTTGAGCTGCCTGTGGTATGGGAAAATAAACGTCATTCAATAGATTCTGTGGTTATTGGTAAACCCAAAGCTTGTCAGAATGTAGTGTCTACGACCACCACAGCACTAACAAACAAAATGCTGGCACTGTACACTTATTTGAAGTTGGAACATTATGTTATGTGTCCTGGCAGAAAATCGAAACTTTTAATGTGATCGAGTCTTACATCCCTCCCCGGAGGAACGCCCGCTCTCATTAATAGTGATCGGCCTGTCCCGAACCATCAGAATAACTTCTTGTGAATCCTTAAATGTGGTAGCGTTGGACTTGCTGATGGCTGCTTCCATTTCTCTCGTTTCATATGTCGCTCGACATCACCGTCTCGATCTGACTCCTCGCCATAACAGCATACTTTTCCCGGGAAATTGCCCTTATCCGAATGAGGCATTCCCGTCACGTAAGGCTGTCTGATGCCATCGGGGACAGCAGGACAACAGTCGATGAAACAACCCACGCGCTGTCCCGAACCGGATTCCCATCACCCTCTGCAGCTACCTGTGGCAGCCGATAACACTGAACTACTGAGAGTAAGACAAATGTCCTCCCTTCACATTAAAAACACACGGCTCCTCTCATTACACGGCCACACGAGGCAAAACACACGGCGAGCCAGACCGACTTTGCGCTAAAAGGCTGAAGAAAGTATGTTTTCATCTGTGAAGTGTGTCAAAATAGTTTTTTCCTTTTTCTTCAACATTTTGTTGCATCGGCTTGAAGGCGTGTGAGTGTTTACGAGGTCACTTAGTAAAATCAAGCAGCGGGGATTGGGGGAGGGGAGAGGAGTGGAGGGGGGAATCTGAGGGACGGGGTCTTGCTCCCATCAGCGTTCCAATCTGCTGAGTCAGCTTCCCTCTGCTCATCACCCCCCCTCTCCTCCTCTGTTTCTCTCAGTTGCTTCCTCTTAACAACCAAAGCACTTTCACCCTCCTTGTTGTCCCTTCTACACCTTTTATCTTGATATCCTCGTACACCCCCCCCCCACCCCATTTTTCTGCATCCTCTCTTCTCTTCTCTTCTTCCCCCAGCAGCCCAGATGCAAAGCCGGAGAGAGAAAGCATCCGTCATCCACTCGCTTTGTCCTCCCTCCCTCTCCATTCCCAGCCCTCTTCCACCCCCCCTCCCCCCCTCCCCTTCCCCTCCCCTCCTCTACCCTGCTTGCCGCGGCTGGGATCACTGCACTACTCCATGCGCCGAGATGGAGAGCACACACAGGGGGCGTATTGCAGCTCGATTAAGCCAGGTGGAGAGCGGCAAAAAGGGCTGAGTTGTCCCAAAGAGAGACGCGAGGCGGTTGGGGGTGGTGCGACCCGTACCGTCCATGTCAGCCCTACAGGACGCACAATTTGTGGACAGGCGAGGGATTTGATGGTCTGCACACCGGACGTGGGCATTCAACAAGGGCGATCACTTTGACCACGGCGGTCAGATGTTTTCTCACTAACTCTGAATCCTGCGTCCGAGAGGCTCCTGTTGACTCTCGATATGGATCCGGGTTGAAACTGGATCGTCTTTGGATGTGGATTAGAATACTGATGTACCGCATCTGAGTTTTGGCATTTAGAGCGCTGTGGCAGGTCCACATGGACATGTTTGGTTTCTCCAAGATGCCAAAGCTGTCTGGGTGAGTGTTCCTCCGTGAGTTTTATTCCTATGTCTTGACAAGTACCTCTTCTTAGGGGAGAAATACCGGATAATCCGGCTGATATATATAAGTGAGGTTGTCTGAACAGTGAAGAAGGTGTTTAAGTTGTCCTTGGAAGAGACCGCAATTTACTGACAGTAAATGTCACTTTGTAAAAAGTTGTATGACATGAATATAACATTTTTTATTTTTACAGTCAACACTTGATGAAAGGCACAACCATCCCTTGATGTTTCATTAACATATGTATATATACATATACATATATGTTGGGGGGGGCTGCCTCAGATGTCTGCCGTCTTCTCAAAATAGAACGACTTCGCCCTCGGCCTGTGGTGTTGAAAAACAATTACAGTTGAAAAAAGCAATACCCGGTTACTCAAGATATTGCACAGACACTGTTGAGGGTAAATGTCCTTGGTTCCATTCTGCGTGAGCCGTCCTGTCATCTGTGTTGTTTTAGCGACTATAAAATGTTGGCGTCTGTGATGCCAAGATGCGCGCGGTGACCACAGCTGAGGCTCAGCGAATATTGGAAGCGACAGGCAAAGCAGGATCCCAGAGTCCGAGGAGCCAGTGGAAAAGATGACGAAACAAGAGAGGATGGACAGCGGGTACTGAACAGGATGGGAGCACACGGTGATCCAGCGCAGAGCACCGAGCCGCAGGAGGAGTCGTAGCCAGACTACCAAGTAGTAGCTAAACAGTTTAGCCTGAGCAACACTATCCCGTCTCCATGATGCTCACCCGGCCCCGGTATCACTGGTGCACAGGAAAGGCAGATATATGCTTCATTCAGGGGTTATTTCCTTTCAAGTAAACTGTACCTCCCACGTTGAATACAACCAGGCCTGAGACGAGGCCGTGGTCTTCTACGCCACCCGTACGTATGTGGACACATGTTGGTGTGATCCCTGATTCATGCGTGGCCACATCCCCTTAGCCCTCTAAACAAGGCTCAGGGCAAATCTCTTAAACCTCAGAGGTTTGCATCCGGAGTGCGTCTCCCTTTCCTCCGAGGAGAAGCATTCACAGCAGCAGCTCAGTCATTCCACAACATTTCTTTGTTTTATAAAGAAGAAGAAGAGAAAGAACGAGCAAGTTTGACCGGCGTTTAGGATTTGCGCCGGCCATTCAAAACCAGTCCTATGTTCTGAATTATTATTAGTGAGTGAGATTATTATTGGGACTTCTGTTATGAACCTGCGCCTCACTTTGTATCTCACTCAATCACGTGGGGAATCTCGACCATACGGTCTGGTTTTTCCTGTTTCTCTTCAATGAGATCGACGCCATTGGCAATATTCTTTGTTCACTAGTTCATACATCGATCTGAAGGTGACATCCGTCTGTGGTTTAATTTGAAGGAGATGGTGCCGATGTGTGTTTGTCTTCTTGGGGACATGTGGATCTGTGTGACGTCACCTGTCTCGCTTTGCTTTGAATGCCTTGCTTTTCGAATGCCTCTTTGGAAAGCAAGGCTGCTTCTGTAATACCAAATTATGCAAATATACAAGGAAACCAAAGCAGCAAGCTGTGCTCTCCAATGTTTTCGATGCTGAAGAAGCACAGCTTTAAAGTTTTACAACTTCTCCTGTGCATCAGGTGAGAGATAAACCGAGTTCTTTTATTGAGTTTTTCCCGGACTTCATTTCAAAGAGTGTTCCAACAAAAGCACACTTAACATTGATTTCTCCCCCATAACTAAAGATGACTCCCGCAGCACAGAGGCAGGTGTGCGTATGTTCACACTTTTGTCTTTATTTGACTTCAGGTTTGGATAAACTGCTTCCATTTGCAATAAGATGGGCTTTCCGTACCCTCCTCGCTGCCACTTTCCCTTTTGCGTTACCATTTTCTTGTCAGCCCGTCCAAGTGCTCGCCACACGCACTTATCCACATTGTTTCATTGTTGACACACTGTAAAATGGAGAAAATGAATAACGGCGTTGCACTAACTGGCGCCAAGAGAGTGTTTGCCTGCCTGGCAAGTTACCCGCGTGTTGCCCGCTCCCCAGATGGGGAATCGGAGCCTTCTGTTTGCACACGCCGCACCAGCCAAGTTTGCTTTGCAAACTGTATTGAGGAATTGTGGTTAGTTTATTGCCTTCTAATGCATTGTAATGAATCATTAAATCACAGCGATCTGTGGTCCTCATTGTTGCGTTTGTTGATGTTTGACTGTGCTTCGTGATCACACATCTGGCTTTATTTCCAGGAGGCCAATCGCTCTCATCCACGCATCGTAAAGACGGGGTCAGGGACCTGTTTCGGCGTTCTGGAGGGCGGGACAGTCTTGGCCTTTTGGTGTGTCGGATTCTGGCGATGAAAGTCGCCAGCAGGACTTGTTTGTGTATCAGATTACAGCAGCATGTGCCAAATTGCCTTCCGCTTTTTGCCAAATGCATGCTGCTACTTTAGAGGGCAGAGTTCCATTGCACACACGGCCATCTGACAAGTCGTGGGCCCCCCCTTAAAAAATATATCCTTTTCAAAATGTTTGTCAATCAGGCCACCCCTTACTTTTACATCACCTGTAGTCGATTTTCAATTTGAACTGTTGAGCCCAGTGTACGTAGCGTTTTTGGAAGCTGGTTGAACCACACAATCAAACAAACTTTCTAAAAGAGCCCGAAGCGGAATTTCTTCTCATCTCATTCACAAGAATGAGATGAGAAGTTGCACACAACCAATGGCTGTATGCCAAGAAGGAAGCTACAGCCTGGACAGTTATCTTAGTTTAGCATGAAGACTACAATCGGGGCGGCGGGGGGGGCGGCCCGGCCCAAAAGGGGTTAACTGTCACTTTCTCACTCCCTGCGCGGTAACCCTTAAAGTTGGATTTTCTTGATTTGCGTCTGGATAATCCTCCTAAGGGATTTGGTCGGCGATCACTGCAGGAGGGGCCGGCGGGGTGAACACACTGCCGGCTGTTTCTGTCGGTGTGTCTGATATCACATCACAACCCCCTTCTCTCGCTTTCTTCCCTCTCACCTGTCTGTCTGCTTCATGCATGTGTATTCATCTTCCATTCCTAGTTGAGATTATTTCTTTTTAAAAAGAGTTAAAGAAAGCTGAAGCAACAGGGGCCAATTTAGATTCACGCCGCGCAGAATCACACGTTTTGTAATCTCCTTTTTATAAAAGATGGCAGCTCTGACATGGAACCCTTTAATCATCCCTTCCTTCTCACGGCGGGGGATTCATTTCCGGGTGAGCGCTAACATTCTCTTGTGTTATGATTGCCTCATTTTACTTCCCATAATTCCAGTCGTCTCTGGCACAAGATAATTCTGAAAGGCTGAAGCGATGCGCTTCACGCCATCCGCTTTTGGCGAAAGACCAAGAGAGATCAAAATTTGATTTCAGTTATGCAAATGTTCAAAAACCCATTTTGCTCCGTTCCTATCCTGAACTCCCCCCCGACTCAAATAACTGTGAGAAAAACAAATAACTTGGAATAAGCAACATCTCTCAATTACGCCTCAATTCACAGCCGCCGAGCGCGATGGAATTCACATGCAATTTGCTGATCAGTGATGCAAAAAGCGAGTCTCTTATTGGGATTTTGCCCATGTGGGGACGTACACTCGACGTACACCGCGTGGTTCTCTGTAAGCGCGTTTATGTCTCATGCATTCTGCATGGAGACGCTCGGTGCATTATTTAATCGGGTGCATATGCTTTCGCCTCATGGATGGATCGCCGCCTCGGGGCAACAAAGCTCTGCCATGTGACGGCGTTCGGCCATCGGCTGAACCCCGTCTCAGTCTTGGAACCTGAAAGCATCAAAAATCCCACCTATGCGTCCCGGGGTGACCCATTCAAGGGTCGGTTGTGACTTCTCTGTTCCCTTTTGTGTATTAAGATAGCACTGAAGCAGTGTGTGTGTTGTCAATATGGGGACGACAGGCGACCAGCAGAGACTCCAGGAAGTGACTGTATGCTCCCCCCCCTCCGACCACAGAAAACTTAACACTTCCAGGACATTTACTGAATGAAGTGGAAGTCTCATTGTAACATTTACCCGTACAGCTGTTCCCTTTTCACTCCCATAGTGCCCGTGTTGAAAGGCCAAGGACACGTGGCGAACTTGGGCATCTGTGTTATTATTATATAACATGGATGTTGCTTGCAAATGTGTGTATATCTCAAAGTGACCATGTCTCCACAGGTTTGACCAGTGTATGAGGGTGTTTTACAAACCCTGTGAAACTCTCAGGGAAGTGCATACTCAATAATTGATCACCTCGGCTGAGCTTTACTACATACAGTTAGCAATTATGTCCTCGTAGGACGGAAGGAAAGTTAAAAATATCTTGTGTTATCTTGCATTCCGTATTCTCTCTCTCGCACACACACACACACTACTCTGGGTGATGTTTGCAAAACGGAAGGATACACTGAAACACATGAATGAAGCATGACAGAAAAGAAATGGTAAATTAAAGGATCCTTCCCATTTATCTTGTGGGGAAATTGCATTTAGTTGCATTGTTTTTTGTATGTTTCAGTTGAGATTTCCCATCATCTGAGCTTCATTTAAGTTGTCAGTTAAAAATATGCGTTGTATGCTTTCTACTAATTCTGAAACAAACAAAAAACTTTTTGCTTGCCAGTTCGAATTTGTTAAAATGCAACCGCAGCATCATATTGTGCAGTATAGCGCTGCATTGCCGCAAGTTTGAGTGATTGACAAATGAGCTAAACACAATGGAAACGATGTGTAAGGATTACCGCGAGACGAGGCACGTGATTGATGAGCTCCCGCTGACATCGTGTTGTCCGTTTGGCTGACACATGTGTCCTCCAAAGAGGCTCGTTGAGTGATTAGATCTGCTCCAAATACTATCGCGTCACGCTGTAGCGAGACCGTGTCTCTTCAGAGGCCACGCGGTCACACAAACACACCTACAACGCACCGTATACCCCACACGTGCACGCACCGGAACCCTGGCACGCATCAATGTCCTTAAATTCCTGCACTTCACTCCCACTGTGCGTCACTTCTCGAAGTGCTTTGTGAAAACAACGTGTTTTATCCGAGGCGCATCGCGCGCAGCTGCACGCCTCGTGCTTTTGTCCTCCTCGCCCGCCGCCATTTCCCACTTTGAAGAATCCAGGCACGTGTTCTCACATTCACCGAATGATTACGGTGCTCATGTGTAATCTTATTTAGCGGGCGCTCGGGCGGCGCCCCGCTATTCTTAACCCGCGGCTCTTTGCCTCCGTGTTTCGGTGCAGATGTTTCCAGCCGTGCCGGAGTGTTTTCTGCCTCCGCGCGTGGTGACATGGAGCGAATGCAGCTAAGTGACAAATGCAGTGACTCTAGTGTTTGTGTTTGCCGTACGATCGCACATTGTGTAGTTTTACGTGCCGCAAGCATTAATGCATGAACGCATGCACGCACACACACGCACTCTTTACAAATCAACTTTAACCAAATAGGAGGAGTTAGTCAATGCTTTCAAGCTGATACAGTCAACCGATGAGAGACTAACGTGAAACTCCAAACAGGCATTAACCAAAGTCAAATATATATTAAAAACACACACAGTAAAGGCACAGAAAGCTAAATACTTTATCGGGGGTATAGAACAAATACTATTTGCGCAAATTGAGACGTCTTAGAAGGGATCCCAGAAGGCCCCACTTGGCTTTGCCATCAGCGTGATGAACTGAAACCACTGGTAACAACAGCACATACTTATTTCCAAGATAGTGTTGTTCTGTAGAAAACAAAAACCTCGGCTTTTTGTTTAGTGACTGGTGAGATTCCCTGGAGATCCATCGGTTTGATCCTGGTCTTTAAGTTGGATCTCAGAGCTTACGCATGGATCCATTAATGGACTGCCCAAAGGTGAGGCCTGCAATTAAATTCCATATCTCCTGAAACGAGTTTCTGTGGAGCTTTAAGAAAACAGAATAAACATAAATCAAACAAACAAGTGTCAGATTTATAAAAGAAAAACACAATTTAAAACATTGACATTGTAGGGGCTATGCCACTTATTGATCCCTTTTTCAACTTCCCCCACCATCAAACCACTGTGACTGTCTTGTCCCTCAAAGAGCAACCCAACATTTGCCAAAAAATATGTAGAAATAAAAAGCTTGATGTTATTTGTAGTCTCAGCCCACTAGTTCTACTCTGGTACACTCACACGTGTGTGTGTGTGTGAGGGTTTATGTTAACACATTTTTATTTTTACGCTGCATTAACTGAGGGATTCATTCATTACATCTGATCACAGCTGTAGAAACAAGTGGATCTGTCCGTGGTCCTGAAGCCAAAGCATCAACAAAGCTGCTCCCTCGCTCACCTACTTTTATGTCTTTGTATAGTTTTTTTTTTTTAAATGCAAGCTTTTAATTGATTCCATCATCACACGCCGTGGGCATGTTTCCACATCAGTAGGACCAGACAGCTTTTGTAAGGAAAGCAGTCAGATGAGTGATCTGAGAGGCCTGCCTATTTGCAGAGCAAAGTCTTTATAACGCGTAGTTCGGCACAGTGCAACATGACAAATGCAACTTTTACCTGCGATAATAAAAAAAAACAACGGTGTCTCCCTGCCTCTGCACTTAGCTGATAGGATATGGATTCAGCAACTTGGTGGCTAACCGGGAAATACAAATGATTGCAAATGATGGAGTATTGTAGACTCAACCAGATGTTGACAGGGTTTTTTTGTAGCTAAATTTCTATCCAAATAAAAACATTTGTATTTAGCTTTCCATTGCAGATTGGTGGCATGTATGAATACCAGATTAATTCTCAATCACTGCAGATGTCTTTTCAGTGATTCAAATAGTTCTGGTGTTGTGCTTCATTCCATAAAGATTTAGTGTTATTGAGTGAACAGTTATAAAAAGCTACGACTACTTCCACTTAAGTGACACTTTGCTAAAAGACGGCTAACACCTAAAGGAAACATTAAACTAACTAGTGAACTGCAAACACGTATTTAAATCACTGACTCGTGTCTCAAAAGAGTCACTTATACTACACAAGAGACGGTCAAATAAAAGAAAAGCCCGGTGAATTTTAGCACTGTTCCCTTTCTGATGGAAGGTTGGGAGAGCAGGTATGAATAATCTAAACGGTTACATCCTCAGTGTTATCCCTTCAGCTCTGGGGGCGAATTAGCAACTTTGTGAAACTCCTGCTGTTTACGGGTTATTTTTTGCTTTCCATTGTGCTTGTTTAGCAAACGTCGGCACTCTGCGAGATGTTTCGGAGAGCAAGCAGAATGTTTCGAGTGTGTTACATAAACACACTCGTGTACGCTCCCCCCGCTTGTTGAGAGCCGAAGCATGTTGTCTTCGGATAGTAAAGCTATATAAAACAAGAGCACTCCCAGGTCGACTGTTAACAACGTGTGCCAATGATTCATTCATGAGCTGCGTGGAGCGGCGCCGAGAACGCGCAAAAAGCCGGCGAATGGATTCGAGGCCGGGGATTGGACGAGAAGAAGGTCAAGCCACGGCTGCAGTCGCCTCGCTAGGAGCTGTGAGTGTGTTAACTTGGGACTTTAATGAGCGTGATCAGTAAGACCGGGAGGAAAGCTGCTCCATTAGCAAGGCAATTAGGACATTTCTAGTGAATCAGGAATCAGGAAACATTTATTGCTATAATATGTCAGACATACAAGGAATTTGACTTGCGGTTGGTGCAGTACGTCAATGGGCGACAAGACAACAGTGCGAGAGGAAGAAAATAAAATGTAATGTATGGGTTAGTAATATAAGGCTATGGGTTGGTTTAAAAATTAAGGAATAAAAGTAAAAAATATTTAAAAATTACAAATAAAGTGCACCAGCGAACAGAAAGTGACTGCTCAGTGCCAATTTGGACAATTGCACAAATCCACTGACTTCAGCTTTGGATGCAACTCAGCACGTGTTGTCGATCAAGCCGCCTGATGTTATTTCATTTTTTAATCATGAGAGCAGATGGATGACACAAGTTGATGTGTCTCAGCTTGCGTCAATCCCCCCACCCCCAATCGAACATACCTCAAAATGCACTTTGTCTGTCCGAAGCAGATTGCATGTATTGTTATCGCGCGCTGCAATTAACCTGTGAACTGTTATCTGGCAGCGTTTATACGGCTTAAGTCTTTTTTTTCTGCATCAATCTGTCGCTTTCTGCTATTTGTAATGTTCTGGTAGTTATTGTTTTCTTTTTTTCCTATTTTCTGAGCTTTCTTTTTTTGTTTTCGAAATCAGAGCAGAAAGTCGCCTCTTTGCATCTCATTTCAAGTCCCGCTAGATGACAAACTTTGTTTTATTCAGTCAATCTTGCAAAAGCATTTTCAGTCATTTTAGAGCACTTTAAAATGAACACTATTTATTATAGACTCAGCTGACCTGTTGAAATGAAGAGACTCCACCCACCACTTAACCCACATGTCGGTAGAGGCTGAGAGGGGTCCCTCCGCTCCACCAGCAGGCAGGACACTCGGCAGCTGGGCTTCTAACAAGTCGAGGGGCTTTAATTACCCTCGTTGTTCCGCTGAGAGTGAAGTGGTGAGAATTGACGATGGCTGTTGTGAGCATTGTTGTAATGTAGGCTAAAGCGCTTCGCTTTTTGTGCAAAGCCAGTCAGTCTTGATAAAGATCTTGAGGCGTTTTACAAGCCTGTGTGTGTGTGTGTGTGTGTGTGTGTGTGTGTGTGTGTGTGTGTGTGTGTGTGTGTGTGTGTGGTCTATTTTAGAAAAAGGTCAAGCCTGAATATTTTGAAATGGCACATTTAAACTGCTTCAATCTTCTGGCTGGATCCGCGTCTTGTTTAAATCCCACTTCAAACTGTGTGAAGTAAAGGGGCTGGTGGAGATCAGCGCGGACATGCACCAGCGACTCGGATCCCCTTCTGCTCGTCGCTTTCCTGTGAGGAGACCTTGAGACAGCTTGCGTGTTCAACGGTTCAGTGGCAGAGTGGGTTAGATAGAAAAGTCCCAGATAGAAAAGCGCCATAAACGCGATGACCTGATGACATTCATGCAAAAGAATGAATTTTACGTGCAACATCTGTTCCTGCCCTTAATTTGAGAGCATCGTCCTTTCTGGCCATTGAGTCATTGGACTCAAAAACAACTATTTCTAGCAGCTCTCGAGTGGCGGAATTTCTCTATGGAAAGCAATCCTATTTACTGATGACATGTAACAAATGTCCGAGAAAGAGGGGATTGTAATCTGCTGGGGCGGACTATTACATATTAGGCTCATATGTATAGTTCTGTAAGCATTTCCCCCCGGCTGAACCCTGTGATGGATTACTCTACTGGACGCGAGCAATCGGAATCAGCGCTGCCGCATGTGGGAGAATAACCACGCACCCGTGGGGTCGGCGATTGGGGGACGTGTGCGTTCTGTGATCGGGGAGGTCTGACATCAATATGAGTAATCGAAACCGTCGCTGCAAAAGAAAATCTGCCACGCTGAGGCCCGCGCAGGACTTGTCCAGGCGGCACCTCAAATCAGTCCCTTACGTAAGATAAAATGTGCCTAAATCCATTACATAGAAACCTCTTAATTTATTCTACCTGAGTCACTATGTTTAACAAACTAGTGACAAAATCCTCAACTCCTGTGCTCCACGTTGACAGAAAAATGCTTCTTGTCGGCCCGTTTTTATCGAGGGGCGCGAAGCATCGATTGAGCTTGTGTCATGAAGTTTAGCTTTAGTGCTGCGTGGGTGACAGATGGAGTGAGAGATCAATCCCCAGCGGGAAAGAGAGGGTCATCCATTGATCATTCGGGAGGAAAACATGCTTTTTTGAAGTCAATACAGGAACCTTTCCATCAAAGGAAAGCGCAAGAACGAAGCACTGCATCGGCTTCTTTTGAATTCACGAGTCCCTGGTAGGTTGGAGGGAAACGGGTCAGTTTCGGGGGGAAAATAGTGGAAAAGGTCTCTTGTCGAGACGGCAAGTTTGAGGCAACTTTTCGTGATGGGGATGCAGGGGAAAATGCTTCTTTGTGTTTGTGACTTTCTCCACAGGGATTCTTCAGCAAGTTACCTTTTGCACTTTAAAAAAATACCATGGAAAGGGGAAAAAAACCAGATGAAGTGTAAAGGAGCTTGCAGCATCCCCGCCACTTTTCACTGTTGTGAGCGAACTGATTTTGTGCTCGCTTTCAGTTCATCTTGGCCTCGGGTCGCCATCTAAATCCCTGCGTTTTGCATTCAGGCTGTGACGCTGATGATGTGGAGGACCTCCATCGTGTAGAAAATAGCTTTGCCCTTTTCTATCCCATGTAGACATAGAAATTACTCTTTTCTTTTTTTACCAGAATGGGACGGAAAGTGAAGAGTAAAATATTAATGCCATCCAGGTGAACTTTAAGAGTCAGTTTCCTCCAGCTCAGAGATGGAGCGATGTTTCCATACACGTTGTTGCTCTCTGAAAAGCCTCTTACCCCACACACAAACACACACACACACATGCACTCTCTCTCTCTCATACACATACACGCAAATACTCATAGTCTCTCTCTCACACACACACAGCATGGATTTGTTTTCTCTGTGATGAGGAGGATTATGGGATAAAGGAGGCGAGGCCGCGGCAGTTGAGTTCAGTTTGGACCAAAGCTGCTCCCCGCAGCAGCAGCAGCAGCAGCAGCACGACGGACACGGACCGGCGTCTGGTTGCACCCTGGAGATCCGCCGCGGCCTCCGTACAGTTTGAGCACGAGAGCCTCCGGTTGAGCTCCTGAAGTTGCAGCGTTTTTTTGTTTGTCTTTTGGATGACCGAGGAGCGAGAGTCCTGGCTGAAGTGCGTGCGCTCGGCAACAAACTCCAAAGCCCCCCCTGCCCCGCGGGCGCCGAAAAGGACCTTCTATTTTGTTTCCTCTGCAGCAGGGCGTTAATGGAAGAACGGATGATGTGTGTTTGGTGTGAGACCACCACCGTCTGGCGAGTCCATTTTTTTCCTTCTGCACAACAGCCGATCAGCAGGATGAGCGATCGGCTGTGACACTTCCACCAGCAGCCTCACTGGTCCCCGATGGAGCTCCTTTTGCACGTCTCTAAAAGCCCATTTTCTTTTCCCGCACACCGCGAGCTATGACATGACGGACTGATGTCTTCAGCCCATCAACTGCACAATATGGGAATCGAGCAGCTGGATTGTTACGGCGATGACGTCCTCCTCTAGTACGCTCTTTCTTCTATCTAAAGCATTTGCAGCCTTTGCCCCAGTGATCAGTGCAGGAAAGGGCCGTGACCGATGTACACCTGCAGCGTAACAGAAATGCCATCATTCTAGTCATTGCTACCACGGCTGTGCATTACCTCGGGATGATAAACTCTTCATAGTTGATGGCTGCAGTGACTGTTCTCCAAATAACCCCAATATGGTGCGGCGTTTTCCTCTGGCTTGATGATCTCATGCAGCACTCGTATATTACAACCTGTGCGTGATTAGTCACTGTAGCATGTGTGGATTCTATTTGATTGATTTTCAGTTGATTCATTAGGGTGGCCTGTTCAATCCCCCCCGCCCCTCCCCCCCGTTCTTCGGAGACATCGTTCGTTCGAGCAATCTGCGGTAACCGGATCGGCCGTCGCATCAGTGATTCTCCTCGGCGCACCCGTGCAGGTTTCACAGCGCTCTCTCGTCGTACGCGCGGCCATTGATCGGCCATCAACGGGCCAA
The DNA here is from genome assembly GCF_964276395.1 of Gasterosteus aculeatus. Lineage (NCBI taxonomy): Eukaryota > Metazoa > Chordata > Actinopteri > Perciformes > Gasterosteidae > Gasterosteus > Gasterosteus aculeatus. The sequence goes on along the minus strand of NC_135688.1, from coordinate 24,692,024 downwards.
CGGGTGCGCTAATTTGACCGCGATTGATTGCACAAAGCAAGCCACACACACACAGAGGGACGAGAGGTCACGCTAATTGGGCCGAAAGGGCTCTTACCAGAGGGTCCCTGAGCGGTTTATCCAGGCGGGATAGACTATTCTTTTCTTGAATAGTCTAAGTAGATGCATTTGCCGGGATGTTTATGTATGAGTGCCGTTCCCTGTGGATCTTCTCTTCCAACTTGAAGATGTGTTGGAGCTATTACAATAATCGGTAGCTTCATTTAAGTTAATAGCTTGTTTTTCTTAAAAGTCACTATGGGACGGTGGAATGAGAGACTTTTAGGTTCTTAAAAATGATCTCAACAGGTTCACTCTGCTATGAATGAAGATACTGGTCCTTTAACAATCCTTCTTTTCAACAAAATGCAAACTACGTAGAAATCAAGTGAATGTTTTCTTCACTTACCTCAATTACCTTTCACAACACCTGGATAAAACAAATTTTTTGGCCATGTGTGACAATCAAATGCTCATTTTGCCCGTCCTTTATGTTTCAGCCATAAGAACAAAATGTCCGGCTGGCCCCCCCCTGGCCCAGGCTCCTGGGCTGGACTGCAGGGGCCTCCATACAGCTGGGACAGCATGAGCAGTGCCAGGGAGGGACGGGACTGCCTCACCAAGTACGTGCAGCATGGTCATAAACATCCGCATGTCATGTGATCACGTGTGTTTGTGTGATGTGCAGTCATCCCCGTAGGAGCGTTATTAGTCGCAGTGCAGGGCTCAAAGGTTGTTAACACGACTCCCGCCCTTTATACCTACCTCGTTTAATCACTACATAGAGATGATGAGGCTCTGAGTGTCATGTGTGGGATTATTACTGTGATTCAATTAACTTTTTGGATGCACAAATGGCTTTGGGTGGCGGTGAAACTACTCTTTGAATGAAATGATGATGGCTGCATTATGTCTGGTTGGTTCTTTACCTCCTTTTCTTGTTTGCTGTCTTATCCACTGCCTCTCTCTCGCTGATACTTTCCCTCTGGAGTGTTTTCACCATTTCGTCGCTTCCTTTTTTTTTTTTATCGATTAATCTATTCCCTTCGGCCACCTCCTTTTTCTCTCCAACCTATTCTTGTCTTCTGAACTCCTCTTTGCTTTAACCCCCGAGACATCAATTCCCCTCCTTTGGTCTGTGCTCTCCCGTGTCTGGTTTTCTGCTCTTCATTGCACAAATGCAGCACTGATCAAATTAACCACTTGGCACACTGGGATTGTTTTCAATCCTGTCTGGTCTTGTTTCCTTTCTTCCGGCTCTCCTGCCGACACACAGTACCGTGCATCCTCTGATAGATCCCTTTATGCTTCTGTTTTCTTGCATATCCCCTTCCCTCCTCCTTTTCACTCCCCCTCCTCTGGATGGGGAGTCACATATGACACGGGAGACTGCTGTATATGTGGCCTTGTTCCAAAAGAAAAGCTGTTGGCTTTATTGGAGGTGACACAGATCAAGTGTCCTGATTGGATTTCTGCGAGATGTAAAGACAAGAGAGCCCGAGAGCGACTAAAGCCGAGTTATTGGACAGATATGTCCCCTAACCTCAGCAAACATGAACAGCGAGTTTGTCACTGTCATTCTCCACTCATGTGTGAATTTCAACTCCCTGTAGTGGGGCTGCCAAGCTGTATTTATTTGCACGTATTGTGAATCAAATGGGAATTTAGAAAAAAAACAACAACAAAGAAAATAAGAAATCAGTTCCAACCCTTTGACATTGAACATCATTTTTTTTACAGTGTGTGTTGAGTAAACATATTTGTGGTGTGTGATCTTAAGATTATCCAGGCTGTACTATTGTCCAATAGTGTAACAGTTCGGGCCCTTAAATACGGTTACCGGCGAAATGATAAACTACTAAGTAAACAGCAGCCTTCAGCACAAAATAGTATTAGCCACCAAACGTTGTGTATCGCATTCCAGTAGCCTAGAGAAAAATAGTCCCTCCAATACAAACTACATTAGGTCTCCTTGCAAGATCTCGCACCATCTCATTCATTCACGTCGCTTCATGACAAATGAAACCGATCATTTGTGGGGTTTCCGGTCTGTTTTCGACGATTGCCATCGAGCTAAAAACCGACAGCAACTGTACATTATCGCTGAATAATGCACTTCCCCCGTCACTCACTCTCAACCAATCAGAACGCTGGATTTCATCTACCCGTGTTAAAATGGGCGATAATCAAACAGTAATCACTACATTCATATGTCAAGACATTTAGTGGGGGCCTTTTTTCAAGTGACCTTCGATAAGTGCATTCAACCCCTTTAGGTAAACATACTTAGCATGTAACATCAGTAACTGGGCTTTTTCTTAAAATAATCCCATACAGATGAGACGCTACTCATGCATGTCATCAGTGCTCCATCCTGATAATGTGAATCAGCGGTTAACAATTGAGAACAAATTCAGTCAATGTAAGTGATAAAAAAATCTTGAACAATTCAAATTCACAAGAAGCAGGAGCGTGACGGTGAGTTGCATTGTGTGCGTGATTGTCCCATACTTTCATGATGCACAGCAACAACAAGAGGATTTGACCTTTTCGGGTTGAGCTTGCCGCTGACCCTCATGCCATAGCAGCTCTGCCTTCCCATGGGATTAATACCCACTGACCCTAACGGAGAACACGGGCCCCCATCGCAGATTGGAACATGCTTTATTACAGAGAGATTTAGTCCATAACCTCCCCCCTTTCATGTGATAAATTATGAGAAAGTGCAAGTGGGAAAGGCAGCCAGTTTAGAATGGACGCTGGCACGGTGACAATGGACACACCGGCCCGTGCGGGAACTAATGTGCAGCGAGGAAGCAGCGCCTGCCAAGGGAGCGTTTTGAGCTGTGAAGGAAGGAGGCGGGGGGTGGAAATAGAGATGGAGTAACATGCATTAAGGTGAAGAAAAGGACAATGTGATACTTCCCTAATATTAACCTGTGCTAACATCGCTTTTTTTTACATTTGAAAAAACAGACGAGTTACATAGCCAATGACGAGAATGACAATGGGGGTAAATATGACTTGATAAAGAGCGAAGATGTCTTTGTAGACTCACTATTTGTATTGTTCAGCATGCATTTACATACATGACATTGTGGTAATGTGACATTGGCTTTACGCACTCAGTTTGAATAACTGACTTGATTTCAATGATTGGTGCACTTTAATTTAGAATAGTCTGCAGACTTCGGAATCGATGCAAGAACCAAATTGATTTCAGATTTGAGATCTTTGGCATTTTATGCTCTTCCGGCCTGTGCTCTCTATAAATAGCTCTAAAGCGTAACATGTTGTGCTAATGCCCAAACCTGAGCCAGGGCTCTGATTCTTGAGCAGCTGATTGGATGGCTCAAATCATCCGCTCCCAATTTAATGTTTTCTTTCAGAGCTACAACTAATTTCTATTTTAGGAATGAATGGATTGATTTAATTTTTAATGTCCACTCATATTATAATCATCAAATTGATTCCCCCTTAAACTGCAGGGCGGTTCAGCCGATTAAACGTTGAATCGTTTGTCGAAGAGAATCAATGTGCTGACTCATACTCCTCCCCTTTTTTCCTTCTTCCCAGCCAAGTGTCCCAGTGCAGCTCCCTGGAGGAGGTCCACCTGGACGGGGTCCCGCCCGCCCCCCGCCTGGTGGAGATGAGACGGGACCCGGTCCTTGGCTTCGGCTTCGTGGCGGGAAGCGAGAAACCGGTGGTGGTCCGCTCTGTAACACCAGGTAGGCCTCTGTAAGGGCAGGTAGATCATTGCAATACACCAGTCCCCAGAAAGATGTCGACCAAAGCTGTCGCTCGTACCGGGCGTGGCTTTGGCTGTTTATCCTGCGCCAGTACCAAGTGGTTTCACTTAAAGTGCATTAATACACCTTGACTAAGTTCAATGTAGCCTTCCTTCCTGTGTGACTCACTTTCCAACTGCTGCACTGAACTGCATGCGTTTTTGACTGACGGCTAGAAAAGCAGTATTCATTGCCTGAACCATCAACACTGAACATACGATACCGATAGATCAACTGAGAGAAGATTAACTAACAAGCTGGAAAGCAAGGCCTGATACGTCCGGAGGGGTTTGCATGTTGAAAGATTGCTCCGAGCGATTTTATCCGTTCCTCCTCAGTGTCTGCGGCGCGCCTGTCACTGCAAACAGTCGCCGTAGGGATCGTTGAGAAGCAAGCCGAGCAGATTTTTGGCTTGTTTGATTGTACAACTACGGCTAATTAACACCATGCAAGGAAGACAATAAACACAAATGAATGTGGAGTTTTCTTTCTCCACAGTGTATTTACTGCTACCAGCCGCCAGCCAACACACACACACACACACACACACACACACAAATTATCTCAATAACCAATCAGTTGAAACAATGAATATTGGATAGACAGTTGTTGGCAAATACCCTTGTATATTATACAGCATGTGCTCTGGGACGCGGCAGTTCATCAATGCATGTGTCAGGAGTCGGACACGGCCACGTGAGCCGCGAGCTGGTACATTGATATGCACCGTCCATTCAGCCTCGGCTGATTCATTTCCCAGACTTTGGCTGACGGAGCGAAAAACTCTCGATGTGCGCCGTCATCGACCACGGCCCGCGTGCGTTTGTGTTTCGCCTAGGTGGTCCGTCGGAGGGGAAGCTGCTGCCAGGCGATGAGATCATCATGATCAACGACGAACCCGTCGGATCGGCGCCCAGAGAACGAGTCATCGACCTCGTTAGGTGACTACAGAAACCCTCGGGGGGGGAGGAGGGGCGCTGTGATCCGTCAGAATCCAAGCTGTTGCAGTTCAGGTTCATCACGTGAGGGATTTCGTGGAGAAATAAGATAATCTCTCCCCCGAAAAACCCTTTTGTGAAGGTTATGGATAACCTCAATCTAAAGCACTAGTTGTCTGTCTGACCCTTTCATAAGCTATTAAATCCAAAGCTTCATGCACAGACTCTGAAACCGTATGTGTTTTTTTATTCCAATCCGCACATCAAACATAAGACACAAAACTGTTTTAAATGGCAAGTTTAATGTATATCTTTATCAAAACAGTCATTATCATTTGGAAATCTTAAAACCTGTGCTTATCACTCAAGCATCTTCATCATTGCATACCATCCAGATGAATACAAATTCTGAATTGAAAATGAGCTTTCTGCTATTTTGATGCACTCAGTTCATCTTGATCATCACAGATGATATCACAGTTTTAAATGGGATCTAATGAGTGTGTGTGTTAGTTGTTCGTCCGTGTTCATCCGTGTTTGCTTGTAAGCGGAGAGTCCATTTCAGCCGTGCTAATCGAGATCCTCTCGCTTATCTGTCGATCGCTGTTGGCGGCGATAGTCGTTTCACCATCATTCCTTTGTAATTCATTGTCCTCGTTCTTGCTTCTTGCTTCAGGAGCTGCAAAGAATCCATCGTGTTGACTGTCGTTCAACCCTATCCTGTGAGTAGATCAGCAACAAGGGTTGTATCACAGAAGGATCACTCTGTATGTGCAATGTGTCACAATAACAATCACAATAATCGATACATTAAGATATTAAACATTTTGATTGTCCTCTGTTTCATGCTCGGGTTAGTTGCTAACATTCCTTTTTGAATTCTCTTTACCTTTCGCTTGAAAAATGAAATTGTATTGATTTCTCCAATGTACAGCTAATGTGGCAAGCCGCTGTTTCCCCCCCCCCCCCCTTTCGTTTGTGTTGTGCATGTATTTATCTATGCTTCTCTTCATCTCTCTCCCCCCCATCTGTCCGTCTATTTCTCCCCCTTTGCCTCCCTTGTCTCTCTCTTTGGACCGTTGCCTCCTAGTCCCCTAAATCAGCGTTCATCAGTGCAGCCAAGAAAGCCATGCTCAAGTCCAATCCGGTCAAAGTGCGCTTTGCAGAGGAGGTCATTATAAACGGCCAGGTTCCAGTCAGTACACACACACACACACACACACACACACACACACACGTTTGTGTATGACCTATATACGCAATGATAGATGGTTACCGCGTAAGACAGACAGTTGAGTGACATCATGACATCGATGTACTTGAATAAAATCCATTCACGTATTAAACATCACCCGTATTGTGTCAGAAGGACGTGAAATGAACAGGATGAAAAGGCTGATGGTACTCATCCTTTTGCAGAACCTGGTGAAGGACAACTCGCTTCTGTTCATGCCAAATGTCCTGAAGGTCTACCTGGAGAACGGGCAGACAAAGTCTTTTCGCTTCGACAGCAGCACTTCTATCAAGGTGCGGGTTTCTGTGTGCTCCAACCCTCGGAGGCACACTTTGCGAGATTAGCAGTCCCTGCTGCATCTAATATTACAAAGTTTGTTCGGAGTGCAAATGAGTGCTTCTGGGATGCATACCGACTGTGGAATTTAATCACTGCTTGAGTTCAGATTGTTGGGGCGGCACATTTATTCAGGCGAGGTGGCGAAGAGCGTAGATTCAGTTGTGGCTCCGAGCGTGTAAACTAGGAAGTAAAAGAGCTGAGTTGCTCCTTTCCTCAGCGGTCTTCACCTGGTAAGCGTGTGTGTGTTAAAATGAAAGCCTAGTATTAACATGGGTGTGATCCGAGCGGCTCACCACCCCCTCAACACACACACGGCTTGAGTGACCAAGTCTGTAGTAATTTAATAAAATGTACTTTATCCTCTTAACCCTTAGACGCGTAGGCCATTGGAACCCACACTGCTCCATAGATGACCTTGATGAAATGATTACTTTTGTCAATAAATTTCTATGTTTTGTCTGATGACTGAAAAAGAAAAATCCAGAAATTAAGCTTTAAAGAAGATGCTTAATACTTATTATATGTTGCGGTCATCATGTAGCTCATAATGTTACACACCAGCATTATTTTACATTTTATTTCCATTGTCAAATTATCAAAAAACCTGTTCAGGTAAACATCCACATAATTATGAGAGCTAACTAAGAGCTATGGCAAGAGATAAAACCGTTAACTGGTGAACTTGTGTTAGCATGCTATAAAGAGGCTTTATTTGATTACGGTTGCAGATACGAGGTCCACATACCAATGATATATATTCTCTAAAAGAAGACAAAGGGAAACATTTATTTCTCTTGGAGTATAATATATGTTAATATAAAAGATAAATGGGAGATAATTTAACAATTTTGTCCCCTGAGATTATTAATTCAACGTTACGGGTTTCTGTTGAAGAATGATATATATCCCACCCTTATCTGTTTTAAGTGACTAAAAAAACAACTTGTGGTGTATTTACTTCAGGACGTGATTCTGACCCTGCAAGAGAAGCTGTCCATCAAATGCATCGAGCACTTCTCCCTGGTGCTGGAGCACAGGACGGAAGGCTCTGGAAGCAAACTGCTTCTCCTCCACGAGCAGGAGATGCTTACTCAGGTCAGAGATGTTTCCTCTGCGTTCACTCTCTTTGTCTGACATGCACACAAACACACACAAATTCCTGCTTAGTATTCACAAAGCATCTGGACCGCGGTGGCATTTATCAGCACTGGCACAGAAGGGCCGACAGCTCACATTACACACACACACACACACACACACACAGTGTCCACTCCATTCTAATGAGGTTGTGAGATCACAGGAGGACAACTGTAATATTCAGATGTGGAGCTCTGCACTTGGCAAGCGCATCGGCAGTTTAAGCATCCTTCACTTCACCGTAATGCAGCCGAGTGTCAATCTCAGTGACGGGTGCAACAGAGGAAAAAACTAAGTCACGCCCTCGACCACGTTAAATCTTTCATGAAATAACAACCGAAATTAGAATGATGATACCGGCCTCGGGGTGGTCTTGAGAAACTAATAGGCAGATAACCAAATCTGTGGTTTTAATACGTTACAGTCACCACCCTCGGAATGTAACCCCTAAGTAATCCTGAAGTATTACTTATATTTGATGCTGGTTCTTCAATGCTTGAATACATGTCAGATGGAAATATTCTACTTATCTCTCCACCCCGCTCATCTGTGACCCTTCTGTATCTCTTTCTCCCTGCGTGTCTCCCACCTTGTCCGTGACCCCAGGTGACCCAGAGGCCCGGCTGTGAGGAGATGAAGTGTTTTTTCCGGCTCAGCTTCGTGCCCAGGGATCCCGTGGAGCTGCTCCGGAGGGACGCTGTGGCGTTTGAATACCTCTATGTACAGGTGAGCCAAGTCCTGAAACGGGTTCTGTGAACCCTGCATGTGGTTTTGGAAATTCATAATGGTACTCAAGTTATAAAATGGATGTTGTCATGACAAAAATCTTAATTTGTGAATAAAATCTGCAAATACAACTTGTCTTAACTACTCTCTTGAATAATAGATTGCCTCACCATAGAATTCCTGTGATAATTACTCAAATGAAAATAGCCTGAAAGAAGGAAAGCGGATCCTTAGTTTATCATTTTGTATATCCGGGTCTTTACCGGGGACCTGAAACTGTATCCCTTCTGACAGAAGCTGAAGTCTCTACGGTTGGGAACAACTAATTTCAGCTTTGCTGAAACGGGATCCTTGTGTAACGATGCTTCCTGCTTTGCCGTAGAGTTGCAACGACGTGGTGCTGGAGCGCTTCGGCACAGAGCTCAAGTACGACGCGGCGCTGCGACTGGCCGCTCTGCAGATGTACATCGTCACCCTGACGACCCGACAGAGCCAGAAGGTGTCCCTGAAATACATCCAGTGAGTTTGGCTGAAAAGTGATGTGTTTTCGACAATACCAAACATAATCTGTAATGTCAGACTGTTGTACAGCCTGGAGCTGCTCCCTCAATACTACATAATAAGAACTGACTCTTTTTCTGGGATGGTTTCACAAAGGTTTCCTAGGGATTCGTCGTCCTTTTCTCCTGAAAAAAAATGGCATCCATTGGGCCTGCTGCAAAAAACCCTCGTACAAACGGGTGTTGATAACTTGCACAAGCAAGGGACTTAATCGAAAACGGGGCATTGACCTTAGAATCCTTTCTGCTGTTGACGGCGTTTAACCCGGGTCCGACAGAGTGACTCTGCTGAAATCAATGCGCTCTTAACAGAAACGAGTGGGGTCTGCCGCTGTTCCTGCCCCCCGTCGTGCTCTCCAGCATGAAGGAGAAAAACATCAAGAAGGCTCTGACGCACATCCTAAAAACCAACCAGAACCTCGTGCCTCCAGGGAAAAAAGTAAGCAGCCCCCCTTTGTCTTTCTTTGCCCTTGTTGGCAAACTTCTGACACACACACACACGCAGGGTCCATTTTTTTGTGACGTGATATCCTAAAATAGCAGCGCTGCCATGTTGTGACCTTGTAAAGGTTCTCACCCTTGTCAACCTGAGACCCTGAGTCGAGCCTGACCACGCATGCTAATGCCAAATGCATAATCAGATATTCATATTCACGCACGTGTCCCGCTCGTCTTGTCGACTCCAGCATATCATTTTATTTTCAATGAGACGTGCGTTCATACTGTAACCCGCACGTTTACTTTGACATGTGAGGATAAATGGCTCTTCACAGTGTCTCCACATGTTTAAACGTGCAAACAGTTTTTACTTAAGCAAGTGATTTACTACCAGCTGTCATGCAAATAAGGTTAGCTGCACAAGTAAATCTCAGTTAGACTGTTGGAACATATGGGGGGTGAGTGGGTGGGGGGGGGGGGAGGGGGGGGGGGGGGGGCTTCCAAAGTGAATTATATGTTGGATGAGGAAATGCTATACTGTGATTAAAAACCCTTGGTGACAGTGCGCGTCGTAGCGATGCACTTGGGCCCTGTAGTTCATCCTGAGTCGATCCCACTGACGCCATAAATTGTCCCTCCAGATATGTATTCACCCCGGCTGGATGTTATGACTCCTCATATCTAAGAACTGCAGAGCCCAGCTGTTTTCGGAAAATTACTTTTTTGTTTGTTTGTTTTTAAGTGAATATATATTTTAGCTTATTTTTTAAAGATTTACATCTTCAGTAGTAACAGATGAGCTCAGGGCAGCGACGTAGGAAAGGACGGAGAGTAAAAACACATTTCTAGGGGGATACGTGTTACAATAGAAAAAGTTATTAAGGTTTACAGATCTTTAGGCGATCTAATTTGGTCATTTTAAGTCTAGATTTCTTTTATTATTATGATATCCCAATGGTGTCACTGTTTTTCAGGTCTCTATGTATCTTTATTTTGATCAAAACAATTTTAACCAGACAGTCTCATCCTTCAGTTCCATATCTCATATCTATATTGCACACACATGGATGAATCAGATTTGTTCTTTATGCATTCACTTGCAGCAGTGCCTCTTTTCAACTGAGGGCAGCAGATATTTGGATCTCGAACCAATGTCAAGGACATATGGGAGTTTATTTATAGATGCTGTGCTACTCTGCGATTGGGGGAAGAACTTTGTTGGATGTTTAGCAGAATGACGGAAAATACAATTGCGTTTGTCACCTGAAAGGCAACATTAGCATTGCTCTAAGCCCAATGAAATCTACCTAACACAGCTTCTATTAGTGGAGCATGGAATGTAGTTAACATTAAAGAGAGTGTGTGTATAATGTCAGTAAAATGTCTTTGGCATACGAGCGCTTTATCGATCTCTTCCCTGTCAGCCTCGAGCAGTGCGATGTGCTGGCGAATCATTTGCATTCACAGCCGACTCCGATCCCACTGATCGTTAGCGAGACGCACGGCCGAGGGATACCAAAGAACTGACAAAACATCAGCGCCCCATATTAGCCTTCGCCAAAAGGAACGTCTCTCTCGGTTTGGTGGAGCGGGAACTTCACCCAAACAAAACTATGCTTAACGGAGATCAAGGTCAGACATGCCATTAGCCTTTAGACTGGCGCTTGTTTTGAATGAAGGTCCATCATCGGATGGATGTACAACATGTTAGTCAATTAGAAGGTGATTATTGTAAGTGGTGATGAAGGACGTGATATGTGACACACAAACCGCGTTACACAATAAAAATGCTCCCGAAATACAAGCACGCCCAACTTGCTAATTACGTAACAATACAAAAAGGTGTGTGAAAACAAATAACCGGCTCTGTTGAGAAGTGGTGAAGTAACAATATGTAGGGTTCTGGATGTATAGTTCTCATTATTTAATGCTAAAATACAATTTCCCTTTCACCCTAAAAGTCCACACAAGCACGGCGCTCGGAGAACTGCAGTGAAGCAGCGCTTTAGGCTTTAATCAGATTTAAATAACATGATGGGATATAATGGAAAATCAGTGGTCTGGATCAGTATGGCTTGAGAGTGCTTTACATCCTGACATTACAAGTCAAATGTGTCATTACAGGTTGAAGTGATTTGGTTTCGACTGCTTACTAATGTATTTCTCTTCCCTTTGTGCAGCTGACTGCGTTGCAGGCCAAGGTGCATTACCTGAGGTACCTCAGCGAGCTCCGACTCTACGGAGGGAGGGAGTTCAACTCTGTACTTTTGGTAAGGACTTTAGTCCTGGAAAGGGTTCGTACAAGTTTGCCAAACCTTCCATGATTTGTTTTCCAACTATGTTCATTATTTTTTAAATAATAAGGTTTTTTTAGTACTTTTAACTCTGTTATGCATCCGCACTGCTTTCTGTAGCAGGGGGAGAAGCAGACCGAGGTGACGCTGCTCGTGGGCCCCCGTTACGGCATCAGTCACGTCATCAACACCCGGACCAACCTGGTGGCCCTCCTGGCCGACTTCAGCCACGTCAACCGCATCGAGATCCTCACCGAGGACGAGACCAACGTCCGGCTGGAGCTGCACGTTCTGGATGTCAGGGTGAGCGCAGTTCTGTCTGAAAACGGAAGCGGCGGCGAGCGTCATTTTCGGCCCAACACAAAATAATACAGCCCGTGGTTCATCTTCTCTTTCTTTTTTAACAGCCCATCACGCTGATCATGGAAGCCAGTGATGCGATGAACTTGGCCTGTCTCACAGCGGGCTACTACCGCCTCCTAGTGGACTCGAGAAGATCTATCTTCAGCATGCCCTACTGCAATAGCACCGGAGGAGATGACGCTGGTGAGTTGTTAAGTTTACGATTAGCATTCCGATTCTTTTATCGAGACGGTGCAAAATGTGCTGCTTCTAGCATAGTTTTATCCAAGGACACAATGAGTAGAGTGTCTTTGGGCTGACAGGGACACTCAACATGAAACCTTAAAACGTAAGTAGAGAGGAAATGCTCAAAGCTTGAAAAATTGAAGCTTTGTGGTGCAGCATAAAAAAAAACCAAAAGCCTTAAAGTGGAGCACTCAAAGGACTAGTGGGAAGGAGGCAGCCACTTTAAGATTCAATCAACATAAAATATAAAAACGCATCAAATAATAAGTGTATCGCTGCTGTCTGCAGGTCCGGATCGTGTCCTGGAATGGCCGTACAGCACGTCTCTGGGGGACAACGAGGAGGCGTCCCAGAGCCAAGAAGAGGTCTACAACAGGGACTCTGAGTATCCCAACAACGGGCGGAGAGAAAACAGCATCTCTTCTTACTTCCGTGAACCCCCGAACACCGACAGGGACCCCGGGACGCGGAGGAGTCCGCTGCCCCCTCCTCTTCCGCCCGCCACCAGACACAAACCTCAAGACTCTCCTCGGAGCGCCAAAGTGTCGTTTATATTTGGCGGGGACCCCCCCTTGAGCCAGCCCAAGCAGTCGGGCTACGACAGACTGTTGGAGAGCCCCGAGGCCCCCGAGCAGAGGCGACCCTACTCGCACAACAACACGGACTTCCGGCCGCACGACCGGGCGCCATTTCATTTCGCTGGTCTGACGCACGTCTACAGCAACATCCTGACGGAGGAAGGCGGCGAGGAGCCCCTGCTGCGGGATCTGTTCTATCGCGACACAACGGACGACGCGGAGGACGACGATGACGCCTCCTGCGAAGAGGACTCCATCGGGGGCACGCCGGTGGGCGACGACGGGGGAGGCCAGGGAGGCGGGCTGGCAGCGGCGGCCGGCCAGGCGGCCTTCTTGGCGTTCTCTGGCTCCACCGACGACATCATCGACCTGACGTCGCTGCCCCCGCCCGAGGGAGACGACAGCGTCATGGACGACGAGGACGACACGCTGCTGCAGACGCTCAACCTCGCCATCGCCGCGCCTCCGCCGGGCTTCCGGGACAGCTCCGACGAGGACGCGGCGCCGGAGGGGAGGCCGCTGAGCACCCACGGCAACGACGACATCCCCGTGTCGCTCATCGATGCCGTTCCAACGCAGGGCGAGGGGGAAGGGAGCCGGGGAGGGGAGAGGAGGCTGGAGAATGCGGTCATGCATACTCTGCAAGCACTGGAGGCTCTGTCCGTCTCAGACCAGAGGCCCCCCCCGCCGCCCCCCAACAGTAGTAATCCAGGTCTGTACAGTAGAGCTGGACCTGTGTTAGACATTGCTTTCCACACCAATAAATCCTGTGTCTCAGTCTGCGGTCGTCGGCCTCTCTTTTTCCTCATTTAGAGCATTGAAATGTTAAGCATTTTATTTGTGTTAAAAGCTTAAAAACTTTTGTATTTATTTAGTATTTTTTGTGACCTCTTCACATATTTAACTTTGCATCTCTTATCCTATAGGTGTGTACTCGTCTCGAGGCTTCAGCCCGGAGTCGTCCTCAGATTCCGGCAATGAGACCAACTCCTCGGAGATGACCGAAATCTCGGAACTGGCGGCGTCTCACAGGCTCAACGAGAGCCACATGCGTCTCCTGTTGGCCACGAGGGAAGGCTACCAACCTTTACTTGAGGAGAAAACGGATTTCCCCGTCTCGCCAAACACAGCGGGGACGATACAGAAGAAACCCCGTAGTCCGAACCGCCACCTTCAGCCTCCGGCCGTCCCCCCGAGACGCAGCCCTCTTTTGGACACCGCTTCATCGGGGCCCGACAGCTTGGCGGTGAGATCCCAGACGAAACTCTCAGCCACCCTCCAGCGACCGAGTTCCACCACGCCGGGGGGCAAGCACCACAAAAAGTCGGCGGACTCGAGTGGCAAGTACAACACCTTCAGCACAAGGGACGGGCACCGGGGGGAGAGCGGTGGGAGCCGCGGCCGTCCCGAAATGGACCAGCGCACCTCATTCTGCGAGCGGGAGGAAGGTCAAAGGAGACAGAGTTCTTTTTTGGAGGAGACTGCCGCGTCCGAAGGCGCGGCGGTGAACAGCCTCCCCCGCGACCACCACAGGATCCCCCGCCCTCCTTCCGCCAGCTGCGACCGCCTGTCCGACGTCGTCACCGTGGGGCACTGCGGCGCAGACAACGGAGCCGCAGCTGTTGAGCAGGACGAGCATCTGGTTGTGGCCTCACTGATGTCCCAGACCACAAAATCCAGATCGGCGGGGTCGGACCAGGGGTCGGACGTGCAAAACGACCATCAGCCGATTTCTAGACAGCAGAGTGTCGCGCGGTTGTGCGAGTACCACCTAGCCAAAAGGATTTCCAATTTGCAAGGGGAGGCCCACAGTTCGCTACAGGGCTCTCTGTGCTCGTCGCTGGACGCCGGCGGCAGCACCAACAGCAGCGCCTGCGGCACCCCGAACGACTCGCCCCTCGGCCCCGGCGCGGTTGAATCAAAACACCATTTGCAAAGGCACCCGCTCTCGAGCTCCTCCTCCTCATTAATCAGGGTGCTAAACTATGAGGACGGCAAACCCAGAATCCCGCGAGGCCTCCCGAGCCAGAGCGGTCAGGGAAGGGACCTCCACCCTCATGCAGACCCCGCCCTGCTTCGGAAAATGCTGCCCAACATTCACCCTCCCGCTGGCGGGGCCGAACCGGGCCGCCCCTCCTCGGCCACACCATCTAAGCATAAAGAGACGACAGGTACTGTGAGCAAGAGGCCCCTGAATGATCTGCATGCTAAGCAACAGGCCTCTTTAAAGGGGCTGAACCAGAAGGAAGGCAGCGAGGCCTACAGGCAACTGATTAACTATCTAACAGTCAGCCAGATGCATCAGGGAGGGAAGCTGCACAGTGCAGGCCTGGGAGGGGCAGTAAAAAAGGACACCAGGCGCTTTATCACGAGCAACCCTCAGCTCGTGGAGATGGTAAAGAATAGGGGCAACACCGTTCCCCGCTGCCCGTGTATGCCTTCATCCGTATCATCCCCATTCCTCAGCCCAAATTTAGCCGCCCCCAACGCCAACACCGCGCAGCTGGCAGGTAGAAACCCCCAGTTGTACCACTCTGCCACACTTCCCGCCAACCTCAAGAGAAGTTCTGACATGCATGCTCAGAAACTGAATGACAGTCTAGATTTCCCGCCGGCCACTGCCGAGAGGAGAAGCTCCTTCTCTGGCCTGGAAAGCGAGCTAGAGAGGAGTGGCATGGACCCAGAGCCCTTCCTGTCGCTGTATAGGAGAGAGGGCTGTATGAGTCGTGACGGGGGATTCGTTGCAGGTGGAAACGGCGAGGGCGGGGGGACCGCTAACCGCCCCCCGCCTCGGTCGAGAAGCCAGCCTAGTAGCAGCGCTGAGGAATGGTCGAGGTCAGAGCCGCGGGGAAAGCATGCAGTTCGCCAGTCGCCACATTCTCGTCCTAATGATTCTCTTTGTTTCTCTGCTGCCCCCAGTGTAAGTGGTCAACGGGCTGACCTCAACAGCGTCTCACTAGGGAGGGGAGACCACCCTTCAGCTTTTGTCAGGCAGACATGTGCCGGCAATAGGGCTTGCATTACATCTTCAACTCCCAACGCGAAACCTCCCCCTCCTCCACCACCTCCTCCTCCTCCTCCCCCACCTCCACCGTTGTCTTTTTCCTCGCAAGTCAACGCTAGCGCCGGCAACTCGGTACGCGCGCAGGAGGCCGCCCATCCCATGCTGTCCCGGCCGAGTCAGAACCACATTCAGGCTGCCACGCTGAACCCAGCCCAGACGGATCCCTGCTGCAATAGCCTGCAACGGGGCAGGGAGCTCAAACGCAGCTCCAGCAACGTGACCGCCAGTTCCGGGAGCGTGGAGCTTCTGTTCGATAAGCCCACCCGGTGCCGGAGCCAGCAGCCCTTGTCGCCATCTGTGCCCCTGCAAGGTGAGAGCAAAGTCCAACGGAGGCCGACGAGGAAGCGGCTCTCCAAGAGCTACTCCCAAGGCTCTGTGTCCTGCCAGACGTGCTGGTCCACGGGCAGCAGAAGGGCGTCCGTGGCACTGCCGCTGCAGAAAGACGCTAAACACGCCAAGGGCTCTCAAAAACTGGAAACCAGCCCCTGGAGGTGCAATGGGCCTTTTAGCTACTGCTTCTTCAAACGTAAGAGCGAGGGAGAGGAGGACGACACCGAGTGGGAGAGGCCGCGGCGAAGCCGCGTCGGGGACGACATGGGGAACGGCTGTGCGGCGGCATCGGCCATAATGCCGTGTGGCTCAGCCGTGGATGTCGCTGGCGAGCAGCTGTACGGCGAGGTCCTCAACAACATGAGCTTCAGCGACCGCCTGGCGCGAATCAACGCGCTGAAGGACCGCATGTACTGCTTCCCGTCGGGCTTCGGCGACGTACGCCGCGACGCCAGCGAGCTCATCGCCCTGGTGAGGTCCAGCGTTGGCCGCTGCGATCGCGGGGCCCAGATGCCTCTGCAGGACGTCTCCCAGTTCAAGCAGCTCCTCTCGGTCGAGTCGAAGGAGTTGGGCCGGGCGTGCCGGAGGATGGCGCAGGCCCACGGCAGTCCCGAGGAGATGCTGCTAGCCGTGACCTGTAGCTTCCAGGTGCTATGCTGTCTCTGCGAAGCGTGCATGTGTCTGGTGAGGGGGCTCGGAGCCTCAGCCTCGCACCAACAGAGGGAGGTTGTGGCCAAGGTCGACGAGGTCGTTATGAACTATATCTGTCTGCTCAAAGCGGCCGAGGCGGCCACCGTGGGGGCGCCGGGGGAGCACAGCGTGAAAGCCCTGGTCCGCCACTCCAGCACCATGTCGGCCATTGCTAACGCACTCACCCGCTCTCTTAAAACGCTGCTTAGCAAGTAGAGGCTACTCTTTATGCTTTAAGTGTGGCCTACGCAGTCAGTATTAGTCTGTCTTTAAGCATCTTTTTATTTTTGGTTGTGCTGAAGAAGCCGTACATTTTTCACACACGGTGTGGGCGATCTTCATATCAAAATGGATATAGTTTAAGAATAGCTGCGATTTAACTTAACGCGGCAGTTTAACATAACTCAAACCGGGGAAAAGAACGATGCTGAGAGTTAGTGCTATCTGACTGCACTTGCTTTTTTCTGATGACAATATTGTAATGTATATACACAAAGCCATACTGTCACAAACCTTTGGAATATATGTACCTAATAGATATAATTTTACCTGTGCATTATGTAACTTATTTAAAACAAAATGTATAAAATGTACATACAATCAATATAAATATATTATTGGCCGTAGCAGTTCCAAGAAGCCAACGAGTTCGGCATAATTTGCGGCTGGAGTTAATTCACGTTCATTTCAATCGGTTCATGAAATGCAGTTTTACTACAGATATTTAGAATGTACCTGTAGAAATGTATCACTGTCAGTCCAGTGAGGAGGTGGTTGGTATCACTGTAACCACATGATTTAATCTGTTTAATTTCTGGAATGACTGTGTAAAGGTGAGGTTATTTCAACACTAGTGTTTTACAATTGAATTGTATTATTTGTAGGAAAAGAGCAACATTTTTTGGATTTGTTGACATTGCACTGCATTCGCCACAGCTTCATAATTTACCTTTTGGATATATATTCAACTAATAAACAGTAAATAATAAACTATCCTCACAAAAGGGAATATATTAGACCTACAACACAATCATTCATCATTTAGAGAAAAACATTCTGTCATGAAATATGTCAGATTGACTACCGTGTTCATTATGTCTAATTGTTGTAAACTTGTGTTTTACCTGTTTTGGACCAATTCTGTGCTTGACGGGCAAGATACAGTGAAGTCTCTTGAGAAGAAATTAAATTCCTGTTATTTTTTGTTTTTCAATAATCCACCAACGTATTAAACACATTTTACAGATATGTCCGCGTCTCCCACCATGTGTCTCTTGGTTTGAATGATTGACATAAGCTACAAGCTAGTGTTATTTAATCTTATATCCATATTGTTGTACCAAACTGAATAGCTTTTTAAGTAAAAAAGCTGCTTAGGGCTTGATAAACTCCCAACACACAGACTATATGGCAGCACATGATTTAAAAGAAAAAAAACAGCCAGGAAGGAAGGAAAATCAACCTCACACAATTTGACCTGGTCTTGGTGAGCAAGTATTTAAGCAATAAAAAAATAAAATATTAGTACATTAGTTTTAAATTGTAGGAAGTCAAGTTTCTTCTAATGTTCACTCTTCATCTCTATGACAAATCCTCCATCCACGTATAACGAACGCTTTGGATAAACACGTTTTAACTTTCTAAAGTGTGTCGTCCACGCGTGCACGAGCTTGTGTCCTCACGTCACCGCCCCCCTCCGTTGCTATTGGATGCTTGTTCGACACACGCAGTGACGTTAACCAATCAGCTCCCCTCGAGCAGCAAAAGCCACGCCTGCGCGGCAACTCGTGTCGCGCGCCTCATCAGCATTGTATTGGCGGCGGACCAGACAAAAGTTTGAGTGTATCCTTTAGCCGCTGCTATTTTTTTTTTTATTTTGTAGTTGCTGTGGTTATTTAATTAAGTCGACAATTTAGTCTTTTTAGTGGGTACACGCGAGGTCAAAAGAGACAACCGAAGCTGCAGGAGTCCGCCAGCTGAAGCCAGGTAGCGTTTTAGTCGACGTTACTCTCGGGGCGTCCCGTGGGGGTTTAAAGTTCAGCTAACAGCAGTTAGCACCGCGTCCCGAGACGTTCGCCTTGCGATGGCCGCTGTGTGTCAGCCACGACGCGCCTTGGTGGAGATACCGACCCCCCAGCCCAAGATTGCAGGTGAGACCGAGGAACCCGACGGCTTTTTAAAGGCGAACACCCGCCGTATCCGTTTTGGTCCCATTGAGCGGGACGCGCCACTTCACATCACCGGCTCGCGCCCACAGGACGAACACTCGCGACGTGTGCAAACTTTTAAATACGTGCGCTTTCTAAAGTATGATCCTTTATTAAAACGATCTCCATCTATCCAGTGAGTCCGCAAAAGATGCGCTTCCTGACGTTTTTTCTATTGGTGGGGGAATCCTATCGATGAGAATATTCTCAGGAACCCGTTTGTTTGATGACCTTCTTTCTCGCAGCTCGAATGAGGAGATCCTACCTGGAGATCCTGAGCGCTCGTTTGGCTCCATCTCCGCTTCCGAGAGGGAGAAACCCGAACACGAAGCGCGGCCCCCAGCGTGAGTACGAGCGGAGCTTCTCTTCTCCCCCCCCCCCCCCCCCCTTCCGACCGACAAGTGAAAGCTCGTTTCGCTCTGTTCATGTTGGTAGCTGATAACTGTGAGTGGCTTCTTTTTGTCCGTGTAATCCTAAAGCCTCTTTCCTTCTGCAGTGGACGTGTCGATCGGAGCCGTGTGGAGTGGGAGGATGGAGCAGCAGTGCGAGAAGATGGAGGAGCACCACGCGCCTCTCTCCAAACAGCAGCTTGTGCAGCTCATCAGGTCGCTCATCTTGGTTGAGCAGGTATTCATCCAGATTGAGCACAGTGATGGAGCACGCAAAATTTTAGTAGATTTAAAATGTGTTTTCTACCCAAATCTGGGCCTTCACTACATGCAATGTAATCCTAAATATCGACGCGTTGCTCTGCGTGCTAGAGCCAGGAGCCCAGGACCCTGACGTCGGACCTGAAGTATCTCCAGGAAGATCTGCAGCTAAAGAAAGCCAATGTTTTCCGGTCCATTCCGTACTCGCGGCTCGGCTCCAACCGGGACGCTCACTGCTACAGAAAAGCGTATCCTCACCTGGTGGCTTTCAAAGTGAGTATCAGTGGTCGGACCATGTTCTCATATATGATGGCGCTTTTTTTATTTTTTTATTTTTTTTAGAAATCAGACCAATGTACTTTTATACTATTGTAGAATGCAGGCATGTATTTCATTGTAAGATTTTAAGGAGGAGTACATGCTCTCTTAGCAAACTACTACTGCTCTTTCATTGTGCTATTAAAACAACCTGGTCTCCATAATTTAACTGAGTTTGGTGTCATTGTGTAATCCAGAACTATTGCCCCCTCATCACCCCCCTCCCCCCTCAGGTTTCCTGTCAGGAATGGGGACAGGTTCTCCTGAGGAACAAAGAGTGGGAATCTGTGTTGGAGCACACATTGATGGCGTGGCGCTACACCAGCGAGCTGCCGCACTGGGATACGGCGAACCACAACGCTCTCCGACAACAGTGTTACGATATTTTGGCAGCAAACAGCCTCGCTGCTCTCCAGCACCACCAGCCGGGACCCGACAGAGGACGCGAGCTGCTCAGAAGGTACGTGAACAAACCGTACATGTACGAGTGTGGGGCTCAGTGCATCTTTCTAGTCGGATTGAGGGAACACTCGTCCAGTGAAACACCGTGTAAACGGCTCAGTTTGCTTGCTTAAGCCTGTGAAACTCAACTTTTGCCATTTGGAAGGTCAGAGTGAACCAGATTCTAAGTGGTGTGCCTGTTCACCCATAAAGTCACTCTTTTTTTCCTTTTTTGTGGCATTAATAAAATGTGGAATAATTCTCAAACCAGAGGACAGCTCACAGGGGAATCCAGACCTCCCTTAAGCGCCTTTAAAAAAAATCCCGCTCAGTTTGCTGGTGTGATTGCAGCCGATTTACGACTTAAATGTCCAGCTGAAGGCGTCCCACTGGCGTCCAGTACGGCCGCTTTTTGAACGTAAGTGCTCACGTTTTTTAAGTGTTAACTGAGCTCTCACTACGGTTCATAACGTGCTTATCAGACATTTAACTAGTGCAGCAGCTAAAGTGAGATTGAAGAGCTGAAGTAAACAGCTAATCATGTTTTCTTTTTTGTCAACTAGCTTTTGATGATCTATGAAGCAACGGTGTTGTCATACATAGTTTAGCTCACTAAATGTTCTGTCGTTATCTTCGTGTCTTTGTGAGTTGGATTGAGAAGGTATCCAGGTCCAACATGTCTGACGGATGGCTTCTGTGTGTTTTCTGTCTCCAGGTGGAATATGGCTCAGTCGCACAGCCAGTCAATCGTGCCCTGTATTGAGGCGCTGCAGAGGATTATGGGATGCGCCGTCCTCTTCTCCATGGACACCAAATAGGACGAGACACTGTCCAACCAACTGGCTACACCCCAGTGAAAAGTGCTTTGTAGCTGCCCACAATCATTTTATATGTGCTACGGGGCCCGAGATCTTTTCTGTAGTTGTGTTTGTTCGGGAGAAACCACTACAGTATTTGTCCAAAGGGCAGCAGCTGGAAATGTGACTGTTTTAAATGGTACTAAATGGAGGACAATGCAACCACCTCTAACTTAATCACAATGCTTTTTCTGTCAACTGGAAAGCACTATTTGTGACATGGCACTCTGCACAATGTGTTTCTTGTTGGTTAATGTTATCTTCTTCTGTTGCCTCGCATAGAAAATCCTTTTAGAGACCTCCTGAGATCAGTTGGTGCTGCCAACAATGTATTTAAAATGTTTGTCAATGCACAAGTTATTCTTTACAAATGAAATGTTGAAAGTAAGAAATTGTGTGTGTGTGTGTGTGTATGTATATATATATATATATTACCGTTGACAATACTTGAAACTGGCTTCTGTGACTACAGTTGTTTTATATGTATTTCTTGTTTCTAGAGAACAGTCAGCAACTGATTGTACTGTTGCCATTTGTCCTGAAAACTTGAACATTTTTGATAAAAGATCAATAAAGTTATTACTTGGTAATATTGTAAAGTTTCCTGTTTTGCCTTTTATTAAATCACCATCGTAAACTAATTGATTCGTCCATGTAACCCTTGTGCTGGTGCAGAGCTGCTGTACTCAAGTACTGGAAGTAAGCAGGGTATTTACAACAGAAATGTTTTTATTTTTAAATGGGATTTAAAGCACCACCAGTAGCTTTGTCCCTTAACATGTGTGCTGTGTTTTTATCCAATGTTGGTGAGTGAGCTTCACTGGATTCTGCCCTCAAATGGATGAAATGAAAATAGATGATGTGATTTATTGGTCATGGATTGATCAGTTGTGTAGTGCGGTTACCATTGTACACCACTAGGTGGCGCCCACATTGCACCATTTTCCACTTGTGGCTTATTGGGGGAGGAATGTATATGCCAGTGTAGGAACAGCTGTTGCCATGGCACTGTAGAGCAAATATTCTTTTTTTTTTATGGTTGGGGATAAAAAATCATGTTAATCTTTTAGATGACATGCTGTCCAAAATGAAGAATTATCTGGAATATTTTATTCTGCCTGTTGAGACATTATGGTCCTATGTCCCGTCTATGCTTCACATTTTAAGGTCTTTAGCCGCTAGTCTGTCGTGGCACTTGGTAAACTTTACTTTGTGAAGAGGCTGTAAGTTCATATTTGTCTCAAGGGTATTTCACTTAACGGTACGTTATTAAAAATACATCCATAGCAACTCAATATATGTTAATGAGGCCCACCCACTCAGATGTAGCGTAAATTTATAATCTGTATTTTGCCTTTGCTTAGCCCACACATACCAGCCTCCATGTTCTTTAGACACAATAATTCTCGCGCTGTTTTGTTGCCTCTAATTACAGAGTCCGCTGTGTTTGTCCAAACCATCACTGAAAATGGTCCCTTATCGCCTGCTTCTACAGGGAAAACCATTATAGCAACATCAAAGAAATGCTGATCATATCAGAATTACTGCCGCTACTTGAATCAGGAAACATTTATTGCCATAATATTTCAGACATACAAGGAATTTGACTTGGCGGTTGGTGCGTAACAATAGACGACAAGACAACAGTGCACGAGGAATAAAATAAAATTCTCCTAATCTTAAGAGTCCTGTAGTAGAACCAGAAGCTATTCCACACCTGCCGTAAAGGCCCGCCGGGGTCTCACCTGAGTTCTGTCCCGCCCTCCTTCACGGGCCCGCTGACGTGGTGCCATTATGGTGACATGACACAGAAAAAACAAAAACAATGAATGCGTTACGGCTCCCCTGTGCAATAGCTCCCGATTCATGACGGGATGCTCACTGGCTGCTAGACAGATAAGTCACCATTTCATCTTGTCACGATGCACTCATGTATTTATGTTATTCTGATGATATAACGGGGATTTGTGCGAGGCCTTCAAAGGCTTGTTAACCATGTTGTTTGTGTGCTCTAACGTATCCAACCTTTCACTCTGGATGTGTCAGGGAACAGAATCAATCAATCAATCAAAATGATGCCGTGGAAAGATTTGGGATGGCACCGGCCAATGATGTCGTCCTTCCCTCTCGGGGGGGGGCGCGCTCGTGCAGGATTACTGCAACATGGGATGACTACACATGTTACCCGTACTACCAGAGTGCCGTATGAGAGGACTGACCTGTACGCGGCGGCTTGGAGGATACCGAGGCTGATTGGGAGAGGCCTTTGTTACCCCATTGCTGTTTTTATTGTGTGTTTGTCCTCTCAGAGGGCTGAGAAAACACACAGAAATAGACGAGGCAGGATGCATGGAGTCTCATCCCCAAATAGCTGGTGCCAGGCCCCGGACCCCGCAGACGGGTTGTGTTCCTGAGGAATGGTTCATTCCCCGTAGGCAGAATGTGAGCCTCTCATTCGGTGCTTTTGAATTCATCTCCAGCCGTCTCAATAAGTGGCTGATTTACACACCTGGGGTGCCAGGTGAGTGTAATTGAAGCTAATAAGCTAGCTCGAGGGGAGACAAACCGGCGCCGCTGAGGACCGAAGTTCCGAGAAAAGCGGCCGCGAGTGTTGGGTACATGTCTCGGGATGGTCTTGCATGGCTTAATTCCTCTCGTAGACATCTGCGCGGGCATTCGGGAAACATCTGTTCGCCGCGGCAAACCGAGGCCAAAGAGAGCGGCGGAGAGACCTGCGATGCTGCGCGGGTGGAATTACAATGACGGGGATGGAGGACACCGGTAAGAACAGCGAGGACGCAACTTGCTAGCGATGACCTTTGCGGTTGTTGTTGCTATTGTGTGTCTCCTAATAGTGGGCTCCTTCCACATAGCAGGCGGGGGGCTGTGGTTCAAATGGGCAGAGCTCACTCGGATATTCAGCCAGGACGAGAAGTGTTCATCATTTTCACATCTGTGACCAAATGCCCGCTCCCCCTCCCTGCAGCCTCGATACAGCTATCCCCCCGGAGGGAAATGACACTGATTGCCGTAATTAGATAGAAATAGGATCGCTCCCTTTGATGGGTGAATATTCATGGAACTTGTTTAAAGCTGCAGGGCTGTGGATTACACGAGGGACGCTTGTTGCCCAGAACTTCATTAAAACACTGTGTGTGCGTTTGTTTGTTATTGTCTCCTGGGTGTAAACGTGTTGGTATACCTCCCCCCCCCCACGTCATAGAAGATAAACCGTGAGATGGGCTTTAAACAGCACCCCCCCCCCCCCCCCCCCCTCCTCCCCCCGGTCCTTCCCGCTCCGAGTGTTTGTGCTAAGCTAATCAGCCGCTAGTGCTTACGTGAGTGGTATCAATCTTTGAGTCTGATTGTGACGAGGAAGCAAATAAGCATTGTCCCCCCTCCCCAAAGCGGAATTATCGACGATATCTTGAATGTCTACTTCACATTCCAATAGTCACTTTCGAATGTCTCCTCCTGGGATTTCGGTGTGCAGGGAGCGTTTGAAAAAGGCCCCCGTCTGCTGCACTTCAAAGTGGCCCATGGGCCGCTTTAAACCACTCCTTTCTTCTTCTTTTTTTTTTTTTAAACGTTTCTTCAACCATTATGTCAATTCCCCTTTGAGATTTGTCTTTGGTGTCAGCGTGGATAAAACATTCCATTTGTACTCTTTAACAGCGGATCTATCCAGCGAGTGGGCCCGGTAGTTTTCGGTCGAGAGCAGTTGATTTCTTTCAGTTACGGGGGAGCAAAGCAATTCTTTCCGGTGGCAAAAGTTCAATAGAAATGAAAGAGCTCTATCAAATCCTGAAAAGTAGTGCAGTCGCAATCGAAATGCACGAGGACGTGCACATTTAGGTGAAGTGATCCGATCGTATTTAACTACACGGTGGGGAGGGATGGAGATGAGGAATTACAAAGGTCACAGGTCATATTTGATGGCAGGGTCCGCACTTTTATCCACAGAGGAGTCTCTCCTGATTATTAGTTATGCAGAAACAACAAGTCTGATGTTTTCGTGACGCTAAAACTGGAACGAGCATTGATTTTTTTCACTTTAAATCATGTTGTCCAAATTTTTTTTTTATATATTTATATAAGTTAAATCTCTCTTGAAACGTCAGCTTTTTACTCCAAAGTTATATCTAATTTCATCATGTTGCACCAAAAATTCTAAATCTAAAATATAGTCTGATATTTAAACTTTTAACCTTCAAGCGTGTGTTAAAAGTCTAACTTTTAAAATAGTTCTGAGATGGTTTAAGCAAATATGAAAAAAGTCGAGGGACGGACTTCAGCCAATTATGTTTCATGATATTTAATTTATCTCAAGATACAGCTGCAACAAGACTGACAGCTGAATGGGAAGATCGGACCAATCCGCCGTCTAATCCGACAAAGACAAATGACCACGTGATGGCGCCGTCCGAACAAATGGTACCGAGCTGTTTCAGATGAAATGCTTTGCTCCCACATCCAGTCTCTCCCCTGCAGATGAAATAATGCAGGTTAAATCACGCCCCCCCCCCCAGGTCATCGGGAGCAGATGCTCATGAATAAAGGCGATGTTAAATATGCGTGAAGTTATTAATTACAAGCCTGGTGTGTTTACAAAGTGCTGCCGTATTCTGGCTTTTGCTCGTCGGCCACGTCTGTCAACAATTTCCTTCTTCTTCTCTGTCGCTTGTCTGCGCTCGCTCTCTTCCCGCCGTTTTCCCCCCGCTGACGGCCCCCACGAGGGCAAATGTCCCCAATGCAAAACAGTGACAAGCCCTCCAATGTTTTCTTCGGCACTCGATTATTGCTCCGATTCATATTGGATTATGTATTACATCGAGGAGCCTTTGTTTTGTGTCCCCCCGGAGGCAAAATGATGAAAGTTGAGAATGCAAACGCACGTAAAAAGAAAACGTCCCGTGAATGAATTGATCTGCAACCACCGGCAACTACATTTAGCAAAGCCAACTTTTTTTTTAGCACAAGTAAAGAAATGGTGTTGCCTTAGCATGGCACAAGGTGGGTGCAGAGGTCACCTTCACCATGTGGCTTTAGTCTCAAGCTCACATCAATCACACTTTAGCTGCAGCTGTATTATTGGCAGGGCACTGGTGCGGTGCACGTTGTTCAGACTTTTCTCTTACTGGTGCACTGAAGACAAACCGTTTCCTTTAATATGTACATGAACATGTGGGAGGCACAGGTGTCCGCAGAGATTGCAGAAGTAACAGTCTCATCACTCGGTCTCATTAGAACGGAGTTGGCACATCACGTTTCAGGATTATTGCTTGGAAGATTAAGCACAACAGCTGTATTTGAATCTCATCCAGGGGGAGAATAAAAAAACCCACATTTCAGCAATTAGGTGTATGTGTGCAGAACTTTATAACTGATTGAGTTGACGTGGCCCCCGTCGGTACGGCACACAGAATGGGTCTTGGTGTCAGGAACCACTTGACTTGAG
Source organism: Gasterosteus aculeatus (assembly GCF_964276395.1). Classification (NCBI taxonomy): domain Eukaryota; kingdom Metazoa; phylum Chordata; class Actinopteri; order Perciformes; family Gasterosteidae; genus Gasterosteus; species Gasterosteus aculeatus. Next base: position 24,665,350 of record NC_135688.1, on the reverse strand, counting down.
AGGAAGTCCGCTGGGGCTCCGTTGACAGGAAATGGCCACGTGTCACGTTTGAAGTTCCGCCTACGAGGTTGCTCCCTAATTGCCCCTTTTTAAAGTCAAGGTGTCATTAACGGAAAGCGTCAGCGCGCGGCGTTTTCACGGCTGAGTGGAAGGCCTCGCTTCTTCCCGCAGGGAGCACGGGCCGCGTCCAGGCAGAAGATCCCCTCCCACTCACTCGGCCGTAACGGCACAGATGCCCTCGGAGAGAGAAGCTTCGCCCCGCGTGGACAAGGTTGACGCCGTCGCGAGCGCCAGGCGAGGTCAAAGTGTCAGTGTCGACTTAAACTGATTCAAGCCTGTTTTAGCACAGCAAATCACTGTGGGGCGATTCTCGAAAACGCTGACTCGGGAAAAAAAACTCGCTAAAGGATGAGAATGTGAACGCAGAAGCGGCTGATGGCGCCGGCAGCAGCACGCAAAAGTGGGGAGATGTCAAGCACTGAAAATTACACAGCGAGCCGAGTGAAAAGATGATTACGGGCAATTATGCAGGTCGGCGGACGCCCTCCAAGGGGAGACCTTCCGCATCTCAGGGGTGAGCTGGAATGGACACACAAACACTGCAGGTTTGCGTTTGCTGTGCTTGTTCATGGCGACTATCGTATGCCACATATAAACACAATTACAGGTCTGTTCATTTATAGTGGAGATAATCAAATAAAAGAATCCATAATAATGTAACACTTTATTCTGGCTAATGGTGTCATATCATGTGGATTCAGACTACATTTGCTAAATATAAGTGTACAGGAATTTGTTAGAATTAGTGATAAAATAGAACATTTTAAAGCTTTTTCTGGTGGTTTCACGAGAATGATAAACTAGGTATGGGAGGCATGTGTGTGATATTCTGATCAAAGTGAACCTCGGAAAACAGTCTGAATTTGATCTTTGTTCAAACAAAGACACCTTTTTTATCACCAGCACTTATAAAGTATTGATGGTATTCATCCATTACGAATAAAATATTAAACGCAGCCGTCTTGCTATCACGGATATTTCCGTTTGCTTTATGGAGAGAAATGTTATCTTATCTTTCAGCGTCACCTCTTTTACAACCTCACCTGGAGAATTCGTGTCAACCGTTCCTTCAAAACCGGGAGCACAAACCAGCTATTTATCACCGGAAAACACCCAAACAAAACATCCCCATCCGCCGCGTTTTCTCGCTCCTAGCTGCACCTTTTATGTCTTCAAAACGGATTGTGTGTCGCAGCCCTCCTCGCACGCCGGTCTTCCTTCCCAGACAGGAAGTCATTACATGGGCCCTCACCCCATCACAGATGGCCATTTAACACATCGCTGGCACCTGCAAATGGAGCAGGAGTAGCAGCCGCTTGACTGGACCCGGACGACTTTGCCCAAATGTTTATCCCTCGCTCGCGATGGGAGGAGTGCCGTCAGCCTCTGCGCCGTTGTTACTTTATTTATCCATTCGTTTTTGTGGGGCTTTTGTCACCTTGACCTTTTATTACCTCCGCTCAGCAAACACCATTTAGTGAAAGAAAACCGCCGTTGCTCGATGGGAACTTCTCCTTTTGTTCCTTTTCTCTTTTGTATCTTTTCCTTCAAGCAGCAGGGAAAATAACTGCCGCCCGGCAGGCCCCTCTTCCTCAAATCTCCTTTTGCTGGCCTATCGGAATTTGTAATAGCCATATTTGCTCTGTCAAGCTGCCTTAGCCTTCGGTGCGTTCCCGGCTCCAATGGTGATAAAACCGATAGAGCCGACTTGACAAGTTAAAAATGAGAGCGCTATTGTGGCAGACACCCGGGAGACAGCCGTCCACTCCGCCGCTTCCTTCCTCCCTCTCGCCCACTTCTGTTTGTACTTGTTCTCTGGAAAGGCCCCGCTTGTTATTGACTATCTACACCCAGTGAAATATTAACGAAGGTACCTCTCGGGGATGTTTTGCGAGTGCTGGGAGATGCGACTGCAGCCACGGGGAGGGAATACACGAGGCCTCCTCATTAGTCGCCGTCCTGCTATTCCAGCACTTTGGATGCACGCAGCCCTGTTCGCAATCTGTCCACTCGCGTGTCAGCGCCGAGGTGTTCAAAACAAACGCGTAAGAACAATCTCAGTGTCTGTTTTTGTGCTGCCTGTTCAGCTTTGGGACCCGAGCAAACTCACACGAGAGTGGGGAGCGAGGGGGGAGCGAGGGAGGGGGGTTGATGTTTCAGTGCTGGCAAGGCCGGGTGCCTAAATCACGGCTTAGAGAGGACCCTCGGCGTGGCGATTGGCCGTCACAGCCGCAGATGGAGGACAGCGCCCACAGGAAAAGGATAAACTGTCTGATAAGCGCACGGCGAGGTGCAGGGCTTCTGCTGGCAGACAGAGGGGAGATAGGAGTGGGGGGAGGCGGGGGGCGAGAAGATGGGAAGAGGGATGGAAAATGAGTCAAGGGGGAACAGGCAACAGATGAATCTCCATCTGTGCTCAGAGGCAAGCGGGGACGGCAGAGAGAAAACAAGCCAAACAAACGCCGAGGCGCGGCTCTGGTCTCACGCTTCCTGGGGGCTTAGCTCTCTCTCCGCGCGGACCCCCGGGTGCATTCTGATATTTCCCCTCGCCGCAGAGGAGGGGACAGCGTGCTCCGATGCGATAACAAGCCAGGATGATTCGCATCAATCGGCTCCTTTCAGAGAGGGAGAGCGATGTGCAGCGGCACGTGGCACTACAACAAACAGCTGAATAAGCAAATTGCACTCCTATGAAATGAAGGAATAACGTGGAATGGTGATTGTAAAAGTTTTATTAGAAGGCTCAAATCTACCTATGTTTCCCTCACATTGGTAACATCTGGGCAGGCCAAAGTGTGGGTGTGTGGTAGAACAATAATGTGTCCTTAACAAAGCGTCACAGTGTCTCGTCATTTAAACCAAGGTATCAGTGAATGGATCCGAGACACAAATACCTCCCCAGATCGGCTGTTATTCCCACAACCTGTTTTCGGTTCAATGGCTTTTCCTGCCTAAGTGCGAGCTGTGTGCAGATCGCTCTTGCAAGAAGGGGCTCACGTAGGTGTCTGTCTGTAATATGATGTGAATCATAGAGCCGTCTATTGTAACTGCGTGCGTTAAAATGCCTCCCCAGCGATGAGCAAGAAAGAGACAAAATGATAAAGCAAAGAATAGCAAAAGCTGTTACTCAATTTTAGATTGAATATTTGTTGATAACTTTTTGGCGAGAGTGGTAATAAAGAGAACGCGTTCTTCTAATAATAATGTCTTTAATTCAATAGACTGTATATTGGAAACATTCTTCAACGACACAAAAAAACACATATCTGACATATGCACTTGAAGAGCAATATAGCTGAAAGGGGATGCAACTGCTCCTCTTTTTATCTTGCTCAATGTCTTCATGTCAAAGCTAAAAGCACTAAAAGAGGAGAGTCTGCTGAGACAAAAGTTTGCCCTCAATTAATCTTGTCATCAATCCCGGCAGACTGCTGGCTGTCACATTTAACAGCCTCCACCTTTTATACAGAGAACATTGCATGCTGGGAACATTTCCTGTGGGTGTGTGATTATGTTGACCCTGCATTTATTTATTCATTCATTTTCTTCCTTTTTTACGACTTCAGAGTTACTGCTTAATATTTAAGGCAGGTATATTAAGGCTGGGCTTTTTAAATTTCTTTTTTTAAATTTTTACAAATATATTATAAAACCAGCAGGGATGTTAGTGGAGCCCCACAGTCTGGATCGAACACACGCAGTCAAGATCTGAGAACTTATTCTGTCAAGATGAAGGCCATCTTGTTGTAGGCTGGACGGAGTAACCCAGAAAAAAATGTCCAAATACAAACACAGCAAGTCAAAGAGTCGCCTGCTCCTCAGTGGCAGGCGCAAAGAGGGCTGTGATGAGTTTTTTGAAGATGGTGTACAAGGGGAAATGAGGAGCTATCTGACTTTAATTGTTAGGAATCCCAAATCCATGGAGCCTTCGTGCACACCATATACGTTAACACCATATCGCAGAGAACACAACCGCAGGCAGCTGAGTAATGAAAAATTTAAAAAAACGTCACTTGTAACTTATGTGATATCTCTTAAAATAGCCTCATTCGGTTAAATGTCCAGCCGGCATTGGCGCGGCCATCTTGGATTAATGCCAACCCAAAAAATGGGAGACTCTCCACCCGACATGGCGGGAACGCGGCGTGCACCCGCGCCAGCTGTTGGCGGCCAGGGTGGTAATGGTGAAGTCAGCCAGGCGAGACAACGAGAGGACGTCTCCTGCTTCTGCTAACTTAAGTGCAACGTGGACAGAGTGGTGACACCACTTCTAACTCCGGACCGCCATTAGATTAATAACATCGACACATTTCACAGCTCGAAAAAGTCCTTTTAAAATGCAGACGGAAAAACAACCACGAAAATGAAACTCTTAATAAAGAGTTTTATAAATCACTCTGATTAGGACTCGTACTAAACGCGGTCCTCACGCGGGGTTCTTTGTAAGCAAGACGACATTGGAAGTACTTCACAAGACTTTTTGCTGAGTCACACGCTGACTCTAAAAAAAGGATACTCATTTATTTTGCAACTTAAACGGTTTCTGTCATTAGTCTAGCCAAAAGGAATTTAGTTTTAAATGGTCAAAGGCATGTTTCACTAAAACTGAATTAGCCCTGAATACCCACGGGCTCAAACGGCACGTTGAAGCACGAACCCGCGCTGTTGAATTCCTATTGTTCGGTCTCAATAGCAGCTAAATGAAGCTTAGCCCCGAGTTCAATCAGGAAGATTGCCTCATTCACAAATCTGGTGCCCTCTACTCTGTCATTCAGCGCTCATTCCTAATCAGTTCCAGCTATTTCGAGCTAAATTTCTCTTCCCACGAACCACAGTCGCTCAGCTAAAGATTAGAGTTTGAGACGGAACTTGTTTCCGAGATGTGGGATCACGCTTTGTATCAGGACTTCAATGTGTCAGTGGGGGCCTGAATCAGTTACGTTAGCCTCTTCTCGGCTGGGTAATTGTGCCACTGTCGGCCAGAGACGACAACTCGAGGGTGAAAAATAACCCCGAGCACCATTTAGCGACCCAGCCAACCGAACAAAGTACCTCGGCCTGACCAGACGCCCCATGTCAAAGGTCAAAATTTCAGCAATCGGTTTCAGGCTAAAACACATTTCCGTTGTGCACGCCCGTGCTTTGATGCCGGAGAACACGTTTATGACAAAACAATAGCCAACAGTCATTCCCAAATCTCAATCCACACAATTCTGTGAGCACAGATAACAACCCCAAAAACAACAGTGCTTGCAGTTTTTTTTCAGGCTCCAGTCTTTCATTTTCACAAAACACCAGCCGAGGCGTCCGTTCCTAGTTTTACGCTCACGGGATGGAGGGGTTTTCTCTTCCCCTTTTTGACGCCAGCTGCAGATATTGATAGCAGGGAAGTTGGAGGCCGCTCGCGGTGCCACGGTCTGGACACTTATTTCAGCATCCCGTGGCTTTTTTTTGTCCGTTTAGAAGATAGGATGTGCAATATTCCCAGACCAAGAAATGAGTCCACAGAGATTTCTTTGTGGCTTGTTCAGATAATGTTTTGGTCAAAGAAAAAGAAACCCCTCTGCTTTCGCTCAAGGCGTCAGGGGGGAGGGTGGGGGGGGGATTCTCGTGGAGGCAGTTTTCATTTCAATCGCTCTCCACACAATTGTTGTACCGGGCCCCGATCCAGTTTAGAGATATAGAGTGTATGACTGAGTAGAAAGCACTTGAGGTGAATTGGCAGAAAATCTATTGAAGGTACAAGTTTAGTTTGGGGATTTATTGGATTGATATGCTCAGCAGTGTGGAGGAAAGGAGAAGGAAAGATTGCCATTTTGAACGTTGCCTTTGCAATATACCATCCATGGAGTAAATATCTCTTTTTCATTATTTAAGTTCCCTCGGGCTGTCAGCATCCAAACCACTAAGATTCAAACAAAAAGAAATTGTCTGATGTGGTCAGAATGCTTAAAAAACAGAACCCATTTCCATGCTGCAGATAGTCCGTCTCTGTGTCCGTTGGTGTGTGTGTGTGTGTGTGTGTGTACGTGTGTGTTTTTATGCTTATGGGCATGCTCTTGTGTGTGACAAGGCAGCGAGTTGCTCTCATTCCGAGAAGCCCCCCGGGGCGCCGGGAAGCATCTACAGCCCTCTCTTTTCCATATGCCACGTGCCTCTCAGTCTCACTCAATCATTAAATCCGAGTGATTATGAATTAACAAGCCGCCATCACTCTTTCCCCCGTCAGATCAGCTTGATTTTTCATCCCTTTTCATGATTTCAACATTAGACAAGGGCTCATAATTGCGTAGGCAAAGCGGTCTCAGGTGGAAGGTTTGGCTTGACGATGCCGCGGATACAGTTGCTATAGCGATGCAGGGTTTCTCAATTAGTGATACGTGTTACTTCGATTCTCCCTTTGGAAATTTTCGGCTCGGGTATAGAAGTGAAAGTGGAGTTTAATGATCTGTTTCATGTGATGATGATGACAACAATTTCACCCAAATTAAGGCTGTTTAGGCCACTGAATGTCATACCGAGGCTTTCGTTTTTAGTGTACCGTAGAGCCAGACAAGCCCAGTACTGGTCATTTGAATTGATAGCGCTGTGGCTGGAAAACAGATGAATGGAAATTTAGCCAAAACTTTATTTCCCTGACATATAGTGTGTCACGCACACTCCCAACGTTTGTAAGGGTGTGATGGAAATCCGTCCCGGGCTGGCAGCGAGCACCTCCCTTGAGTGAGGAGGAGGGGCACGCACACTAGAGCTGGACACTCGCCTACACGGGGGCCCGAGCACAGCTCCTCCAGTTGAAGGGCGGCCTCCTTAATCACCACGACTCCCTGCCGCTCTGTTGTTTTGGCAAAACAACGGCGAAGCAAACAGGCCGAGAAAATCTGATTGGATATATTCTGTTGGGAGGGAGATTTACAAGCTTCAAGCTGCTTCCTCTGTGCGTGTCTGTGTGTGTGTGTGTGGGGGGGGAGCTGTTGACATTGAAGTGCTCCTGACCAAAACGGATTTCATTCATCTCCACATCCCTAAATTTGGATTCAAACGTTTTTTTTTCTTCGATAAACACACTACTGTCTTATCTTGTGTGTTCCTCTCTCCCTCTTGAATAGTCACATAGTTTGTTGCATTGTCGCCATCTGCTGGATTTGAACTCAAACCACTGTTAATTATGCATTATTTCATATTTTATAAGCCATATTTACATAGTTTTCTTTGAGTCATTTAAACGTAATAAATGTATTTCAACACAAGGTGTACTTGATTTGCTTGAACTCACTTCCTGACACGTGCACGCTGCTAATTGGCCAGCTGCGAATGTCATCACGCAAATTGCTGTTGACCGAAGTGACTTCTGTTGTTTCAACGACCAGAAAACTTTCAAAGAGATTCTACCGAGACCTCAACGGGAGAAACAAATATATGCGTGTACAACGCAACTTTCGTCAGAAATGGATACACAACAAGCCAGAATAGTAACGTGGCCGAAAACCGGACGGCTCCGGCGCAACAGGTGAGTTTCCCACCATTAAAATGGCAGCTACAATCTCTGACATTTCACCGTTGCAGGTGCCCAGCTGCTCGTACGCGACGTTAGTGAACGTCGCTAAACTTAACGTTAGTTTGTCAAGTAACGTTAGCAGCATGTGTAACTTTAGTTTTTTTCTTCTTTTTCTTTTACCACGTATGTTAATTATGACTGCGGTCAGCTCCGCAGACGCTTACATTTCAGTGCACGTGTATGCTGACATTTACGGTATTAAACAAGTAAGCGGAATAAAGGCCATTTAAAGAGCTGATGTACGTACAGGACCTCTCTGACTACTCTTATATGAAACCAAATTTGTAGAGCAAAAATGTTTCATATTTAGCATCCTAGATGTCCTTAACACATGTATGTTGGGCTTTGACTGGAATTATTGAGAAAAGTATTTTTATTGCAGTTCAAACTTTGAGAAATGGTCCCTTTGAACTTTGAAATACAGGATAATTATCTAACTTTGCACAGTTAAAGTATTTCTTTTTTTGTACAAGAGCAGTCAGAATGGTCCTGAACACACACACTTCAGTCATGGTCCAGAATCTTTGGATACCGTAATTGCCAGCATACACGTGCACTAGAATTCAAGCGTCTTCTGAGTTGACCGCAGTTGATTACGCGTCAGTACAGACACACGTTCCGAGTGAGTTCTTCTGGACTGGACTCGGATAAAGCTGTAGCTGTGTAACGTATAACGTATAAAATACAGTTCGAGAAAGTCATCTTATTATTTCAATTAATTTAGGAAGACATGCTTCACCTCTGGAGCATGATATATTTCAGGCTGAGAATAACATTTTCCTGTGATTTTAAATTCAAAATATATAAATGTACTTTCAGCTGTAATATTTCAATCTTAAGGCAGAGGAAATCAATCAATGCTGTCAATAAAATCCACAACAGAAAACACATGACGCAAGACTTTTTTTTCTTGCCTAGGATACAAGCTATTTTAACTTAAGATAGTACAGAATCTATCCTAGCTACAGTGGCTGAATGTTCCCACACGCTCCTGGATCCATAAAACAAATCAAATTGTACAGTTAGTTTATTAACAAGTGGAGCAAAGCCACCAAGTTCTGTTTCTTTGTAACCTTACTGACTTTGAAAGTAATATTTCAGGTTCATTACTTGAGCTCACTTTGATGAGCATAAACTATATATAAGACCGTCATATCCGTAGATATTCGAGTGAATTATACTACTTTGCGATACATTTAAAAGTGAACTCTTCCTCCGACAGTTGGCTCACCCGCCTCCTTCCTGAATGAATTGAATCCTCGTACTGCATGATGGGATATGCTGGGCCGCAAAGGATGGATCAGCTGTGTCCTCCAAATCGGCTCCAGGAGTGCTGCGTCCCTCGACCGCCTCCGAAGCAGCCGATGGAATTGGACCGCCGAGTCGCAGCCAAAGTGACGTATGCGCTTTCAAGGATGCAGCCCAGGGAATTGAGACACACCCTGTGATGTGCATGGCCGGACGCTCCACGGGAGCTGAAGGGCCCCTGACGTCATGGTGATTCAAGTCAACGCCCCGTTCCACCGTAATCAATAATGTCTGTTTGAATGCTGTATTCTCTCTCAATTGAATGATAGCTTTTGGCTGCATTCTTTGTCCTTCATTGTTATAAACGTTACAAGTGACAAATGAAGCTGCTCCGTGTAAGTCCTTAAATTACAGTCATTATTTGGCATTAGAATATTTGAGATGAGAATAGAATAGGTATTTAAAGTGTCGTTATCTCACTTCAGGGGGAATTTTATAATCTCAACAGGATGTTCTTGACCTTTCCAGTAGTGCATGTCTGCTCTGAGGCACACAGGTTGCTCTGTTCCTTTCCCAATGAAAATTGCCTCTTGGTTAAAGAGAGATATATTTAAAAACTGTTATAACATCTGCAGGATTTTCTTCAACACATCGAGGCTGCACCGTTTGCTTTTTTTGCTGTTGGGGGCGTAGGTCTTTCCTTATCCAAAGCCAGGGTTTAAGTAAAGACGGTGCTGAATCATGTACAGATTTTAAAGTGCCTTGATGCGAATTTGTAATATGAGTCTTCATAAATAGAAATGATTCGACCTGCTCGTCTGCTGTCCATCTATATTCTGAGCCACGCACCTTTTCTCATTCCTGAAAACGATTTAGATTTTGAAATAAATGGCATTTGAGTGTGACAGTTTTTTGCTATTGTAGTCAAAGTGTAGAGACTGTCCTGTGCATTACAAACTGCGCACACACACCCACACACACACACACACACACACACACACACAGCAAAGGGGATAGTGTGGGTGAGGTGGGGAGGGGATAAACACAATCTGTGCAACCAACATCTGCTGTTGATCTGATGGGATAGAGCGAGCCCGCCCTGTGCAGACCTCTATTACCTGGTTTGGATGTTGCCAGAAGGCCGTGTGGGATGAAGTCATGCACGTGGGCTGATGGCGGTGTACTTTTTTGTTTTGTGACATTTTTCCCAGAAACCTGAAGGAGACCTCGGCTGTGCAGCATGTGAGACTTTCAACGGTGGACACAAGCTGAGAGACTCTTCATAATGAAGGTACATAACTCAAGTTTTTGATTTTGCTGTTAAATTCACAGAAGAATAAGACCTTGTCATCAGGCAGATTGTCCTGTTCTTGTCTACCGTCAGGGAGACGAAATAACGTTGCAAAGAATCTGAACTCTCGCGCACTGCTGATTCAGCACCCGACCAGAAAAGGGAAGCATTCGCCGGTAAGTCACAAACTGGCTTGATGTTCCCATGGGGCTCCATCAAAGTTACACTGGTCTGCAGAGCAAACTTAATTAAATAGATTTAGTGGAGTAGGAGTGATCCATCTCCCAAAGGGCTCAGGATACAAACCCAAATGAAAGGCTTATTCCACACTTTGTACCGCTGTTGCAGCTCTAGAGTACTCAAGTGCATTTTGAGGTGGCATTTCTTTAACAACGGGCCAACCTTAAAGGCTGAGCCCACGAGTCTCACTCACTGGACAAACCACAGCGGTCTCGTTTGCTGTAATGAGCTGCAGGGGTTTGACTTGCTGAGCGAGCAGTACTCGTTTGAGTCAAACGACAAACCACAGGGATCTGCCAGAGACGGCCTCTGAATGCATCGTCGTTTTCTACCAATTCTTCCCACTCGTCTTCTTTCACACCATCAGCCTCAAACACCCCTTAGCCACCCTCTTCCTTCCTAGTGCTCTTTTATATTGGTATTATGAACACACTGCTGCTCCGCACTACCAAAAGACAATTGCACAGAAGAAGCCTAATGAAGACGGTTTCTCTCTCCTACACAAGGCACAGTGTTAACTCATCATTCTCTACAATGTTTTCAAGTTTATCTTTAACATCCCAGAGGCAACAAAGTGTGGGAGACACACATCCAATTTAAACCACAGTAGCAAAGTTGTGAGAAGCATAAATGAGGACAGAACTGTAGGGAAAGAGAAATCAACACCAAGGCCACACAAGGTTAAAATGTGCCCACACTTTTTTCTTTTTCTTGCACAAACAAGTCCTGCATGCATGTTAACCAGGTAAGTGTGGCCTGTTCTTTAAGGTGTAATGCGTCAGCTGAGGCCAAATTGTTCCTTTAAAACATCATCAATAGAATATGAAAAGGGGTGCATTGTTGACATTAAGTAAAATACCCTTTTAATTTCTCTGACGGTTTAAAGTCTTGAATTTATGTGTTTTAATCGCTTTCTGGCTTCATCAAGTGCAGAGTAGGTAATGATAATAATAATAATATTCCAATGTTATATTGCACTTATCTAAATATCCAAAGACGCTTTACACAAAAAAAACATTTTTAGTAAAGAGAACTGGAGAAACTGCGCAGAATGAGTCATGTAGTGGAGGTTGGGGAAGGCGTGTTTAAAGAGGAGCTAAGCAAGCAACCTTGTGTAATCTGAGGAACAAATAAGCTAAAGTGAGGTCCGCTTTACCTCCTTCCATGGTAGGATTGTAAATAATAGGAGGATCAGAAAGTAACCGTTAAACTAAGGGTTTTTCTGTTGCCCTCGCTGACCTTTTCCATTTGAAGTGGTCGGCTCAGTTGGTATCTAATCCTTTCATATGAGGAAATGAAGCCCTCTTGTTTTGTCTTTTATTCCCACAATATGAGCTCTGCACAGTTGTAGGAAACATTATGAGCCTGTTTCGTACCCTGACCACAACTTAAACATGAAACAGAAACGCATAACAACACTTGTATCTCATCTTGATAATTTATGCCAAGTCCAATGGACAAAAGACAAGTGTTGAAGTTGTCCTTGCCCATTTTCTCAGGTGCTGTCCTTGAGATGAAAAAGCTTTTGGGCTAACCTCGGATGTGATGAATGGTGGTTCATTCCAGAGAGCTTATGATGGTGTTTTCCCCGGCCCATGGTTTATGAATGGGGTTGTGTGTCTGCTGGGAATGTTTTTCGCCACTCTCAGACTCTCCATTTCCCTCCTACAATTCATCTCTTGGGGTTTAATCATAACTTGTGGCGAGCGTGTCAACAGATAGTCAAGTGATCCATTAGGAATACTGTTATCCAGCTTTTGGTAAGAGAGAGATCCATGCAGTTGTTACACAGGCCCATGTCGTTTAAGGACCAAAAAAACCCAAATGTTTTGTTAATTTGAGAAAGAAATGAAACAACATTCACTTCTATATGCATTTCGTTATTCACTCAAAAGAATTGCACCAATAAAACACAGTTGTGAAGATTTTCTATTGCAGGAAAATTGATTTTGCTAAAACCAAAATGGGAAAAAGCAACAAACAAATCGGTTTTATCATCACTTATCTGTGACTTTGTCACTGACATCTATTTTTCCTATTATTTATGAGACGGAAGAGAAGATTATTTTTTTGACTTTTAGCCGGGGGTCTGAAGTACATGACGGCATTAATTTGCAGTATTCTTGTGTTGACATGGAAATAAACTCTTCATTCCAAATGAGCATCTGTATTCCTCTCCCCACACACTACTCGGCCTGAGTGCCTTCTCCTGAAATTGCCGCTTGCGCATAGCAGCCTCTTTTCTTGTGACGTGATCTGGTAATCCATCTTCAAAGCAACCCCCCCGTATCCCCACCCCTCCTGCAGTTTCGCTCTCCTGGGTTAACGTAGGCGGATGCGCTGCTGACCGAATATCGTATGCATGACAAATTTGCCATCCCTGCAGTTTTTTGCTTGGTATGTGGCAGTGCAGCAGTTGATGGATAGAATGTGTCACTTAGTGCAGTGCTCAGGGCAAGAGACATGCGTTTAGACGAGAGGAAGGTCGGGGGGGGTTGTCCCTGAGAGACTGGAGAGCGGAAAGTAAAGGCCAAAGACCTGGCTGCGTTAAATACCGTGACCTGAAAGAGACAGGCTGTTCTCTAGATCATCTCGGCTGAAGTCCTGGACAAAAACATATATTATTTAATCTGAACTGCTGCGTCAGAGGGGAAAATGAACGTTTGCAGCGCCAGAAACACTGTAACCATATGTTGTTGGTCTTGGAACTAAAATCCATGAAGAAATGTGTTTTCTGGCAGTTCTACGTTATATTTTAAAATATTTTTAAGAGTCCGAGAGATGTGCTGCTGCTGTCAAGCCTTGAAAAGACTTAATCAAAATGTGTGGATTATTTGGCTAGTGAAATTGAATATAAATGATAAGGATTGCCCATATTTTAATCCATTTAAGCTCAACAAACTTCCCAGAACCTACTGCAACATATTAAAGTCATTTGTTTTGTCCAGCCAGTCCAAAAATGAAAGGTAATTGATTTTCAAAAATCAACCACCAAATTGGTGGTGGACGTATCTGTCCAGAGCTACAGTACTTTGATCCCCACCGTATACAGTCCTCATAGTTTTGCTAGATACTCGATACCCGGGCTGGATCCGGCCTTGAGAGCCGACGGGTCACATTCAGAGTGTGCCTCCAGCTCGCCATCCTGAGCAGGTGATGGCCAGGGCGGCCTTCGGGGCACTTACAGGTCCCAATGATATTATTTCAACAGGCTTTCAGCGGTGTGGAGAGTCATTGCGGTGGTCGAGAGCTAATGGGCCAGATGTAAGAGCCACCTGGCCCGCGGCAGACCCCCGTATGCTGCCGGTGACGGAGCCAGTCGGGCAGAGCCGAGGCTTGCCGTCCCTCCCGCCCAAGAGGCTTACCGCCGCCATATCTAGCACAGCAAGTGTGCTCATCACGGCGACATTGTTCTCGCAACTTTATTTATTTTTTGTATACCAAAGTGTTAAAAGCTGGCATTTAAAAGTAGAGCTTTTGTTAATTAGAACTTGAAGCAGTTATTAATACATATATATTTTTCTCATTGTGACATTAACGCAGCTCGACCTGTAGAAATAGAGGTCGTGGGGCCGAGCTCTGAAACAACAAAAAAAATGCATCACTGAATAAGCCCCTCCGGCAACGTGTGAGTGCACTTCAAATTTGTGTCCATA